>NW_025964357.1:1200000-1800000 GCF_023055435.1 Haliotis rufescens
ACGTACTGAACACACTTGTATCTGGCGGGATCATTGTAGCCATCAAAGAGACACTATTTGACAAGGTGAGCGTCATCGAAAAGATACATGATATTGTTTTATGGTGTAAGATACCAAGTGATTTCCTGCATGTTAACGATGACCTTATCCTAGGAACTGTGTATATACCACCAGAGCAAAGTAGATTTCATTCACCGGAAATATTTACAACACTAGAAAATGATATCATTCGTATGTCAAACTGCTCACAGTACATGTGTATTGTTGGTGATATGAATTGTCGTACTAAAAATCTTCCGGATTTTATCATTTTGGACAAATATTTATGTGACAATGATATTATTGACGAGGAATTATTGTTTTCAAATGTACAACTTCTAGTTGACAACGGTGTAAAGTTAGATAGAATATCAATGGATACTGAAACAAACTGTAACGGGTAAAAACTCCTGGATTTATGTAAAAGTAACGGATTGTATATTGTAAATGGGAGATTAGGCAAAGACAAGGGTATTGGTAAACTGACATGCAGAAATGCCAGTGTTGTCGATTATTGTATTGCATCAGCAGACACATTCCCATTATTAATAGATTTTGAGGTGCAGGAGTTTGACCCGATCTCGTCCGATGTACACTGTGGCTTATCTTTAACGTTAGATTGTACAGCACAACAACTGTCTCCAGTTATAGATGATGACAAAGATGTACATGTACATAAAGTTGTAAAAAGATGGGTTCCTGATAAAAGTGAAACATTTTTATGTAATATCGATAAGGTTGCCATTACCCTTCAGTGTACAGAATAAGATGCATGTAAAGACCAAATAGAGCCAAATGACATTAACCAAATTGTAAATAAACTCTCTCAGACGCTGGTTACTTCGGCTGAAACTACTCTAGGTACTGTAAAAAGTTCTAGACACTCTGTACATAAGCACAAGCATAAACCCTGGTTTGATGAAAAATGTAAATCATCACGTAGATTTTACCACAAGCGTAAACGTATATATGGAAGGACTAAAGACAGTAATAGCAAAGCTATGTACATTTCAGCAAGTAGAGCTTATAGTAAAACCCTAAAGAAGGCATTTAAGACATATCAAAACAAATGTGTCCAACAACTGAGGGAATGTAAGGATTACTTTAGTAACCCTAAGAATTTTTGGGAAATGTTAAAATCATTTGAACCAAAGAAAACAGCAGAAAAAATCAGTATGGACAAATTTTTTGAATTTTTTAAAGATCTCAATCAATATTCTGATGATAATGACGATGTTTTTGCCAATAACATAAATTATGATAATCATGATGATATCTTAGATTGTAGGATTACAGAAGAAGAAATTATGTCAGCGGTCCGTGCACTGAAGAACAATAAGGCTTGTGGGTTGGATGGTATTTACAATGGGTACATTAAAAGCTCTATTCATGTCATGCCGGTTTACGTAAGGCTTTTTAACCTCGTTTTTGACACTGGAGTTTTACCTGAAGCTTGGCTTGTTGGCAAAATAAAACCAATCTACAAAAACAAAGGAAACCAAGCTGACCCAGACAATTACAGAGGTATTTCTATCCTAAGCTGTTTAGGTAAATTGTTCACTACACTATTGAATAATCGTTTACAAGCTTACTCAGTTCAGACTAATCTAATAAGCGAAGCGCAAGCTGGATTTAGAAAAAATTACTCAACAATTGACAATATGTTTATTCTTAAAGCTCTCATTGATATCTATAGAAATCTTAATAAGAAGTTGTATTGTGTTTTCGTCGATTTTAGCAAAGCTTTCGATACAGTATGGAGGTGTGGTCTGTGGACAAAAATGATAAAGTCTAATATCAAAGGAAAATGTTTTAATGTCATATATAATATGTATCAAAATATCAAATCTTGTGTTTCACATAATAACAAGGTGTCAGGTTTCTTCCCATGTCAAATTGGTGTAAGACAAGGCGAAAATTTGTCACCTTTCCTGTTTGCTTTGTATGCTCTTGTGTGCTTGACAGTGACACTCATGCATGTCCCCTGAAGGAACATGAACCATTGTGAAATGTGATCAACAGGTTTTCGTCTTCAGTCAATATAATGTACAAAAAATTTTAAAAAAAGCAGATCATCACCAGCTTTGGATCTGACATTCTTGATCATTTTGATGGGTTTCTGAATATAAAGTCAGTATAGGTCCTGATGTTCTTTGTGTCTCAGCCTTCTGGGTGGAATGAAAAGAAATTTCCCTGTATACATGATTACCTTTGTCAGATGTATTTTGTCCTGTCAGCCACACCCCCTGACTTTATGTCACCTTATGTGGTTAATTTTCGCATACATGTACTGCTGCAAACCTGTTTTTCCCTCGTATATGCAATCACAGTATCAAACTTCATCAGCTGGTGTGTCACAAGTTCCTCAGTTAGTGTGTATAAAAGTGCCCTTGCCATCATGAAACAAGAAATGCCAAAAACCAAAGCATTTGCAATAACAAAAAACCCACATTTGTCCTTCCTTGAATAATCTTAGGATCAGTGCTTGAAATTTTTAGTGTCATAAATTATTTTAAAAATTTCATAAGGATTTTTCTTTGATGGACCAACGTCAAACCATCTGACAAGTTAGATAGAATTATAACTTTAAAAGCCCTCATTTCTGAGGTGTCCATATTTTTTTTCTACTTTTAGGACAAAACATGAGCCGTCTACCTGAGCTTGGTTACGTAAACAAATACTTGTTTTAAATGTGAAATGGAATTCCACTGATTAGATATCGTTTTTTATCCCATTGTTCTACGAAATCCATTTGAAATGTGCTTTTTTGTACGTAAAATGTCTTGAGAGTTTGTACCCAAACAGGTATGTGCTTTTGTGCCCAGAATATTTTTGTATTACAGTTTCGTAGTTTCAAACTTACACATTGCTTTTTGTATGAAAAAAGTTAATTTATTATCACTTTTCTGTCAAAACACTAGATCTACAATTACCTTACGGTTTACTAATTTACTAGCCCCTTCTCCAGTGACAAGAATTTATTACTTTCCTATCACAATCAGTCAATTTGAGTTGTGCCAATGTGGACTTGACTACACTCAAGGACTACGTACATTTAGGTTAGTCATATTATGAACTTGATGAAATGTTTTACCATAACGTTCAGCTCATTGTTTGCAATAAACATGAAAAAATAAATATGATCAAACAGATTTAGTTTAATTTATTTGGGTACAAAATCATCAAGTGCTTTGGGTACAATTTTGTTTTGGGTACAAAATCACATAGGCGCATCATTCATCCAGTCGACGTGTGTACCTACTTTCATCCGTTCTGAAGATTGGGGAGTCAAAAGTCAACAATCCTAAATATACTAAATTGTCCTTCTTTCAATGACAGACAAATAACAATATTCTGTTGTTTTTATTATGGCATATTAATGTTATATCGCTCTCCGCTGCCGTCGTTTTCAGAAAATAATTTTCAAATCATCGAGCGTGGAATCCTTTACGGTTTCGGTTTTAGACTTACAAATTTGATGTTACGTACCGGCGGCAATCACGAATAAATATGAAACAAATAGGAGTGAAGACTGCTATCCAGATCAATAAATAGTAAACAGTTGTCGTAAAAAAGTAAACTATGTATTTTCTTTTGAATTTGAATCTATTTCGGAATTTGTTTCATGATCGCTTACCAACTTTTGCATATTTTGCTTCGATGTGTCATGCGGTACGTGCTTCCGGTTTCAGAAATGATAGCTAAAATTGCAAGTATTTCGATTATTTTCCGTAAACAGCATTATATTGCTATTGAATGATTTACCTAGAATGTATATCAGTTCAGATTTTACGTATCATCCAATATTTGTCATTATTTGCAGTGTTTGTTGACTTTGTTCAACTCAACAAATCGCGAGTTAGGCCACGCCCAAACGTATCACCGACGTTTGTCGGCTTGCCAATGTGTCCGAAAGTTTATCAAACGAAATCATTTGAAAACTCTATAAAAATGATATTTTTTTACACAGATTTATACATGCGTGTCAATAATTGTAGAAAATTAAGTTAGGTGTAACAAAATTATTGTAATAGTCTTACGGGATCATTATGCATGTGGAGTTGTTTGTTTACCTCCGTTGCCATGATCGTACAAGATTCATCCAATCGATAATGTTACGATTCGGACTGTTTTTGTTTATAATTAATTACTTCGAAAATTGCTAATTTTTAGAAATTAAGGAACGTGAGTGTTTTCCCTTCGTCAGCAAACAATAAATTATGATCGAATGTGAAAAATGATTGCTGAAACTTTTTAAACTCGCGATATTTTCTTTTTGAGGTAAATTCACAACTGAAAGTTTTGATACTGAGCAAGCTGAGCATTTATGCATGCCATACGTAATTTAAATGTAACGCAAAGCCTTCTTGGTAAATAGATATGGCGAGTTTTGTTTGTGGGTGTCCTTATGCTATCGCCTGTCGAACTGGTTCGACAGTAGCAACATGGGTAGTGACAAACTCTGTCAAACTGGTTCGACAGTAGCATTGAGAGCTTTAATGACCTTGAACAATTTTTATCTGAAAATGACTTTGAAGGACTGCATAATGTAAATAACCTTTTAATAGATTCACTTGAACTGTACATAAAACTTTTTCTCATTTTGTATGCCGATGATACTGTTTTAATGACCGAAAGCCCAGAAGATTTAAGAAAGTGTTTCACTATATTTGAAGAATATTGTACCCTCTGGAAACTTAAAGTCAATGTTGACAAAACGAAAGTTGTTATTTTTGCCAAACGCTCCACAAATAGAGTCTTCAATTTTATGTTAAATGGCTCGATTCTTCATGTTGTTAAGGAATATGTTTACCTTGGTATTTTATTTACAAACACTGGTAGATTTTGTAAGGCCCTAAAAAGACTGACAGATCAGGCATCTAGAGCAATGTATGCTGTATTTCGTAAAATTAGAATATTAGAAATCCCTATTGACTGTCAATTGAAATTATTTGATCAACTTGTTCAGCCAGTATTGTTATATGGATCTGAGGTGTGGGGTTTTGAAAATTCTGTTGTCATTGAACGTGTACATCTTAAATTTTGTAAATATATTCTCAAGTTAAAACAGTCAACACCCGATTACATGGTATATGGTGAACTAGGGAGGTATCCTCTCAGCATTTTCATCAAGATAAGAATGATTTCATATTGGTGCAAGCTAACATCATCACAAACTAGCCTTTCTAGTATAGTATATAAACTTATGTTTCAAATGTCCATTGCAAATCCAAATTACCATTTCCCACTATTAAAAGAAGTAAAATGTATTCTTCAAAATATAGGCTTTAATTAAATTTGGTGGTCTCAAACCTTTATTAGTGTCGCTTGGTTGAAACAAAATGTGAAACATGTTCTCATTGATAATTTCCTGCAAAGATGGCGAGAATCAAAGGAAAATTCATCTAAAGGTTACTATTATAACATGTTTAAAGAGTTACCATCCCTAGAACCTTATTTACTAGAACTACCAATCACCTTACGCATCTCTCTTGCTCATTTTAGAACAGTAAATCATAGATTACCCATTGAAACAGGAAGATGGTATAATATTGTAAGAGAGGAAAGAAAATGTACATTGTGTAAAAATTTGATATGTGATGAAATGCACTTTTTATTAGAATGTCCAAAACTCTCAGAAATTAGAAACAAGTTTTTGCCTCAATACTACTGTATGTATCCTTCTGCCATAAAATTCTCTCATTTGATGTCCATTACTTATAAGACAACTCTATTAAAGCTGGCGAGTTATATAAGATCATGTATGGAAATATTCCACTGACATGTTTTCTCCTATTGTATCTAATTCCTGTATCCAATTACATCTCTGTATCACTGTCGTGAGTCAGCTGTATATAATATTCTTGTTAAGGGTTATAACTCTTGGACTTCAGAACTTGGTCATTAAATGACATCATTGAACGGGCAAGTGCAGAAATCGTCTTTTCAATGATAGTTAAAGTTCCTAGCAACATTTTGTTCGGATCATCCAACTTCAAGCATTCCAATTAGTCATCCCTCACTGATCCTGTGTTGACACTATATGGTGATAAAAAGTGTTTATTGTATATCTGGACTTTTATTGTCATCAATTAGATTAATTTTATTCAGATTTTGTGTACAATAATTTCTGTGAAATCATGTGTAAACTGATCGACAGATTGCAAAACTTACTGTTATTTACAGCAACAACAAACTGATTGCTGCTATTGATGTCTTGCAAGGAACATTAGTTGACAGAGAATGGATACATAGATCATAATTGCCATACTTTGACTTGTTAAAAGGCATATTTATAATAGTTTGACTTTCATATGTCAACATATTGTTTTCGTGAACAAAATCTTTTAGTGCTTTCAAATTACATCTTAAAACCATTTGATCAGCCAAGCAGTATAAGAAAAGATGTATCTAAAACCATGGTGGAAAGTGCAAAGGTCTTTGCACAAAGGTCAGTGGGGGTCACAGGGTCATGAACGATTCAGTTAGTCCATCACAAGAAAGAGACCTCTCTTTGAAGGGTTGTAGTTCAATAGCCTTTGCTTACATAATGACCAAAGCATGTCATTTACATTTTAGTGAAAAAAGCAAACATACTTTACAAATGACCTTCACTGAAACCATGAGTTTATATGTAGATCACTGAAAACCTTTTCCAATGTCAGCCCTGCTGTAAGGGAGACAAGTACCAAGTTCAATAAACCAACAGTAAAAATGTTTTCAGGCTGTTGAGGTTGATCTTTGACATGACAAAACGTGTCAAAACACTTGCCCTATTAAGGAGCTATGCATCCTGTGATATTCCTAATAACAATCATCATGTGGTTTCAAAAACGAAGTGTGGCAGCAGTGGTGAAATTCAGGCAAAACGTTAAAGCATCCCCATTTACCTTTGGGTTGCTTGGCAGGCACGTCTACCCGAGGCAAGGGCATTACCTGACTAGAAAAGTCCATTTCTTCATTGAAGAAACATTTTCTAGCTTTAAGTTGTTGTTTACTTGTTTACATATCTAGCAAAAATATTTTAATAAATGTAAAGAGTTCTTCAAGATTTGAATAATTATTTTTGAATAGTACTTGCTAGGTCATAGACACCTTAAGTAAAGCATACACGCATCACCGATGATTTTCAACCCCTTAATTAATTATATCCTCTAATAATGACCAAATAAAACATTTCCTACATTGTGCTATCACAATAAATGGATGACATAAAATACAATACTGTATTTAATATATCATATCTATCATTGTTCTGATGATCTGTACCTATCCTCAGAGACAAACTGCAGCACAGCTGGCTAACATCTCACAACACAGGCGATGTGGCTGGCTCCCAATGTGCATGATAAAGTCCCATTAAGACGGACTCCCTGGCAGCCTATAATTGCACTTGGAGGCACACACCTGCCCTGTATGTAAACACATAACATTCTATGCCTGTCTTCATTAGAAATCTCATTCAATTGCACATGATGTGTAAGAAATCGGGCTGTTCAATTACCACTGCCTAACATCAAGACAGAATCAGCCACATTTGAAGAGAAAGAACCCACTTCTATTAGAAAGCTGCAGGCATGTCATGTTGGCAAATTTGGAATTGTAAATATATGTGACTGTGTGTTGAATCTGATTACTGCTGTATTCATAAAACTTATCTCTTACTAAACACGATTATTCAGTTACAAAATGTGAAAAATATTGTAGAATGTTTCCGAGTTACTTGGGTCATTAAGACGAGTACTAGTAGTGCAATTGTAAAGTTATTTATGCAGTTGTTCATTAGAACAATTGTCAAGTCCTGCAATTGCACACAAAACAGAAACACATAATTATTATTAATGAATGACATAAGCACTTTAATGAAATAATATTAATATATTTGACCTGTCTTTCATTTATCTACCACTTGATGTGGTAGTTCTTACAACATGTGTCCTTGTTGTAGAGGTTACAGGGCCAAACACACTGATGCTGAGATAATCCCAAACAGTCACCTTGACTGCTAAATGACCAAAGCAAGGCCCCATTGTAGTGTGTGCGTGAGTACAATTTATGCTACTTCGAACAACATTCCTACAATATGAAGTTGGAGGACACCAGAAATGAAACAATAGTCAACACTGCGCATAATTCTGAGAATACTACCTCCAATACATCAGAGCTAATACTCCTGCAATTTGGCAAACACCACACTAACAAATCCCAAAAGCTTCTGTCAGCCATCCAAACCAGTTGTTAGGCAAACCATTCTTGTGAAAAAGCCTTTGCACATGGCAGAAAACGTCACATCTACTTCATGCACCTTTATCAGATAGAAGGGAGGGGGGACTTTCAGATGTTGTAGACCAAAACTACCCACCAGTCAGGTTAACCAGATAGCATCCTGAGCAGAGGAAAACCGGAGACCACAGACCTTCCTGTCCGATGATGCCACATAAGGTAGAGTAGGAGTGATATGCAGTCATGGAACGGTAAAAGTAGAAAAAGGCTGACAGCTAAGTTCTCGATTCCGACACAAGTAACTGGAAGATGAATACTGGGCCCCCTAGTCTGGGGGAATAACTACGAGAAGAGGTTGCAGGGACAGTTCCGAGGTGTAATCAGGTTCGCCTGGGGTTGGTGATCCATTGCGCTACCACTTGGAGATCAAAACTGTAAACCCCTTGCACATCCTCAAGTGCCACATCTCGGAGATAATGACTGGCGACGACAGTATCCGAGCGCCAGAAACAACCCTCCATAATACATTGAATGGAACAATTGCGGTGAAGAGCCATAGTCGAAGCGACAGCGCGAATCTCATGAGGGTTGTTGACTCTAGGCAGGTCTGCTAGTTCATAAGCCTGCAGTATGTTGGAGCGCAGCCACAGTGCGATAGTGTTTCGACTGACTTCTGTTTTGGATGAAAGCGGGACAGGAATAAATAGTCGTGTCAGAGATCGACGTTGTATCTTGAATCGACAAAGGAAAACTTTTAGAGCATGCACTGGGCACTAAAGTAGTTCCTCCCCGTCTCCGATAAAGGGTGAATGATGAAAGATCTGTCTGGCTGTCCTTGGAGTTGATTTTTTGCAATGAAATTCCAGCACAGCCCAAGGTTGCCTCCATTCTCGAACCGTACTCAGGAGATGTTGAGGGTGAGTAACTTGTTGAATTGAGCCACTGTAGCCAAGCTAGTAGAAATACCGTCTTGTTGTTAAGATTGAAGAAAGACTAGTCGAGTTGAGTGGTTCAAAGGGAGCAGTAAGGCGTGAATTTAGCACCACGCTTAAATCCTATGCAGGTGGACGAAACTTGGCATATTGATCCTCCAGTCGCAATGACTGCAAAAGTGATTGAAGTTTCTAGGATCTTAGTGATTTTGTAATCTGTGTGATCTGCCAGCACCAAATTGAGGGCTCCCAAATATGTAGTAATTGTACTGTTCTCAAGGAGATGTTTATTGCAGATATGGAGGAGAAATTCAGCCATGAATTGTGGAGACGCCGACATTTGCAAAAAGATTCAAAGGAAATCCATATATCATCATATAGGGAGCATGTCGAGGGTCTATCAGCTAATGCAAAAGCCTTCGCCGCTCTGGTTGAATAAACTTCGGCACTTAGGGCCCGGTGTAGATGTGCCAGGCCTGTAGACGAAACTTGTCTGGCGCCAGAGGTGGCAACTGACTGTGAGGGTGTATCAACAGTTGTGCCCAAACCGGGAGTTCTGTGTTGCTATCTGTGAGGTTTCAAAAGACTACGAACCAATTCCAAGCTGGCCACCAAGGCAGGATCAAAAGTAGTGACAGATTCTGTGTGTTTGGTCTTTTGTAGGACCCTGGAATGTAGTACAGGTGGCAGAAAAGTGTACGCTTTTAGGTCTGTCCAGAGAATAATGAAGGCATCGACCGCCCAGGCCAGCGAATCTGGGACCGGGGATATGAAGGTCCGGAGTTGGTAATTCTGGCTGGTGGATATAAGTTGAGGGCCTGATCTCTGGCAAACCAGGGTGAAGGTTTCGGGGTTGAGCATCCACCTTGTTGGGGCCACTTTGTCCAATCTGGGGAGGGCGTCCACCAGGATATTTCGACAACTAGGGATATGCTGGATGATGAACCTCTTATGTAGTTGGTCCACAAGCTGAAAAAAACAGGTTTGTGACAGCAGGGACGATGAGTGAGGGGTCCCCTGGTTGTGCAGACACGAAACAACTGTCATGTTGTCCGTGGATACAGCAAGCACTTAGCCCTAAAGCCGGTACTTTCAGTGGCAGATGGCCAGGATTAATTCCAAATTGTTTATGTGCCATTGGAGCTGCTCGTTTGACCACAGCCCAGAGGCAGTCTGATCCTTCAGGTGTGCCCTCCTTCCCTGTCGTGATGCATCAACGATCAGGTGGAGAGAGAGCTTGTGCACTGTCCAGGACGCTGTCGCAAACATTCAATCTCACTGTCCACCAACGAAGGTACAGGTAGAGGTGAGTCAGGAATACTATAGAAATCTGTGGGTCGTTCCGACGAATAAATGGGGCTAGAAACTGTTGTAGTGGACATAACGGTAGTCGGCCTCTGGGTGTTAGATCCTGAGCCGACTTGAGAAGGTCCAACAACACCTGCCACTGTCGTAGAGTGCAAGCTTGTGGAAGGGCCAATAGTAAATGGTGTTGAATTTTTTGCCACCTGTCGTCCGGTACTAGGAGGAGATCCTGGTCCATGCAAAACAGGCCGCCTATGAATTGGAGCTCACAAGACGGGGTGAGTTCTGATGGGATTGATTTTCTCATCGCGCGCAAAGCTGGGGACATGTGCCTGAGTTTCCGTTATAGTACCATTAAACAGTGAGAAAGTGCTCTTGGGTTGACATAAGAGTCCCAATCCGTCAGGGCAAGGTAACTCAAATGCCTGGTGGTGATGATCTCCACCAAGGCTGGCGGAGTTGATTGTATAAATGGTCAATCTGATGCTCCTGAAACGACATCATGGTCCTCAAATGATGGATTCTGAAGTGATTATCCTCTGAGAGATCTTAGTCAATGGCTCTGGTAGAGGAGGCCAAAACGGATAAAGGTTTAAGTAATCTCCTAATTTCTGTTTTGCTGAATTTTAGTCGGTTATCGGGCATACAAAGAATGGTGGACCCAGAGGAGCCTGTCACATGATGTAGGTCATCGTCCAATGCATGTGCATTGTCAGCGACTGCAAAGTCATGGATGGGAAAATCAAGGTTCCTATAAATGCCAGAGTGAGTGATCTACGAATTTAATCCATAAGCATAGGGTGCGGTGGAATGGATGTTGGGGAGGACCAAATAGTCTCCCTATTATTGACATTGAACCAGCGAATGGAGTGATGGAGGTCTGGTACCTGGTTAAGGCCCAAGTGGGAATTAAGCTCCAAAGCCGATGAATAAATTGATAAGTCAGCTGAGCCTGCCGAGGAGTTTGAATTAAAGCACAAGACATGTAAACACGACAGCGTGGCCAAACAAGATGGCGGGAGGTACAACACAACAGGACCTCTCACAGCTCTGTCTCCAAGGTCAAGAAAATAGCAGTAGAAGCATTAAGTAGTAATGAAGGATAAGATAAAAAATTAAAGTTATCTTATACCCTAGCATTTTTTGGTGCCAAATTCATCCAGTGCCTTTGACCTTCAGTGTCATCCAATCATCCCAGGGCTCTACAAGAGATGTGTCACCAACATATGTCAACATAGATCATAAGCATATGATTGACAAAATGAATCTGAGTGACATGAGGCTGCTTAATAAATTTATGCATAATTTCCATGAGAGTGAGTGAGTGAGTTGGGTTTAATGCCGCTTTTAACAGTATTCCAGTTATATCACGGTGTGTCAGTTTATTGTGGGAGGAAAGCCTGACGTTTACCACATCGGTGAAACCCACGAGCACAGGTATGGTGTTGACAAACCTGGAAACATAATCAGGGCTAACTGGGATTCGAACCCACAATCATAAATTTGTGGTGTTCCCAAGGGATGCAACTCTGCACATTGAATCGCGGCGCCTTAGACGACTGGGCCACCTGTGCCCCCAATTTCCATGAGAAAATTCCCTGCCAGCAGTGCTCAAATTCATACAATACTTTAAAGTAGGAGCTGTTTAATTACTGACATGATTTTGTTCCAATCTGATGAAAAACATCTTGCAACAATGTAATTTATGTATCAGCAAAACTTTTTTCAACAGCCTGAAGCAGTGTTTATTTTTTTCAAGAATTATCGGGGGCAATTTATATTTTTCGATAAGATCCTCGATTATCAACTGGTCAGTACCTAAGTACAGTGAATCCAGAAGGGGAATAGTTATATTCTGTCAAGAATGCCCAGTATTATATGTTGTCAACTGTGTCAACATGTACATGCAAACATAAGACATCCAGGTTACTGCCTCTGATTATATCTGCTGTCTCAAACAATCAATACAAACACATGAAGGTCCAGAGTACATGCACTGTACTTGGCTGATTACATTTTAGGGTCAACTCTAACTACCCTTCAACATGTCTCTTAAATATACGGATATAAAATCGATAATGATTGTTTAAAGCAGAAAATAGCTAATACACGAATCCTATTAAGCAAAACATTCCATAAAACCCAGTTTCAATGGACGCCAAAATGTCATCTGCTGGGAAGTCCGTGAAGACAACACATAGCATGACATACCAAGTGCCAAGTGGGTATATTGGTATATTTCAAAATATTCTGTATATGATCACATAGCCATAAGTGTATTTGAGACATTTCTACATTTTGCAGAAAGACGGCATATTTCCTTTTGAACAGATCTTGTGACAAAATACCATCATGTAGGTGTTATACTGACAGTAAAAAAAGTTGTAAGACATTAACAATGTTTTCAAGCATCTTTCTGGTGAATCTAATGTCAACTACAAATAGGAATGATTTATGTCAAGACATTTACATCAGTAAGAGATCACTAACAACAAGCACCATGAGTGAGCAAGCGTGTCTTGCCAAAACTTCCAAATTTCAAATTGTTAAAGAGGCGCTGATCTAAAGCAATTCCCCGGGACTGGTGGTTGCCTTTGTTATTGTTTTTTCCCTGTGAGTACCCGGATGATACGCAACGCAACTGAGAGTGACAAGAGACTGGGCTACCGTCTGCAAGGACAGCTGAATAAACTTGGAGGCAATATTTGTTTTACTCATTTTTGAACACTGATTGGTTAACCGTGATCTATAAAGATTTCGACAAAGGGCGCATCTTAATTACTTTCTTCAGCCTAAACAAACAGACAAAAAGAAGCTCATCGGATGTCATCATTTGGAAATAGTTATATGATCGTTAAAGTTTAATAATAAAAGAGTATCCATGCAGTGAAAGCATTTTCGGATTTCGGATTGCGTCGATAATAGATTACTACCCCCTTGTTGTCATCCTAGTTTTCTGGTATAACCCTACACTTGTGTGTATTTGCTGTCATTCATTTGATGCTCAGTTAATGAATTTATTACAGGTACAATTAGTGGTAGCGCCACTCAGAATACCCGACGAAGGTTCCCATTTGGCATTTATTGTGTCTGGGGTAATTATTCAATCTAGATACAGGTCTGAAGTGAGGTAAAATGTGTGTTATGTAATATGCACGTGGCAGCCCAGCAAGAGATGAATGATAAGTTGATTTACTTTTTTGTAAATCAACGGATTGTTCCTAGTCATCAAAGGATTAACAGAAAAATACATTGATTGATTAATCACTGTTATCTTGCACAGTGGATATGTCAAAATTGAGTGTTTACACGTCTAGGTTTACTAAAACAAAGGGAATACACTCATATCATGGCGTGAAGTGCCAATGTAGAAACAACATACTTTGTTCAAAGGGTTAACCGATAATGTGTTGATTGATTGCTCATTGTTATCTAACTCAATGGATTTTTTTAGGAACCGTGGACGTTATGAAAATAGTTCTCACGGGGGCTTTCTCAGCCGACCTTTGAGACATGACACCTATGTGAAACACCTGAAACAATCTTAGTGATCAGTTGAGAAACAAACACGGGTTATAATATCCCGAAACGATATATTTTTTAAAAAATATTTGATTGTTACAGAGACACGTGACATCGAATAAGTTTCTTTGTACATCTGCAGACATGTGGGATATTGTTCCTTTGTGTGGATATTCACGGATACATTCCTCGAACAAGGAAGCTGCCTAAAATTATACACATAAATTTGGTAGGTTGTAATTATGATATTTGCATTTTGTTTTCCTGCATTTGCTGTAGCATTGGACAGATTCATTCCTGTTCCTCTACGTCTTGGTTGGGAAATTCTTCGATGCGCGATAGACTTTGTTTTCACAAGTCTTTTCCTTTGTAAGCATGTATATATTACAGTCAGTTTGTAAAATGTGTCATTTTGACTGAAAAATCTGTCCATTTCTTTAAATCTGACTAAAATTGATTAAGACGATTAAAAGGGCCTATAAACATCACAATAGATTTTTATGTAGGATTAGAAGCCAAACAATATAGAAATGTACTTTTCATCGTAACATTTTCAGTCTCTTGGTGATGATATTAAACATAAAAATGTTTGGAATGCGTTATCATAATAATACAGATGGACATATTTTTCAGTCAATTTGTAAAATAACTGAATATTCAGGAATTTAAAAAATTTCCTAAGTGAAAATTTTGCACATTTTGACTGTAAAAAAATTAAACACGATAAAATAAGCAATAAGCGTGTAAACGAGAATCGCACAATTACCAAGCAAGTGACTTATCAAAACTTCGTCACCATTACCGATGCTATCCACAAAGATACCTACATTTCCTTATTATTTCCAAAACTGTATTTCATTTTGTTGATAGATGTGACCATACGCCCTTATACTATCAATAAATGTGACAAATGCGCTTACGAATTGCGCAGCACAGGTCGCGAACTAGTCTAGGTTTCTGCTATATCATCCGGGTACTCACAGGAAAAAACAATAACATAGGCAACAACCAGTCCTAGGGAATTGCTTTAGATCAGTGCCCCTTTAACAAAGAAATGTTGAACATTTTAGTTTCATCCACAAAATAAATGTGTTTAAGTTTCCCATATTTTTCAATGAAAGTATTTATAAATAGCTGTTCTAGCTAATGTTATAAGCAAACCTCAAGTAGAAAGAAACTGCACATAATCTTCTACATTACATCTTTGGAGTGTCTTGTGTTGACTATTAGAACTAAAGATAGTCCAGCTAGGCTCATAAACACTTCCTGTTGTAGGTCCATAACACCAGTAGCCATTTCCTCTACACACGATAAGTGCCTTAAACACTGCATGGCAGTTAAGAAAGGTACTCACTAGTACCACAATTCACTGGTCCATGGAGCAGTCGGTTAACCAACGTAGTGCACAAGGTTGGCCCTAAACAAACAGGTTGGCAAGGATTTGGATAATCCTTGAAGAAATTTTAGTCTTCAGCTAATTCATGAGGCAAATTCCTCTTGATCAATAGCAGAAACCTATGTATACAACTCATCATAAATATCGCACCATCCACTTTTTTTCACTAAGTAAAACTGGATCTTCAACCTCATAAAAATGGTGCTTAGAAAAGCACATTAAACTGTTTAAATGGCCTCATGTGAGCGTTTTCAGTCAGAAAATTGACAACACAAGACCGAATTTGAGCACTAATTGAGGGTTTAATTGTAGCAAACTAAAGTTCACTAAAATCAGCGTGAAATAAGGTGAAATAAGTATGGCTGCCAGAGTCGTTACAACAGGCACACAACACAGTTCACATTTCATTAATGTCAAACACACTAGTAAGGTCCACAATGACTGGCTAACTCAGTATCTGGTGTAACCGCCTCGCACTTGGATAACATGTTCTACACATGCCGTCTCATGCTGGTCACCAGACGACTGAATCTCTCTTGGGGGATCTGCTGCCACTCATCATGCAATGCATGGGTCAATTCTTGAAGGTTCTGAACTGGAGGATCCCTTTCTCTCACCTTACGTCCCAAAATGTCCCACAAATGCTCAATAGGATTAATTCTGGCAGGCCAGGGTAGTATCTCAATGGCGTTGTGTTGGAGATGCTGAACAACAGCTCGAGCATGATGTGGTCTGGCATTATCGTCCATGAAGACTGGACGTGTGGCGAGAGCATGGTTATCGAAATGAGGCACAACAGCACCATCCAGGATCAAGTTCTGGTACCTCTGTCCATTCAGTGTTCCGGGAACTGTGATGAGGTCAAGTTTACAATCGTAGGAACAACACCACCACACCATGACAGATCCACCAACAAATGGAACATCAGCTTGAATGTTCCTTATGATCATATGCTGTGCCTCTCTGCCTCCAAACTCGTGCCCTCCCGTCTGTATGATGCAGCAAAAATCTGCTCTCATCGGACCAGTGGATCCTTCTCCATCTCCTCAGGTTCCAGCGAGCACGTGCTTGGCACCAGGCTAAACAGGAATGGCGGTGCTGATTTGTGAGGAGTGTATGTCTGATTGGTCGTCTTGCTCTCAATCCTGCAGAATTTAGGCGTCGTCTGATGGTGCTGATGGACATTCTGTTGTATGGATGCCATCTATGTCGCAGCTGTGTACAAGTAGACTTTGGGCTTCGTCTGGCTTGGCGTACGAGAGTACGATCTTCCCTGTCATTGGTTTTTCTCGGACGTCCAGACCTTGGTGCATCCTTCACTTCACCGGAAGCAGTATGCTTAGGTATTAGCCTGCTGATGACAGTGTGATTAATGCTCAGTTGTGCTCCAATAGCACGACATGACATACCAGTCTGGTGCATACCAATAATTTGCCATCTTTGGTTCACAGGCACTGGACGCTTGGGCATTTCACTGGTTTGTCAAAATAAAGCTTAATTTATGCCTAAAACCAAATTTTTGCTGTGTCTGCCAACATAACATACGCCAAAAGAGGCTATGTGCATACTGCATTTTTAGCAAACCGACCCCCGGTACAAGCATGCTCAACGCAAGCATGTAGCTCGGAACAGGGTGTGTTTGTGATATTATGTTCACAGATGGTGTAGTATATGAAATATGTACTTGTAGTTTAAAAAATTGAAATTTATATTTTCTACTTTTACTTTAAAATGTGTGGTGCAATATTTATGACAAGGTGTATATGTTCAATCAGGGGAAAATATGCTGCACAACCATTATTCAGTGTGCAGAACATGATGAAGGTTGTAGGAAAGTGGGGGACATAACCAGAGTGAGCAATGAAGACTGGATGGCTGGCAACACTGATTGCAGTCTGTCTACAGAGATGATGCACAACCACTCCTGAAGACTGAGCACAGCTTACATTTCATCACTGCTTATGAATCTGCAAAGAATATGTCACTTAAAGCATTCATAATATAATAAAGGCATATTGCAAACACAATCTCTTTAAATTGATAACCACATCTACATAAAGTAAACAACAAAATAAATCATTCACATACACTTAAAAAAGGAAGCAGCATTAGACACACTCACACATCCAGATAGAGGCAGATATCACACATATCCCTGGTGGTGTGCAATCCCAGCAACATCAGATCTTAGTTCTCATTACCGCTAAACAGAGATCTTAGAACATCCCAATATAGGTCACGTCAGAAAGACTTTGACCGACCAATGAAATGACTAATAAGCAGTCGACATCAGCCAATCAGAAAGAAGTGCTTGATTCAAAATGTGAATACTGAACAAAAGAACATTGAGGAATGTCTAACGGTAGGCCGAATATGTATGGTAGTATTTGAAATGGGCAATGCAAAGTCTCTTCCTTTCAACTATTTTTTATCCCACTGAAGCAAGAGATAGACGATGATTTTGACAGAATCAGTCATACAGCCCTTAGGTGTTGTTTGGAATACCCAGTGTTAACCTTTTCAAGGTTGCATGATTAGAAAACACATTCTGACTGTCACTTTCCCGATCAGGTAAATGATGCTCTGATTGGTCGGATGAAAGGTCGCACTGATGTAACCTTAATGGGATGTCCTCAGATCTTTGTTTAGCGGTAGCGAGAACTAAGATATGATTTTAATGAGATTGGTTTGAGTGGGAAGTCCTCCACAGAAGAACTGACGTCATCATCACCTCCATAATGCTTGCCAGACAGTTCTGTCTTCAAGGTTAGAAAGAAGTTGTAATCTGTCAGTGCTATTCTGGTGCATAGGAGGATGTTCAATGAGTTCAAAGCCACAATCATGCATTGCAGCCATGGTGAGAACAGACTTAATACACAGGAATATTGGCCTAATGATGAACCTGGAGCATTCTCATCAGGAGTCACAAACCTTGGAACCCAGTGAGTGAGTGAGTTGGGTTTAACACCGCTTTTAAAAGTATTACAGTTATATCGCTGCATGTCAGCTTAATGTGGGAGGAAAGCCTGAAGTGATGCAGGTCTCTGACATTTACCACTTCGGTGAAACCCACGAGCACGGGTATGGTGTTGACAAACCTAGAAACATAATCGGGGCGAAATGGGATTCGAACCCACAATCATAGGTTTCTGGTGTGCCGAAGGGACGCAACTCTGCACAGTGAATCACAGCGCCTTAGATGACTGGGCCACCCGTGCCCACTTGGAACCCAGTGAGATTGAGACGAAAAACATAACAAACTGTTATAATGTAGGAAATACCTGCAGTGTTCAGGTTTGAATATTTCCATAGGCATGACACATTAAAGACAGAATTGTGTGTTGTGTGTTGAGCTCAGTCGTCAGCCTCTCAAAACATTACCAGAATGTGGAGTTAGCATTACACACATACACTACATTCTTCCACTGGAAAGTCTCTCATAATGGTAGATAATGCACTCTATCAGTGTGCAACAACTAAAAAGAAACCATGGCTACCAAACCACAGTTACATGGAATCATAGAGACCAATACAACAGTTATTATATACAGTATACAATATTATGAGGTCGACAGCTACATCACAAGTCAGGGTCCCACAGTCATCCAATACCCCTTGTTATGTACCTTCATAGTTGTGATCTGAATCCCACAGAAATGCTCTGGTGCATTTGTCAAAGATGATGTTGCTAGATCAAACGGTGTCCTCCCATTAGTTAGACGTCCCAATAGTTAGACAGCTTATAACAACACTTTAAACGGTTGAGTGCACACTAATCCTTATGCTTGTAACCTCAGACTTAAAAATGGAATAGTCCAGATAAGATCTGACAAACAAAGCAAAGCAGCTTTAAAAAGATACTAAGGAGTCGTGCCTGGTTAGCGAAAATCCAATTTTCCCTAGTATCAGTAAAGCGAAAACCCAAGTTGGGGTATTTGTCCTACGAAAGCGAGGAATGAGTAATTGCTATAAAAACACCGAATTACCGTAGTTTAGATTAGCGCCCGTGCTGTTCAAACAGAGGAGAGGAGAGGAGATTTACTAGAGAGTCGTTTCGTAAAAAATAATACAGTTGGATGTTTCAACACAGGAGAAGAGATGATCAGTTTCTTAATTGAACAAACAATTATTATAGAATGTTTTTATGTATTTACCATTATATTTTAAGATATAAGTTATTGTTGTTTTTGTAGAAATTATAATGTACATCTATGAAATATTAAAGTATTAGAGTTATTAAATTTGTTAAATGTAAAGTACTTTTGTGCAACTATACTATACTTCAGAATCTAATAAATTACTACTGTGATTACGGTATACGCATTTCTGTGTTTTTCTTGTAATTTGAGAGTCCCGGTATAGCAATACCCCGTGTTTACTGTAGCGTGACTAGTCTTACTGTAGCTTTACGAAAGCGACGAGATTTTAGAGTTGATTTTGTCTAGGTTTCGCTCTCCCGCCCAGAACCTACTTTAATATTATACTTAACATTTAATGACACTTTACATTTGATAAATTTTCTCACAATGTAGTCGTTAAAGTCCACAGCTCTAGGCACGTCTGGTGTCGACTCCATAGCTTGAACCCACTTATCCTGAGCAAAGGGATTGGGCAGCAAAGCCCTATTTGTTAAATACACTGAAACTAGTACCGAAATTACCTTAATTATTTGGCTATGGTCTCCAAAATATATCGTTGTTGGCTTTGTCCTGCAGAGTAACCATGAGTGAGTGAGTGGGTGGGTGGGTGGGTGAGTGGGTGAGTGAGTGAGTGAGTGAGTGAGTGAGTGAGCGAGCGAAATTGTAACATATATACTCCCTAAACTGTGAGTCCCCTATCCCTACTCAGTACTTGAATCTAATTAGGACTGATCCATTACACCTGTAGGTATATTCCCTCTTTGCCTAAATAAAAATGTCAAACAATTGGGACGTCTAACTAATGGGACGTCTAACTAATGGGATATAACCAGATCAAACACCACCTTGAAACTCTGTGATGTGTAAAATCCAATCTCATTATATAATCAGATATTTTAATCCTCCACAATACCTCTCTGCGTGAAGATCTCCAAAGGATGTTGCAAGAGGCGATTTTCTAATCAGCCAATCAGCGGCCAAGGTTCTAAATTCTCACAGACGAGTGAGTAAAACATTCAGACATGCATATCTGATTTCAGTATTCTGAAAACAAATATAATCTGTAAATTCCAACTGCCAAAAAATAAATCTGCGCTATCATATTGTTGTGGATATATTATACATCCTGTCGTTTCTGTGTGCAAATGGCATCTACGCCCTGAAGGGAGTGCGTTGGAATGAATGTTTGTGTTCTATGTAGGTTTTCATTCATACAAACTGAAATTGCGGAATCAAGGTGGTAAAGAACTGAAGATAAATCAGTTTACAAAGCTCACATTTGATTGGCTCAAGAAACCACACATCCTTCATTTAGATTGGGCTTAAACTGTATAAACTGATGACAATGCTTTAATGCTAAAGTTTACATTATTGCATTGAATGCAATGTTAAATATGTTAAAAATATATTTCCATTTAAGAAGCTAAGAACCTTTTTAAAAAATCACACATTTAAAGAAAATAACAATTTTTTCCACATTTTTCTGCCAAGGGCACTTTGTTTAGAATCCCAGATGATCTACCAGTCTGCCCTCCGCAAGGTAGCCATGTACCATGTAGATGTGTAGCCATGTGGCCTTGTAACATGCAGACGTCTGCCAGGTAGCCATGTAACATGTAGATGTGTAGCCATGTGGCTTCAAAACATGAAGAAGTCTGCCAGGTAGCCATGTACCATGTAGATGTGTAGCCATGTGGCCTTGTAACATGCAGGCGTCTGCCAGGTAGCCATGTACCATGTAGATGTGTAGCCATGTGGCCTTGTAACATGCAGGCGTCTGCCAGGTAGCCATGTACCATGTAGATGTGTAGCCATGTGGCCTTGTAAAATGCAGGCGTCTGCCAGGTAATCATGTACCATGTAGATGTGTAGCCATGTGGCCTTGTAACATGTAGACATCTGCCAGGTAGTCATGTACCATGTAGATGTGTAGCCATGTGGCCTTGTAACATGTAGACCTCTGCCAGGTAGCCATGTACCATGTAGATGTGTAGCCATGTGGCCTTGTAACATGCAGACGCTGCCAGGTAGTCATGTACCATGTAGATGTGTAGCCATGTGGCCTTGTAACATGCAGACGCTGCCAGGTTTTCATGTACCATGTAAATGTGTAGCCATGTGGCCTTGTAACATGCAGAAGTCTGTCAGGTAGCCATGTAACCTGTAGATGCGTAGCCATGTGGCCTTGTAACATGTAGTCATCTGCCAGGTAGTCATGTAACATGTAGATGTGTAGCCATGTGGCCTTGTAACATGCAGGCATCTGCCATGTGGCCTTGTACCATGTACATGTGTAGCCATGTGGCCTTGTAACATGCAGACGTCTGCCAGGTAGTCATGTCACATGTAGATTTGTAGCCATGTGGCCTTGTAACATGTAGACATCTGCCAGGTGGCCATGTACCATGTAGATGTGGAGCCATGTGGCCTTGTAACATGCAGGCGTCTGCCAGGTAGCCATGTACCATGTAGATGTGTAGCCATGTGGCCTTGTAACATGCAGACGCTGCCAGGTAGTCATGTACCATGTAGATGTGTAGCCATGTGGCCTTGTAACATGCAGACGCTGCCAGGTTTTCATGTACCATGTAAATGTGTAGCCATGTGGCCTTGTAACATGCAGAAGTCTGTCAGGTAGCCATGTAACCTGTAGATGCGTAGCCATGTGGCCTTGTAACATGTAGTCATCTGCCAGGTAGTCATGTAACATGTAGATGTGTAGCCATGTGGCCTTGTAACATGCAGGCATCTGCCATGTGGCCTTGTACCATGTACATGTGTAGCCATGTGGCCTTGTAACATGCAGACGTCTGCCAGGTAGTCATGTCACATGTAGATTTGTAGCCATGTGGCCTTGTAACATGTAGACATCTGCCAGGTGGCCATGTACCATGTAGATGTGGAGCCATGTGGCCTTGTAACATGCAGGCGTCTGCCAGGTAGCCATGTACCATGTAGATGTGTAGCCATGTGGCCTTGTAACATGTAGACATCTGCCAGGTAGTCATGTGACATGTAGATGTGTAGCCATGTGGCCTTGTAACATGCAGGCGTCTGCCAGGTAGCCATGTACCATGTAGATGTGTAGCCATGTGGCCTTGTAACATGTAGACATCTGCCAGGTAGTCATGTCACATGTAGATTTGTAGCCATGTGGCCTTGTAACATGTAGACATCTGCCAGGTGGCCATGTACCTTGTAGATGTGGAGCCATGTGGCCTTGTAACATGTAGACATCTGCCAGGTAGTCATGTAACATGTAGATGTGTAGCCATGTGGCCTTGTAACATGCAGGCGTCTGCCAGGTAGCCATGTACCATGTAGATGTGAAGCCATGTGGCCTTGTAACATGTAGACATCTGCCAGGTAGTCATGTAACATGTAGATGTGTAGCCATGTGGCCTTGTAACATGCAGGCGTCTGCCAGGCAGCCATGTACCATGTAGATGTGTAGCCATGTGGCCTTGTAACATGCAGGCGTCTGCCAGGTAGTCATGTAACATATAGATGTGTAGCCATGTGGCCTTGTAACATGTAGACATGTGCCAGGTGGCCATGTACCATGTAGATGTGTAGCCATGTGGCCTTGTAACATGCAGACGCTGCCAGGTAGTCATGTACCATGTAGATGTGTAGCCATGTGGCCTTGTAACATGCAGACGCTGCCAGGTAGTCATGTACCATGTAAATGTGTAGCCATGTGGCCTTGTAACATGCAGATGCGTAGCCATGTGGCCTTGTTACATGTAGTCATCTGCCAGGTAGTCATGTACCATGTAGATGTGTAGCCATGTGGCCTTGTAACATGCAGACGTCTGCCAGGTAGTCATGTCACATGTAGATTTGTAGCCATGTGGCCTTGTAACATGTAGACATCTGCCAGGTGGCCATGTACCATGTAGATGTGGAGCCATGTGGCCTTGTAACATGCAGGCGTCTGCCAGGTAGCCATGTACCATGTAGATGTGTAGCCATGTGGCCTTGTAACATGTAGACATCTGCCAGGTAGTCATGTGACATGTAGATGTGTAGCCATGTGGCCTTGTAACATGTAGACATCTGCCAGGTAGCCATGTACCATGTAGATGTGGAGCCATGTGGCCTTGTAACATGCAGACATCTGCCAGGTAGTCATGTGACATGTAGATTTGTAGCCATGTGGCCTTGTAACATGTAGACATCTGCCAGGTAGCCATGTACCATGTAGATGTGGAGCCATGTGGCCTTGTAACATGCAGGCGTCTGCCAGGTAGCCATGTACCATGTAGATGTGTAGCCATGTGGCCTTGTAACATGTAGACATCTGCCAGGTAGTCATGTGACATGTAGATGTGTAGCCATGTGGCCTTGTAACATGCAGGCGTCTGCCAGGTAGCCAGGTACCATGTAGATGTGTAGCCATGTGGCCTTGTAACATGTAGACATCTGCCAGGTAGTCATGTCACATGTAGATTTGTAGCCATGTGGCCTTGTAACATGTAGACATCTGCCAGGTGGCCATGTACCATGTAGATGTGGAGCCATGTGGCCTTGTAACATGTAGACATCTGCCAGGTAGTCATGTAACATGTAGATGTGTAGCCATGTGGCCTTGTAACATGCAGGCGTCTGCCAGGTAGCCATGTACCATGTAGATGTGAAGCCATGTGGCCTTGTAACATGCAGGCGTCTGCCAGGTAGCCATGTACCATGTAGATGTGTAGCCATGTGGCCTTGTAACATGCAGACGTCTGCCAGGTAGTCATGTACCATGTAGATGTGTAGCCATGTGGCCTTGTAACATGTAGACATGTGCCAGGTGGCCATGTACCATGTAGATGTGTAGCCATGTGGCCTTGTAACATGTTGACATGTGCCAGGTAGTCATGTACCATGTAGATGTGTAGCCATGTGGCCTTGTAACATGCAGACATCTGCCAGGTGGCCATGTACCATGCAGATGTGTAGCCATGTGGCCTTGTAACATGCAGACGTCTGCCAGGTAGCCATGTACCATGTAGATGTGTAGCCATGTTTCCTTGGAACATGCAGACGCTGCCAGGTAGCCATGCACCATGTAGATGTGTAGCCATGTGGCCTTGTAACATGTAGACATGTGCCAGGTGGCCATGTACCATGTAGATGTGTAGCCATGTGGCCTTGTAACATGCAGACGCTGCCAGGTAGTCATGTACCATGTAGATGTGGAGCCATGTGGCCTTGTAACATGCAGGCGTCTGCCAGGTAGCCATGTACCATGTAGATGTGTAGCCATGTGGCCTTGTAACATGTAGACATCTGCCAGGTAGTCATGTCACATGTAGATTTGTAGCCATGTGGCCTTGTAACATGTAGACATCTGCCAGGTGGCCATGTACCATGTAGATGTGGAGCCATGTGGCCTTGTAACATGTAGACATCTGCCAGGTAGTCATGTAACATGTAGATGTGTAGCCATGTGGCCTTGTAACATGCAGGCGTCAGCCAGGTAGCCATGTACCATGTAGATGTGAAGCCATGTGGCCTTGTAACATGCAGGCGTCTGCCAGGCAGCCATGTACCATGTAGATGTGTAGCCATGTGGCCTTGTAACATGCAGGCGTCTGCCAGGTAGTCATGTACCATGTAGATGTGTAGCCATGTGGCCTTGTAACATGTAGACATGTGCCAGGTGGCCATGTACCATGTAGATGTGTAGCCATGTGGCCTTGTAACATGCAGACGCTGCCAGGTAGTCATGTACCATGTAGATGTGTAGCCATGTGGCCTTGTAACATGCAGACGCTGCCAGGTAGTCATGTACCATGTAAATGTGTAGCCATGTGGCCTTGTAACATGCAGATGCGTAGCCATGTGGCCTTGTTACATGTAGTCATCTGCCAGGTAGTCATGTAACATGTAGATGTGTAGCCATGTGGCCTTGTAACATGCAGACGTCTGCCAGGTAGTCATGTCACATGTAGATTTGTAGCCATGTGGCCTTGTAACATGTAGACATCTGCCAGGTGGCCATGTACCATGTAGATGTGGAGCCATGTGGCCTTGTAACATGCAGGCGTCTGCCAGGTAGCCATGTACCATGTAGATGTGTAGCCATGTGGCCTTGTAACATGTAGACATCTGCCAGGTAGTCATGTGACATGTAGATGTGTAGCCATGTGGCCTTGTAACATGCAGGCGTCTGCCAGGTAGCCATGTACCATGTAGATGTGTAGCCATGTGGCCTTGTAACATGTAGACATCTGCCAGGTAGTCATGTCACATGTAGATTTGTAGCCATGTGGCCTTGTAACATGTAGACATCTGCCAGGTGGCCATGTACCATGTAGATGTGGAGCCATGTGGCCTTGTAACATGTAGACATCTGCCAGGTAGTCATGTAACATGTAGATGTGTAGCCATGTGGCCTTGTAACATGCAGGCGTCTGCCAGGTAGCCATGTACCATGTAGATGTGAAGCCATGTGGCCTTGTAACATGCAGGCGTCTGCCAGGTAGCCATGTACCATGTAGATGTGTAGCCATGTGGCCTTGTAACATGCAGACGTCTGCCAGGTAGTCATGTACCATGTAGATGTGTAGCCATGTGGCCTTGTAACATGTAGACATGTGCCAGGTGGCCATGTACCATGTAGATGTGTAGCCATGTGGCCTTGTAACATGTTGACATGTGCCAGGTAGTCATGTACCATGTAGATGTGTAGCCATGTGGCCTTGTAACATGCAGACATCTGCCAGGTGGCCATGTACCATGCAGATGTGTAGCCATGTGGCCTTGTAACATGCAGACGTCTGCCAGGTAGCCATGTACCATGTAGATGTGTAGCCATGTTTCCTTGGAACATGCAGACGCTGCCAGGTAGCCATGCACCATGTAGATGTGTAGCCATGTGGCCTTGTAACATGTAGACATGTGCCAGGTGGCCATGTACCATGTAGATGTGTAGCCATGTGGCCTTGTAACATGCAGACGCTGCCAGGTAGTCATGTACCATGTAGATGTGGAGCCATGTGGCCTTGTAACATGCAGGCGTCTGCCAGGTAGCCATGTACCATGTAGATGTGTAGCCATGTGGCCTTGTAACATGTAGACATCTGCCAGGTAGTCATGTGACATGTAGATGTGTAGCCATGTGGCCTTGTAACATGCAGGCGTCTGCCAGGTAGCCATGTACCATGTAGATGTGTAGCCATGTGGCCTTGTAACATGTAGACATCTGCCAGGTAGTCATGTCACATGTAGATTTGTAGCCATGTGGCCTTGTAACATGTAGACATCTGCCAGGTGGCCATGTACCATGTAGATGTGGAGCCATGTGGCCTTGTAACATGTAGACATCTGCCAGGTAGTCATGTAACATGTAGATGTGTAGCCATGTGGCCTTGTAACATGCAGGCGTCTGCCAGGTAGCCATGTACCATGTAGATGTGAAGCCATGTGGCCTTGTAACATGCAGGCGTCTGCCAGGTAGCCATGTACCATGTAGATGTGTAGCCATGTGGCCTTGTAACATGCAGACGTCTGCCAGGTAGTCATGTACCATGTAGATGTGTAGCCATGTGGCCTTGTAACATGTAGACATGTGCCAGGTGGCCATGTACCATGTAGATGTGTAGCCATGTGGCCTTGTAACATGTTGACATGTGCCAGGTAGTCATGTACCATGTAGATGTGTAGCCATGTGGCCTTGTAACATGCAGACATCTGCCAGGTGGCCATGTACCATGCAGATGTGTAGCCATGTGGCCTTGTAACATGCAGACGTCTGCCAGGTAGCCATGTACCATGTAGATGTGTAGCCATGTTTCCTTGGAACATGCAGACGCTGCCAGGTAGCCATGCACCATGTAGATGTGTAGCCATGTGGCCTTGTAACATGTAGACATGTGCCAGGTGGCCATGTACCATGTAGATGTGTAGCCATGTGGCCTTGTAACATGCAGACGCTGCCAGGTAGTCATGTACCATGTAGATGTGTAGCCATGTTGCCTTGTAACATGCAGACGCTGCCAGGTAGCCATGCACCATGTAGAAGTGTAGCCATGTGGCCTTGTAACATGCAGACGCTGCCAGGTAGCCATGCACCATGTAGATGTGGAGCCATGTGGCCTTGTAACATGCAGACGTCTGCCAGGTAGCCATGTACCATGTAGATGTGTAGCCATGTGGCCTTGTAACATGTAGTCATCTGCCAGGTAGTCATGCACCATGTAGATGTGTAGCCATGTGGCCTTGAAACATGCAGACATCTGCCAGGTAGCCATGTACCATGTACATGTGTAGCCATGTTGCCTTGTAACATGTAGATGTGAAGCGATGTGCCCTTGTAACATGCAGACGTCTGCCAGGTAGTCATGTACCATGTAGATGTGTAGCCATGTGGCCTTGAAACATGCAGACATCTGCCAGGTAGCCATGTACCATGTACATGTGTAGCCATGTGGCCTTGTAACATGTAGACATCTGCCAGGTAGTCATGTGACATGTAGATGTGTAGCCATGTGGCCTTGTAACATGCAGGCGTCTGCCAGGTAGCCATGTACCATATAGATGTGTAGCCATGTGGCCTTGTAACATGTAGACATCTGCCAGGTAGTCATGTCACATGTAGATTTGTAGCCATGTGGCCTTGTAACATGTAGACATGTGCCAGGTGGCCATGTACCATGTAGATGTGTAGCCATGTGGCCTTGTAACATGTTGACATGTGCCAGGTAGTCATGTACCATGTAGATGTGTAGCCATGTGGCCTTGTAACATGCAGACATCTGCCAGGTGGCCATGTACCATGTAGATGTGTAGCCATGTGGCCTTGTAACATGCAGACGTCTGCCAGGTAGCCATGTACCATGTAGATGTGTAGCCATGTTTCCTTGGAACATGCAGACGCTGCCAGGTAGCCATGCACCATGTAGATGTGTAGCCATGTGGCCTTGTAACATGTAGACATGTGCCAGGTGGCCATGTACCATGTAGATGTGTAGCCATGTACCATGCAGACGCTGCCAGGTAGTCATGTACCATGTAGATGTGTAGCCATGTTGCCTTGTAACATGCAGACGCTGCCAGGTAGCCATGCACCATGTAGATGTGTAGCCATGTGGCCTTGTAACATGCAGACGTCTTCCAGGTAGCCATGTACCATGTAGATGTGTAGCCATGTGGCCTTGTAACATGTAGTCATCTGCCAGGTAGTCATGCACCATGTAGATGTGTAGCCATGTGGCCTTGAAACATGCAGACATCTGCCAGGTAGCCATGTACCATGTACATGTGTAGCCATGTTGCCTTGTAACATGTAGATGTGAAGCGATGTGCCCTTGTAACATGCAGACATCTGCCAGGTAGTCATTTACCATGTAGATGTGTAGCCATGTGGCCTTGAAACATGCAGACATCTGCCAGGTAGCCATGTACCATGTACATGTGTAGCCATGTGGCCTTGTAACATGTAGATGTGAAGCGATGTGCCCTTGTAACATGTAGACATGTGCCAGGTGGCCATGTACCATGTAGATGTGTAGCCATGTGGCCTTGTAACATGCAGACGTCTGCCAGGTAGTCATGTAACATGTAGATGTGTAGCCAAGTGGCCTTGTAACATGCAGATGCTGCCAGGTAGTCATGTAACATGTAGATGTGTAGCCATGTTTCCTTGGAACATGCAGACGCTGCCAGGTAGCCATCCACCATGTAGATGTGTAGCCATGTGGCCTTGTAACATGTAGACATGTGCCAGGTGGCCATGTACCATGTAGATGTGTAGCCATGTGGCCTTGTAACATGCAGACGCTGCCAGGTAGTCATGTACCATGTAGATGTATAGCCATGTGGCCTTGTAACATGTAGACATCTCCCAGGTAGCCATGTAACATGTAGATGTGTAGCCATGTGGCCTTGTAACATGCAGACGTCTGCCAGGTAGCCATGTACCATGTAGATGTGTAGCCATGTTGCCTTGTAACATGCAGACGCTGCCAGGTAGTCATGTACCATGTAGATGTGTAGCCATGTGGCCTTGTAACATGCAGACGCTGCCAGGTAGTCATGTACCATGTAGATGTGTAGCCATGTGGCCTTGTAACATGTAGACATCTGCCAGGTAGTCATGTACCATGTAGATGTGAAGCGATGTGGCCTTGTAACATGTAGACGTCTGCCAGGTAGTCATGTAACATGTAGATGTGGAGCCATGTGGCCTTGTAACATGTAGACATCTGCCAGGTAGTCATGTGACATGTAGATGTGTAGCCATGTGGCCTTGTAACATGTAGACATCTGCCAGGTAGTCATGTACCATGTAGATGTGAAGCGATGTGGCCTTGTAACATGTAGACGTCTGCCAGGTAGTCATGTAACATGTAGATGTGGAGCCATGTGGCCTTGTAACATGTAGACATCTGCCAGGTAGTCATGTGACATGTAGATGTGGAGCCATGTGGCCTTGTAACATGTAGACATCTGCCAGGTAGTCATGTGACATGTAGATGTGGAGCCATGTGGCCTTGAAACATGCAGGCGTCTGCCAGGTAGTCATGTGACATGTAGATGTGGAGCCATGTGGCCTTGTAACATGCAGACATCTCCCAGGTAGTCATGTACCATGTAGATGTGTAGCCATGTGGCCTTGTAACATGCAGACATCTCCCAGGTAGTCATGTACCATGTAGATGTCTAGCGATATGGCCTTGTAACATGTAGACGTCTGCCAGGTAGTCATGTGACATGTAGATGTGTAGCCATGTGGCCTTGTAACATGCAGGCGTCTGCCAGGTAGTCATGTGACATGTAGATGTGTAGCCATGTGGCCTTGTAACATGTAGACGTCTGCCAGGTAGTCATGTGACATGGAGATGTGTATCATGTAGCCATGTATGGTTTAGCTGTGTATCATGTAGCCTTGTATGGTGAAGCTGTGTATCATGCAGCCTTGTATCATTGAGATGTGTATATTGTAGCCATGTATGGAGTAGCTGTGTATCATGTAGCCTTGTATGGTGAAGCTGTGTATCATGTAGCCTTGTATCATGGAGATGTGTATCATGTAGCCATGTATCATGGAGATGTGTATCATGTAGCCTTGTATCATGGAGATGTGTATCATGTAGTCATGTATGGAGTAGCTGTGTATCATGTAGCCATGTATGGTGTAGCTGTGTATCATGTAGCTATGTATCATGTAGCCATGTATGGAGTAGCTGTGTATCATGTAGCCTTGTGTGGTGTAGCTGTGTATCATGTAGCCTTGTATCATGGAGATGTGTATCATGTAGCCATGTATGGAGTAGCCGTGTGTCATGTAGCCTTGTGTGGTGTAGCTGTGTATCATGTAGCCTTGTATCATGGAGATGTGTATAATGTAGCCATGTATCATGTAGATGTGTATAATGTAGCCTTGTATCATGTAGATGTGTATCATGTAGCCATGTATGGAGTAGCTGTGTATCATGTAGCCTTGTGTGGTGTAGCTGTGTATCATGTAGCCTTGTATCATGGAGATGTGTATCATGTAGCCATGTATGGAGTAGCCGTGTGTCATGTAGCCTTGTATGGTGTAGCTGTGTATCATATAGCCTTGTGTGGTGTAGCTGTGTATCATGTAGCCTTGTATCATGGAGATGTGTATCATGTAGCCATGTATGGAGTAGCCGTGTGTCATGTAGCCTTGTATGGTGTAGCTGTGTATCATATAGCCTTGTGTGGTGTAGCTGTGTATCATGTAGCCATGTATGGAGTAGCTGTGTATCATGTAGCCTTGTGTCGTGTAGCTGTGTATCATGTAGCCTTGTATCATGGAGATGTGTATCATGTAGCCATGTATGGAGTAGCCATGTATCATGTAGCCATGTATGGAGTAGCTGTGTATCATGTAGCATTGTATAGTGTAGCTGTGTATCATGTAGCCTTGTATCATGGAGATGTGTATCATGTAGCCATGTATGGTGTACAGGCCTCAAAGTTAAAAAATTTTCAAAGGAGCCACTTGGCTCCTAATATATTTTTTCAAGGAGCCAAATAGAATTTCAAGGAGCCAAGGCAAAATGTAAGGAGCCAAAAGTAATGACTTGTAATTTAACTGAGCTTCTGCAAAACAAAACACCAAAAAATCCATTAGTTTGAATATTCAGTTTTATATCATGAACAGCAACTGTTGTTGAAGCTTTTGAGTTTTTCAGACAAACAAGCTTTAGAACATTGTGTCAGTAACATCATCAGACAAGCTTTAGAACATTGTGTCAGTAACATCATCAGACAAGCTTTAGAACATTGTGTCGGTAACATCATCAGACAAGCTTTAGAACATTGTGTCAGTAACATCATCAGACAAGCTTTAGAACATTGTGTCAGGAACATCATCAGAGAGTTTACCAGTGCCAGTTGCAGGTTTTGGTTTATCGAACGTGTCGACAGACGACAAAACTTCCGTGTCAGCTTCGCCATTCAAAGCATTCCATATTTTCTTGAGTATAGTGCACACTTTTTTCCAAAAAACACAGCTGTGTGGAAGGGGGTGCGCATTATACACGCAATAATGAGTTTTGATGTTTCTTCCCCCATGGAAAGACATTACCGTGAGCACGTACACAGGAAATACCATATCAACAAATCCATACTGAAGTACGCAAATTAATCATGTAATTACATTGTCTGACTATAAAAAATGTTCTTTGTATATCTAGACTTATGTTTGTAACTTATTTCATTAATTTTATTCAAACTTCCTTTTAATATTGTTTTCATTAATTTCGGTGAAATCGTGTGTGAAGCCATCGGAAGATCGCACAACTCACCGTTATTAACAGAAACCATGGTCAGATTACTGCTATTGACGCCTTGAAACAAACTTTAGTTGACAGAGAATGGATACATATATCATAAATGCCATACTTTGACTCGTTAAAAGTCATATTTGTTTTTGTTGGACGATTCTATGTCTACACGTAATTCTCGCGACCACGCGATCACGTGCACGGGAGCCTTGACGGTGTTCCATGTAAAAAATAATACCCGGTAATAGCGATCAGCTGCTTCGCTTAGGGTTATTATTATTTAAAATATGTTTAGTAAAAGCTGCATCTAAATTAACAAGATATTGGAATATATTATTCCTGATAAAAAATAGTTTCAGATACAATTTTTGCCGATCCTTGCATTAAAATCCTGTAAAGTTATATCATTGGATGTGTCTTGACTGAATCACCGGTAGATTCCAAGAAAATGTGTGTACAGCTGATTGCCGTGTCCGGCTGATTTACGAGAAAATACACAAGGTAATCTTAATCCCTGGATATAAAACAATGCCTAGCAGAACATAAAATACAATTTAAACAGTAAATCAACATGTCTGATGATTTTTTATCTCAAATTTCGAATTTGTACTGACCAAGTTTCACATCACCCGTTCGTTTGCCGGACTTCGCTAAAGGGGTACGGTGTAGTTTAAGCTGTCATCTGAGCGGATGTCGTACAGCGCATGCGTGGGTACTAAACTCTTAACATCGTTAGTGCATTACTTAATAACGGAAAGCGCTTCCTTCATTCCAGGTATGGAGCTTCATATCGAAAGCGAAAACAGTACACATGGCCTAGCAGTGATCGAGTCGATGTTATTATGTTCTGATATCGATTTTTTTCACTGAAGTTACCTTCACTTATATTCACTTATATGTAGCCTTGTATGGAGTAGCTGTGTATCATGTAGCCATGTATCATGTAGCTGTGTATCATGTAGCCTTGTATCATGGAGATGTGTATCATGTAGCCTTGTATCATGGAGATGTGTATCATGTAGCCTTGTATGGTGTAGCTGTGTATCATGTAGCCATGTATCATGTAGCCGTGTATCATGTAGCCATGTATGGAGTAGCTGTGTATCATGTAGCCTTGTATGGTGAATCTGTGTATCATGTAGCCTTGTATCATGGAGATGTGTATCATGTAGCCATGTATGGAGTAGCTGTGTATCATGTAGCCTTGTATGGTGTAGCTGTGTATCATGTAGCCATGTATCATGTAGCCGTGTATCATGTAGCCATGTATGGAGTAGCTGTGTATCATGTAGCCTTGTATGGTGAAGCTGTGTATCATGTAGCCTTGTATCATGGAGATGTGTATCATGTAACCGCACTTATATTAAAAACGATTTTTTTTAATATCTAATGACAAGAGATATTTAGTCGCCAAACTTAATTAAAGACAAGGAGCCAGTTGGCGACTGACATGAAAATACCAGTCACAAAATACAAAACTAAATCCCCATGGCAACCAATTTAGTTGCAACTTTGAGGCCTGACGGTGTAGCTGTGTATCATGTAGCCTTGTATCATGTAGCCTTGTATGGTGTAGCTGTGTATCATGTAGCCTTGTATCATGGAGATGTGTATCATGTAGCCATGTATGGAGTAGCTGTGTATCATGTAGCCTTGTATGGTGTAGCTGTGTATCATGTAGCCATGTATCATGTAGCCGTGTATCATGTAGCCATGTATGGAGTAGCTGTGTATCATGTAGCCTTGTATGGTGAAGCTGTGTATCATGTAGCCTTGTATCATGGAGATGTGTATCATGTAACCGCACTTATATTAAAAACGATTTTTTTTAATATCTAATGACAAGAGATATTTAGTCGCCAAACTTAATTAAAGACAAGGAGCCAGTTGGCGACTGACATGAAAATACCAGTCACAAAATACAAAACTAAATCCCCATGGCAACCAATTTAGTTGCAACTTTGAGGCCTGACGGTGTAGCTGTGTATCATGTAGCCTTGTATCATGTAGCCTTGTATGGTGTAGCTGTGTATCATGTAGCCTTGTATCATGGAGATGTGTATCATGTAGCCATGTATCATGGAGATGTGTATCATGTAGCCTTGTATCATGGAGATGTGTATCATGTAGCCATGTATCATGTAGCCGTGTATCATGTAGCCATGTATGGAGTAGCTGTGTATCATGTAGCCTTGTATGGTGAAGCTGTGTATCATGTAGCCTTGTATCATGGAGATGTGTATCATGTAGCCATGTATGGAGTAGCTGTGTATCATGTAGCCTTGTATGATGTAGCTGTGTATTATGTAGCCGTGTATTATGTAGCCATGTATGGAGTAGCTGTGTATCATGTAGCCTTGTATCATGGAGATGTGTATCATGTAACCGTACTTATATTAAAAACGATCTTTTTTAATATCTAATGACGAGAGATATTTAGTCGCCAAACTTAATTAAAGACAAGGAGCCAGTTGGCGACTGACATGAAAATACCAGTCACAAAATAGAAAACTAGATCCCCATGGCGACCAATTTAGTTGCAACTTTGAGGCCTGACAGTGTAGCTGTGTATCATGTAGCCTTTTATGGTGTAGCTGTGTATCATGTAGCCTTTTATGGTGAAGCTGTGTATCATGCAGCCTTGTATCATGGAGATGTGTATCATGTAGCCTTGTATGGAGTAGCCGTGTATCATGTAGCCATGTATGGTGTAGCTGTGTATCATGTAGCCATGTATCATGTAGCCATGTATCATGTAGCCTTGTATCATGTAGATGTGTATCATGTAGCCTTGTATGGTGAAGCTGTGTATCATGTAGCCTTGTATCATGTAGATGTGTATCATGTAGCCTTGTATGGTGAAGCTGTGTATCATGTAGCCTTGTATCATGGAGATGTGTATCATGTAGCCATGTATGGAGTAGCTGTGTATCATGTAGCCTTGTATGGTGTAGCTGTGTATCATGTAGATGTGTATCATGTAGCCTTGTATGGTGAAACTGTGTATCATGTAGCCTTGTATCATGGAGATGTGTATCATGTAGCCATGTATGGAGTAGCTGTGTATCATGTAGCTTTGTATGGTGTAGCTATGGATCAGTGTAATAGGCGCCCTCTAAATCCTGTAAAAGGTGCCCAGTGACAGTAGACTTATAGAGATAGTTGAAAAAAAGGTCAGATGTTATACTGCGTTATTTTGCGTTGTGTTCTCCTCTCCCTGTGCAGTATTCTTTTGTCTCTACATTCTAGGAGGCTCCTGACCGGGTTACCAATTCTAATTATAAACAAAACACAAAGAATGACGTTGGATTTAAAGTTTATTTAACAGGGGAAAAAAACAACAGGGGCAAAATCCTTCTCTTATCTATAACCCCACGTAATTTTCCCCCTTCCCTACCTACGTAAACCTATTCAACCTTATTACTTAAACTTGTACTCTTAACCACCCCTCTAACTTAACTCCCAAAAGTAAAACGTCTATAAAACAAACCTATTCAATACCTACTCTACTTTTCCCCCACCCATACATCTTAATCTAACACTTCAACAAAAGCCCTAAAATAATAATGAATGATCCTGGTTCAGGACGCGGGAGTCGACCGTGCTTACCAGATACTGGTGAGTGACGACTGAAGAATTCCCTACCAAGGGTAGGCTTATAAAGCCAACACGCGGACCATGTGACCAGGAAAACGGACACAACCAATGAACACGCTCCTTACATCTCGGCTCTCCCAATCATGGCTTCCGCTTGGGCCGAGCATGCAAGAAGCGTGACATCGTCACGTCTTCCCAGCCACTACGCCCACGTGGGCATAAGCTTCTACACAAGGACTACAAAGATAGGTACTATGTCAGCTGTTCAACTCACCCTTAAACTAACCAACCCACTACGTTCTTAAATATATATATTTACCCACAATAACACCGGGTCGCCCACATTCCCCCTCCCTTAAGTAAAAAAGTTACCCTTTTTGCCCCCTTCAAAAATACAAAAACAAAAACAAAACAAATCTAAATAAATCAACAAGTGTAAATATATAGAAAAACCCGTGGAGTATATCAAAAATAGATAAAAAAATAAATAAAAGGATTAAGGCACAAACAGTATCAACAAATTGCGAAGAAATGCGACAATAATGTGATACATAGATTTCTCAATCACTTGAGAAGTTTGCCAGAGTTTCCTGGTCTTCTACCTCCTGAGCCTCCCGCCTCAGGTGTCGTTTGGGTTGTGCCGATCTATCTTGGGCAGCCTGCTCCAGGTCTACTCTTCTACTTTCCTGGGTCGTGGAACCGGTTTACAGCGTGCACACAAGTCACAAGATTTCAACCATCTTTTACTGTCCTTAGACATTCCTGGCCAATAAAATCTGGTTTTGATAGACGTCATAGTTTTATCTCGACCGAGGTGCCCAGCTGTACGTGAAGTATGCAAATATTCAAAAATTGAGGTACTTACAGCTGTTGGTTCTACCAACAGTAAACAAAAGCAAAAAATACCAGATTTTACCTTGCGATCCAATAGTCTATTCTCCAGCCTAAGATCTTGCCATTGTCCCCCATAGCATCTTTGCATCTGAACTCCAATCTATGATTTCTGATTTCTCAGGTTGCCCACCATCCACTGACAGCAACTTCAATACCGGCCCTATGCCAATGTCAGCTAATTGCCAATCGAGCAACTCATCCCGAGTCCACATTGGTAACCAGTTAGCCACTGAATAGTCTACAACCTACTCCAGAACTACCAGAGCCGTCATCTGTAGAATTCCCATTCTCCTCCGAATCAGTAGGAATAACAATCCTCTTCTCTACTTCTACCGGACTGACAGGTTCAGGTGACTGAACACGGCTTTCTGCAACTTGCAGATCATCAAACTGCCTGTAGTAACCTACAAGACCTAAGAAACTGCGAATATCTGACTGGGTTTCCGGTCTAGGCCAACTTTTGACAGCTTCTACCTTTTCTGGACTACATCTAAGACCATTGGCTGAGACTATGTGTCCTAGAAAAGCAACTTCAGGTTGAAAGAGTGTACACTTTTTAGGTTTGAGTTTCAAATTATCTTGTCTAAACTGAATGAAAACTAACCTAAGATTGTTTAAAGCAGACTGAAAATCTGACCCCAAAACAATGACATCGTCCAGGTAACACAGACACTTTTTCCACTTTATTTTTCCCAATACCCTGTCCATCAATCCCTCGAAAGTAGCTGGAGCGTTAGTGAGTCCAAACAGCATGACATTGAACTGATGGAGTCCGACATGAGTAGCGAAAGTGGTTTTATCTTTCGGATCCATTTTGACTTGCCAATATCCGCTAGCTAAGTCAAGGGTACTAAACCAATGACAACCACCTAACGTTTCAAGTGTTTCATCTATTCGGGGGAGAGGATAGGCATCTCGTAAAGTGACGCAATTCAATTTTCTAAAATCCAGTGTTTCCGTTCTCCGGTATATGCCGGCTTTTGGCCGGTAAAAAATGGCGAAAATGGCAAAGACCGGTAAATGTGACGGTCCCAGTGTCCGGTAGAAAGAATGTTAGAAAAATGGGTTTTTCAGATTAAAAACGAAGTTTTATTGGTCTGTTTTCAGTCGTACAAATGGGTATCTCTCATACCCTCACGTCTAGTCACACGTTTAAAAGGAAGCAAGAAGCTGGAATGTAAACATTAAACTTGTTTCCGTCCGGTTGCACACGCACCTCCCTATGACATGTCACAAATCTCGAAGAATAAGCCATCAAGCAGGACTGGACTGGATTACTTCCCAGTGGGGATGGCTGGGTGGGAACGTACGACTGAAAACAGACCAATAAAACATTGTTTTTAATCTGAAAAACCCATGTTTTAGTCTGTTTTCAGTCGTACAAATGGGTAGAATTCGACGGAACACTGGAAGGAGGGTCGGGAAAGTAATCAGAAAGTGACCTCTTTCACGTCAAATGTACCAAGTTCCTCACCCCTGTAGTGACAATAGAACATTCGACCAGATGCACGGTCGAGACAAGTTGTTTATCACGAACGCACAGCATGGTTAATGCTCTTCGACACACAACTAATTATCGATGCGATAGGACAACTGCACGTGTCAGTTGAACTGCGATCGAAGTGTGGTCGACGTATAGTTTAGTTACAGAGCAACTCTCAGTATACAAGGTAACTAAAACAGCATGGTTAATGCTCTTCGACCCACAAGTAACTATCGATGCGACAGGACAACTGCACACATTAAATTGCGATCGAAGTGTGGTCGGCGTATAATTTAGTTACAGAGCAACTTGCCGTAGACAAGGTAACTAAAAATAGCATGGTTAATGCTCTTCGACACACAACTAATTATCGATGCGACAGGACAACTGCACACGGCGGTCAGAATTTACATGACTGATCTTCAACAATGAAGGCACATAGAATCTTCTGCAACTCCGGTACTTTAGTGAGCTTGTCGCCCGTAGGAGACGGCACCACTGAAGCCAAAGCTGCCAGATAAGTCGAGATCATCGACCCTTTCAGATGCCGAGATGACCGGAGTGAGTGAGTGAGTGAGTGAGTATGGTTTACGACGCTTTTAGCAATATTCCAGCAATATCACGGCGTGATACCCAGGTCTTCGGCGTGAGATGACCGGAGATAGACTAGGAACTCCGCCCCCTGTGGTGGGCTTGCTACCGCCGGGTTGAAGCCATGAGACCTGGCGAAAATGGAGAAAGTGGTCCACTTGTCATCGCACAGCTTATGAGTCGTAACTAGATGTGCCGACGAGACAAGCGCTGCCGCTTTAGCCAAATACCCTTTTTTCATTAACGAGGTCTTAAGCAAACCCAGGCATGAAGCTGGAAGTTCTTTATCCCCGGATACAAGTCGTCGGTGTGAGGATGAAGAAGGAGGTCGTCTCGATCTGGCAAAGGGAATGGTGGTGGATCGATGATTTGAAGAAGTTCGGCAACCACGTTCTGGTCGGCCAATAAGGCGCGACCAAAAGCAGACGTAGGTTGGCCATTTGACGAACTGTCTCCAGTATCGATGGTATAAGCACTGTTGGCGGAAACGCGTAAGTGCTAGGCCCTCCCACGATATCGCTAGTGCGTCGTGGTCCCATGCCCATAGGTCTGGAACCGGCGACACGAATCGGCGAGTCATGTCTTGGGCCGATGTCAACAGACGGAGGACTTCCTGCCACGCGTGCACCGACGCCGGGCATGTAGAAGTGTTGGAACGCTGCTGACAATCTTGTCCCAACGGTCTTGTGGTACCTTGACAAGCGTATCCCGATGTACTGTAGATCCCGAGTTGGTACCAAGTCCGACTTTTGAAGGTTGACGATCCACCCGAGGTACCGTAGCAGATTCAGGGTGGTCGCTAACTCTCCTTGAAGGGCTTCTGTGAACTGGTGAGCTTGGAGCCCATAGTCTAGGTAGAAGGCGACCCTGATTGCCTGCCGATGGAGCCATTCTACGACCTTCTTCATGATCCGTGTGAAAATGCACGGGGCCGTAGAAAGTCCAAACGGGACAGCCGCCCACTGATATTGAATACCTTGGTATTCGAATCGGACGTACTTATGGAACTCTGAAGCTATTGGTACATGGAGATACGCGTCCTGAAGGTCTATCGAGACGAGGAAGTCGTTCGGAAATATCATCCGACGCAGAGAGCTGAGGGATATCATGGTGAATGTGTCGGGTTGTCGGAGGTATGTTGCGTTGAACTTTTTGAGATTGAAAATAAGCCGCATCTTTGTGGAGTTTTTCTTGGGTACTAGAAAGATGGGCGAGTAGTACCCCAGCGATGGTGTTGATGTCCCTAGGCGAAGTACGGCCGCCTGTATCACCACAGAATCGATGGCCTCCATCAGCCGATCCGTTGGTGGAGTTTTTAATGTCGGGGATGACGGCAGTGGTGGCGTCGATCTCAGGCGTGGGACGTAGCCTGTTGTCAAAATGTTCTGAACGTAAAGGTCTTTGAGGAAAGCCCACTTGTGGGCTTAGTGATGAAGTCTCCCCCCTACCGGTAGCACGTCTAAAGGTAGTGTCACCGGGGGAGACTGCAACGACGGTGACGCTGGCTCTTTCCCCCCTGGGATTGGACGTTGCCATGGTTACGCTGATCGAACGTAATCCGACTGACGTCAATGGCCTGTATTTCCGATACTCTAGCAGAAGGAAAGCCGTTTTCTGAGACCATAAGTCGAACGCGACCTGATCTAGAGGCTCGTAAGTCTGACTAGACAGGTTGCACAGAACGACATCGAGGTCTAAGGCCGGCGGTCGGAATTTACGTGACTGATCTTCAACCATGAAGGCACGTACATTCTCGTTCTGTAACGTCGTCGTGGGGCGTTCGAAACCGTTGGCCATCTGGACAGGTTGTATGAATCCGAAATGATGATGTCATGCTTGGCTTCCCTGGAGTACTTGTCCAGAACTTCGTTGGTACGACCGTCAAATAACTGTTGCGATGACCACAGGGCCCGTTACAGTGTCCTGCCATGACGATCAGGTAGATCAGTGCAGTCGATGTAACCATGGCCACGTGCCGTAGTAATCTGGCCCGATACATATCGGGACTAGGCGAGGACATCCGAGAGGCTGTCATCACACTCCATAGTTGACGTCGATTGTGAAGGCGTAGATGAAGGAGCTGGTGTACTGGTTGACGGTCCATGGACCCCCGACGCAGTCAAATCCTTCTTGGTCGACGCCGTCGAGGCGAGGACCGCCGCCGTGATCTGGGCTATCAAAGCCGGGTCGATATGAAAGTGAGACGAGGGCGTCGTTCTGTCATTATCTTCACTACGACGCTGAACTCCCAGAAACTCCCTGCGAGAACATTGCACTACCCCGTTGGGACGAGGGCTACGATCTCTAACTGTAGAAGTACTACGAACCCCATCGTAGTTATCGTCCGAAACGGACTCCCGTCGACCACGAAGGCGATGAACGCCCTCGTGTCGTGTACTGTCTCTCGACGAGGCACTCGACCTGACTTGAACGGGAATGACCTCTGTGTCCACTGTCGTCCTGCACGACGTCCCTATCGTCGTTGGTAGAACGAGATACGGACCGACTGGGGGCCGTAGTCCCCTCATGGTCCTCGTCAGCACCCGGTCCCGTCGTAACTGGGGAGGCTGGTAGTATCATCAGCAGGCGAACGGTCAAGTGTCTTGTCGAAAACAGAAGTTGTGAGGCGGGTCTTTATGAACTGATGCCATGGGTGTGGCCAACTAGCCACCCCCAGGGCCTGATGTGGAGGGTGCAGAGTCCAAGGATCCACCCGATGACCTCCTCTGCTTATAGCGCTGTTCAGCAGTCCGCTTCGTCAACGCACAAAGCTACAAGTTAAAGTTTATAGAAGACAAGTGCTCATATTCTTTACAACGCTCATCCCACGAACACGTTGAAACCCGTCCTTAATGATGCAGGACGGACAATACTTGTGAGGATCTACTTTTCAGTTTTCTTTGATACGAGGCACCAATGCCCGACATGTTGCCACGTGTATAATCAAGTCAAACAGTGAAACACGTGTTGAACACAAACAATGGATTACCAAGGATTACATTCCAGGAGTCTACAGGGAAGACATATTTATTATTACTTTATTAGAACAACAACTGTAGACAAGCGATAAGTACTAGCAGAATACAAACTAGCAGTCTACCGCGAAAGCCTTTCTCGAGCGACCATCTCAGAGGCGTGCTGAGAGATTTGTGACATGTCATAGGGAGGTGCGTGCGCAACTGGATGGAAACAAGTTTAATGTTTACATTCCAGCTTCTGGCTTCCTTTTAAATGTGCCACTAGACGTGAGGGTATGAGAGATACCCATTTGTACGACTGAAAACAGACTAAAACAAATAACTTCAACTGAGTCTGTGTCTGCAACAAGGTGTTTAAACTTTGTTCACTCAACTCTAAAATCAGTCCATGTTTCTCTTCCACACAGAAAGGAATTCCCAGTTTTCTAAAAATAAACTGGACTCAACTCGTTTCGTTTCATTCAGATTGCATCTGTATATCTTTGGTATCTTGACACAACAAAGCTATAGTAATCAAGTAACGGATTTAAACGATATTTTCCGAATGAGTTCAGAACCACGTGCACACTCATGCGCAGTGATGACTTCGCATTGCACCATTGCCAGTGGCTAATTTGCATATCACAATCACCCGACTGATCTTTCGCTTGTTTGTAAACAAACACGCTTATTCTGAAAACAGAACAGACTGGCCTAATGCAAACCTTATTGGTGAGCTTTAGATATTGTTTTTCAAAATAATATAGATCTAGATATGCTACCACAAATGCGAAAGGTGCATGACAAAATATTTTTGGGCTACATGTGCTGTCATCGAAACCTACGGAGAGCTATATTGCGATGCGGTCATTTTAATGCGTAAATATCATATGTATTGTCATGCAACTCACTGTCGCAGTTGTAGTAGCGTATCTATATAATCATGCAAAAACAATATGTAAAGCGCCCCCAAATACTTGCATTAGTCTGTTCTTTTCTGATTTCTTAAAAAGCGTGTTGGTTTACAAACAAGAGAAAAGTCCGGTGACGTGATATGCAAATTAGCCTGTGGCAGTGGAGCGATGCTAAGTCACCACTGCGCCGGAGTGTGATCCAATGTGAACAAAGAATAAATATGCAAATAGAGTCTAGTGATAGTTTTTCACATTTCATGATATTTTCTCAATGAAACTTACTTACACAATCTAAGACATATGTTTATCTAAATAGATAGGCTCGTCAAAAATGAAAGAGATGAAATTCATATCAGTGTTTGCGTTGTGTTCCAAAATAATGGGGTCCCCTGGGACACGGTAGCCGCAAGCGCCATGGCGCGAAGCTATCTAAGGGGGTTTGGGGTCATGCCCTCCCAAGAAATTTTGTTAAATGTGGACCTGAAATGGTGAACTTTAGGCCATTCTGAGCATAAATATGTGTGTGGTTAAAATCTTTAAGTAAGTAAATGTTAGTCTAGTAAAACATCTTTGCAACTACATGTTATACACCATTTGAAAGGCCTAATCCTACTGTTTATACATATTTATGTTCATCACATTATTTAAATAAAGCATTTACAACTTAAGCAAGTTGTAAATAAAAACAAATGTAAGCTAACACATTCAAACGACCAGATTGAGGACCAAGGAAGGGAAAATTTGACGATTTTTGTCAAATATAAACAAACATAAAATCCACTTACCTATTTCATTTTTATTTTCATTGTTTACCTGATCGGAAAAGTATTTTATAAATAATTGTAAATAGTATCTGTCATCACCAACTCCTCGATACCAGCGGCTGTCAGTAACATGAAGAAATACGTCCGTTTTCGAAGCTTCGTATTAGAAAGTTTATTTTTTCATCTACACTAAACTCGCCCAGTCTTTTCGTAGCTTTAACGTGCTTTCTTGCCGATATCTGCTACGAGGGTGGTGATTGGTCAAAGTAGAGTACATGACCTAAGGCTGTCAATCAAATTACAGCAATGGCACATGTGTAATGAAAGATTTTGACGAAAGTTTTTTCTTATTCTGTACGTTTCAAGCTGGAAACTCGCGATCTATATTAAAAACATGGAACTTCGTGGATGTATCGTGCTAGGTTAGGAGCTGTGACAAAGGTTGTCAGGCATATTGGAAACATCGTATCTGAGCCGAGAAATCGAGGCGACAAAAGCCGAGATGTCATTTGATTTACATCACACGCGATCGCACGAAAAGATTGAAATAATAACTTAGCTGTAAGTTTGACAACTTATAGATATATTTTGGTTGATTTTATTTATTACTTTGTATACTAGATTTAAAAAATTCCTTGAAACGTCTTTATTTTGCTCTTTGACATGTTCGATGTGGACCCATTGTCGAAGTGTGTGTCCGAGAACTTTATTTTCAATAACATCGCTGGAAATAGTGAATCATTTAATCTGTCAATAAAAAATGATAAATTGAAATGGAATACGTATTTCAGACGTTGTGAAATGTGATAGATTTAATAAATGGATGATATGACAGGTAGGTTCATAAAATTATATAGATCTACCCTTTATTTTGACGTGACTGCGACTTGGCCGGTCTACTGGCCTGCGGTGTCTGGGGACTCGAGGCTTCTTGGCCAGTGTACCGGCCTACAGTGTTGAAAGAGTATGTTGGCTCTTCAAGCAAACTTTCTTGAAAGCTATTTTTCTTTTGACAAAGTTTTGGCGATGCCATTTGGACCATAGTCCTTGACATTGACAAAATACTGTTAACACGGTCAGAGATTGGCTTACGTTTCTATTTCCGTTTTGTAAACCTATCAGCGATGCCATTACGGACACGACATGTAAGAGAAACGTCATCGGATACCTCTCAGTTTCACGCCGAAATCTGGCTAGCACCGGAACCCAGCGAACATTGGATACACATTATCACATGGGTTTTGGGAGCGAGAGAAACACGAAACAAAACAACAATAAGTTATGCATGAGGTGAACTTTTTTCAAAATGAAAAAACGCATAAGGGGACCCGTGAAGGTTGGTTTTTTTGCGTCCTATTTTTTTTCAGTGCGTATTTTTGTATATGGGACGCCGTAAACGCAAACACTGCATATGCAATTTCTTGAATCAAAGACGTATATATATATACGTCTTTGCTTGACTGGAGAAGTGACAAATCATCTGAGAGGACCTATGCTGACTGCATGGAACTCTGGGTAGGAGGGTGAACCACGTGTAACTGCAAGCTCTGATACCTTCGTTACGTAACATTGTGATAGGGGCTGTTGCTGTGGGGAGCTTGGGCATGAGTGTACTGCTGTAATAATGGCGGGCAAGCAGACGACACTGTCATCATTCTTTGGGGGCAAAAACAGCACGCTCGGGAACGGAGGGTCTAAATCACCCATTAAAAGTAAGAAAGTTGTCTCAGAGACTGACAAAGACGGTGACAAAGATACGGGCACTGGTGATTGTAGTCAAAATGTTGCTCAAAAACGTAAACTTGATTCAATGTGTGAGACGGGGTCAGATATGTCAACTGTCAAAAGGCCAGCCAAACTAAAATTCGGAAATTTAATTCTGAATGGTTGCAGGAATTCAAATGGCTTCGTTATGAAGAGGAATGTGGTAGAATTATGATGTACTGCAAGATATGTGAGGCAGCTTGTAAACAAAACGTATTTACAAAATGTTGCATTAAAATGAAGAAGTCGGCATTGAGAGAGCATCGTGATAGCGCGGCACATCACCATGCTGTTACCACAATGTATCAAAGAACATACATGGCAACTCATATGAATGCGGCAACGGAAAAAAATGATGAAAAATTGACTGTGATCATGAGAACTGTATTGTTCATGGCAAAAGAAAATATTGCTACTAATAAATTTTCTAGTCTCTTGGATTTGCAGGAAACAAATGGATGTACCAGTTTAAGTGGTGTGGTATATACACATTCTTATTCAGTGGAAGAAATGGAACATGCTTTAGTTAAAAGCACTATTAAGGATCTGAAGCAAAAAATAAAAGAAAGCAGGTTCGTTGGTTTAATCATCGATGAGACAGTAAACGTTACTGTGGAAAAAAACCTGATTATGTTCATCAGAGTAGTGCTTAACGGAAAACCTGAGACAATATTTCTGGGTAATTTTACGTACACAGTTGGACGGCCGAGTGTGTCACAGAGAAGGTTAAAGAAGTGTTGGTACAGTGGAACATTCCTATCGAAAAAGTTATCGGTCTAGGGTCTGATGGCGCAAGTGTGATGACTGGACGGCGAAGTGGGGTCGGTGTTCGACTGCAACAATGTGGCAGCCCTTTCATGATTCATGTGCACTGTATCACCCACAGGGTGGCTTTAGCATCTGCTGATACAGCCAAAGTATCTAAGACTATCGCTGATTATAGAGAAACACTGAATAGCATTTACAAACTGTAGGAATATTCAGCGACGAGATATGACAGATTAGGTGAACTGTCAGAGGTTCTTTCTGATTCCGATTTTTCAAGTGTAAAACAGCCATGCAGTGTGCATTGGCTGTCCATAGGGAGGGCTGTTAAGGGGACGAAAGATAACTGGCCAGCACTTGTCATGGAAATAGAAGAAGAAGCAGCAGAGCGAAACAATGGTGCAGCAGTCAACATCCAGAAAAAAATCAAAACCTACTCATTTATTGCAACAACCTACATGCTATCAGATGTGTTGTATCATATGGACAAACTTGTCACAATATTTCAGAGAGACAATTTGAATCTCAGCATGATAATGCCAATTTTGAACTCAACCTGCGACTCATTGCAAAGATTGCTAAACACACCAGGAGAAAATGAGCAATCGTTTATTGACAACATCACATACGGCGTGTTTCGTGGTGTGAAAGTCACATATGCAGATGCACGTTCGGTGCACGCTTTTCAAAATTCACGTGCAGGCTTCATCGATGAATTGTGCAGTACATTACATGCCAGATTTCCTGAAGACAGTCTGTCTACCCTTACTTGTCTTGACAAAGTCCTGAACCCATCTCACTTCCCAGATTCACACGAAGAATTGAATTACAATGGAAGGGATTCCCTAAATCAGCTGATTACCAATTTCAGTCCTGTGATTGGTCCAATAAATAATGACGTCACATATATCATAGATAGCGACCGGGCCAACCGTGATTTCGCCAGCTACAAAACTACAGTTGTGGGACATGGTACACACACACTTCAACAGAATTGTCAAGTTATCGTGGCTGATTATGAGGATATTTATCACGGCTTCAGTATGACATGTTTCCTCATGTAAAAGCTATGCAGGCCAGTCAAGAACTGATCAATTAAATGTACCTCTAGTTATGAATAAGTGCTGGTAGGGTAAGCTAAATTTGCTAATCTACGGAGCTGATACCCATAATCCAAAACTGTTTCGTCCTGACCCTGTCGACGATTTCGGAATTCACTTCTATAGGCTACATTACGTTCTACTGGGTTGAAACGCTGACTCAATGCATTTTTGACTGCCTGATAACTATTGAGTTGTCCTAACGTAAGATTAGTCAAAAGTTTTTGTGCTGCGCCTCTCAAACACATACGAAGTTGTTGAGCCTTTTCATACTCGATCCACCCATTCCATGAAGCAACTTGTTCAAAATGAACAATATAATCTTGCCAATCACATGACGTCCCGTCAAATTTGTCAGGTCTAACTTCCCGATGAGAAACCCTAGTCTTCTGTAACTCTGACAAAACAGTGCCCGCTGTATTTAATGACCTTGCACTATCAAAACCTCTGGGTCTCGGAAAATCAACCCTTGACCTATCCTGTGGTATTTCTGGTGTACTGAAATGAACAGAACGGCCACCCGTCATGATGTCGTCTGGTAAAGAGTGACTCAACAACCAATAATCAGCGTTCCGATGTGCAGGTAGCATTATAGCGTGACCCCAAATATGTATCCCTGCTAGCCTGTCCCTTCCTTAAACCGACAGTATCTCCTACAAACGGTAGAAGTGTGTACGGTGTAGATGTAGGATACGTAGGCGCCCTCTAAAGCCTGTAAAAGGCGCCCAGTGACAGTAGACTTACAGAGATAGGTGACAAAAGGTCAGATGTTATACTACGGTATTATAATTTCCCCCCTTCCCTACCTACGTAAACCAATTCAACCTTATAACTTGAACTTGTACTCTTAACCACCCCTCATGTATCATGTAGCTGTGTATCATGTAGCCATGTATCATGTAGCTGTGTATCATGTAGCTGTGTATCATGTAGCTGTGTATATCATGTAGCTGTGTATCATGTAGCTGTGTATCATGTAGCTGTGTATATCATGTAGCCTTGTATCATGTAGCTGTGTATCATGTAGCTGTGTATCATGTAGCCGTGTATCATGTAGCTGTGTATCATGTAGCCATGTATCATGTAGCTGTGTATCATGTAGCCTTGTATCATGTAGCTGTGTATCATGTAGCTGTGTATCATGTAGCCGTGTATCATGTAGCTGTGTATCATGTAGCCATGTATCATGTAGCTGTGTATCATGTAGCTGTGTATCATGTAGCCGTGTATATCATGTAGCTGTGTATCATGTAGCTGTGTATCATGTAGCTGTGTATCATGTAGCTGTGTATCATGTAGCTGTGTATATCATGTAGCTGTGTATCATGTAGCTGTGTATCATGTAGCCTTGTATCATGTAGCTGTGTATCATGTAGCTGTGTATCATGTAGCCGTGTATCATGTAGCTGTGTATCATGTAGCCGTGTATCATGTAGCTGTGTATCATGTAGCCTTGTATCATGTAGCTGTGTATCATGTAGCTGTGTATCATGTAGCCGTGTATCATGTAGCTGTGTATCATGTAGCCATGTATCATGTAGCTGTGTATCATGTAGCTGTGTATCATGTAGCCGTGTATCATGTAGCTGTGTATCATGTAGCCATGTATCATGTAGCCATGTATCATGAAGCTGTGTATCATGTAGCCATGTATCATGTAGCTGTGTATCATGTAGCTGTGTATCATGTAGCTGTTTAACATGTAGCTGTGTATCATGTATCCATGTATGGTGTAGCTGTGTATCATGTAGCTGTGTATCATGTAGCCATGTATCATGTAGCCTTGTATCATGTAGCTGTGTATCATGTAGCCATGTATCATGTAGCCTTGTATCATGGAGATGTGTATCATGTAGCCTTGTATCATGCAGCCATGTATCATGTAGCTTTGTATCATGGAGATGTGTATCATGTAGCCTTGTATCATGTAGCTGTGTATCATGTAGCCATGTATCATGTAGCCGTGTATCATGTAGCCATGTATCATGTAGCCTTGTACCATGTAGCCTTGAGTCATGTAGCTGTGTATCATGTAGCTGTGTATCATGTAGCCATGTATCATGTAGCTGTGTATCATGTAGCCATGTATCATGTAGCTGTGTATCATGTAGCCATGTATCATGTAGCCTTGTACCATGTAGCCTTGAGTCATGTAGCCATGTATCATGTAGCCTTGTATCATGTAGCTGTGTATCATGTATCTGTGTATCATGTAGCCTTGTATCATGTAGCCATGTATCATGTAGCCATGTATTATGTAGCTGTGTATCATGTAGCCTTGTATCATGTAGCCACGTATCATGTATCTGTGTATCATGTAGCTGTGTATCATGTAGCCATGTATCATGTATCTGTGTATCATGTAGCCTTGTATCATGTAGCCACGTATCATGTAGCCATGTATTATGTAGCTGTGTATCTTGTATCCATGTATGGTGTAGCTGTGTATCATGTAGCTGTGTATCATGTAGCCATGTATCATGTAGCCTTGTATCATGGAGATGTGTATCATGTAGCCTTGTATCATGTAGCTGTGTATCATGTAGCCATGTATCATGTAGCTGTGTATCATGTAGCCATGTATCATGTAGCCTTGTACCATGTAGCCTTGAGTCATGTAGCTGTGTATCATGTAGCTGTGTATCATGTAGCCATGTATCATGTAGCCATGTATGGAGTAGCTGTGTATCATGTAGCCATGTATCATGTAGCCTTGTACCATGTATCCTTGAGTCATGTAGCCATGTATCATGTAGCCTTGTATCATGTAGCTGTGTATCATGTATCTGTGTATCATGTAGCCTTGTATCATGTAGCCATGTATCATGTAGCCATGTATTATGTAGCTGTGTATCATGTAGCCTTGTATCATGTAGCCACGTATCATGTAGCCTTGTATCATGGAGATGTGTATCATGTAGCCATGTATCATGTAGCCTTGTATCATGGAGATGTGTATCATGTAGCCATGTATCATGTAGCCATGTATCATGTAGCTGTGTATCATGTAGCCATGTCTCATGTAGCTGTGTATCATGTAGCCATGTATCATGTAGCTGTGTATCATGTAGCCATGTATCATGTAGCCTTGTATTATGTAGCCTTGTATCATGGAGATGTGTATCATGTAGCCATGTATCATGTAGCCTTGTGGCTCACAATGTACACACAATCAACACTGACACTTGTCTGGTGGCTCACAATGTACACACAATCAACACTGACACTTGTCTGGTGGCTCACAATGTACACACAATCAACACTGACACTTGTCTGGTGGCTCACAATGTACACACAATCAACACTGACACTTGTCTGTGGCTCACAACGTACACACAATCAACACTGACACTTGTCTGGTGGCTCACAATGTACACACAATCAACACTGACACTTGTCTGGTGGCTCACAATGTACACACAATCAGCACTGTCACTTGTCTGGTGGCTCACAATGTACACACAATTGACATTGACACTTGTCTAGTGACTAGAAATACAGTGAGCAATGCAAGAAAGAAAGAGACAGTCAGAAAGAGCCAGAGAAACAGTCACCAGTGTTAGAAGCACAGTGAGGGCAGAGCTACTAAGAGATCAATACAGTCAGCAGTGCCAGAGATCTATACAGTCAGACAAACAATGCCTCAATATGAAGACAGCACAAAATAAACTAAATAATTGAATGCATTCTTTTCCCCCTTAACCATCACTTAATCAATTTGTGATGAAAAGAGCATGTGGGTATCTATCAATACCAAGAACAATGCTCAGAACCTGTCACATATGGTGCTATGGTTTAGGTTCACAGACTAAATCAATAACATAACATGACAGCTCTATGTTAGCTGCCAGAGGGTCCATCTTGTATCTGTGTTCTTCCTTCCTATTACAATGCAAGTCAGGGTGGTTAGCCTCTCACCTCACTGATCATACCTGACGAGGGTGAGTGAATGTGACAGTGCAAGTCAGGGTGGTTAGCCTCTCACCTCACTGATCATACCTGACGAGGGTGAGTGAATGTGACAGTGCAAGTCAGGGTGGTTAGCCTCTCACCTCACTGATCATACCTGACGAGGGTGAGTGAATGTGACAGTGCAAGTCAGGGTGGTTGGCCTCTCACCTCACTGATCATACCTGACGAGGGTGAGTGAACGTGACAGTGCAAGTCAGGGTGGTTAGCCTCTCACCTCACTGATCATACCTGACGAGGGTGAGTGAACGTGACAGTGCAAGTCAGGGTGGTTAGCCTCTCACCTCACTGATCATACCTGACGAGGGTGAGTGAATGACATTGTAAGTCAGGGTGGTTAGACTCTCACCTCACTGATCATACCTGACGAGGGTGAGTGAATGTGACATTGTAAGTCAGGGTGGTTAGACTCTCACGTCATTGATCATACCAGACGAGGGTGAGTGAACATGAAAGTGCAAGTCATCCACACCTACCCACATAGGTCTTGTATGGAGTAGAGTACAGATGTATGGCTGTAGCCAACTTGTTGACATACGAGAGGATATTAAAAAGTTTTGAGCCTCACACAGAAAAAGTAAAAGAATTGGATTTTTACTACTTTATTTTTCAACATAGTCCCCTCCCAACTCCGCACACTTGTTCCACCTAGTTTGCTAGTCACTGATGCCCGATCGGTAGAAGTCAACATTCTGGTCCCCTAACCAACCCTCCACAGCAGCAGTTAGCTCATCGTCATCTTCAAATCTCCGGCCCCGGAGGTGTTTTTTCAGCCTGGGAAAGAGGTGGGAGTCACTGGGGGCTAGGTCTGGAGAATAGGGTGGGTGAGGGAGGAGTTCGTAGCCACATTCTTGCACAGCTGTCATTGCAACACGGCTCGTGTGGACTGGTGCGTTGTCCTGGTGAAGCAGAATCCAACGACGGATTTTTCCACGGCGTTTCACCTTGATGGATTGGCACACCTGCTTCAATAACTTGGCGTAATACTCCCCATTCATTGTGGTGCCATGGGGCAGGTAGTCGATGTGAATCACTCCTTTGCTGTCCCAGAAGATGGTCATCATAACCTTAGTGGATCTAGTGGCTTTGGACTTCTTTGTCTTTGGAGAAGTGGCGTGTTTCCATTCCATCGACTCCTGTTTGCTCTCCGGATCATTATGATAAACCCAGGTTTCATCAATGGTTACAATCCTAAAATGAAAATCATCTGGGTTGGCGTTGTACCGAGTTAGCAAGGCTCACTGATGGTGACCCTTGATAGCTTCATGTCATCTGTAAGCATTCTCGGGACCCATCTGGCACACTTTTTGGACATGTGGAGTTTGCCATGAATTATATTATGTATGGATCCATATGATAGGCCTGTTGTTTCTTCTAGCTCATGGAGAGTAATACGGCGGTTTTCCATCACTAGTTTGTGTACAGTGTCAATGTTTTCAGGGCAGGTACTGGTTGATGGCCCTCCGGACCGGGCATCATCTTCTAAGCTCTCTCTGCCATGCTGAAATTCCTTCACCCACCGTTTGATAGTTGCAGACTCTCCATTAACTGCAGTCAATCGCTCTTCCACCTGTTTGGCAGATTGACCCTCTAGGACAAGGAACTTTATCACCGCTCTGTACTCAGATTTGTCCATTTTGCCAATTCACTAGGGGTAGGTCTCTTCCACGAAGTGTTGTGACAAAATAATTGCAGCCAGCAATATGTTTCTACATAGCATCAGTAGCTAAGACATTCATGTACATCAGGTGTAGCGCATTGTACCATTCGACCAGGAATACTGTGTGAGGCTCAAAACTTTTTGATATCCCCTCGTATATACCGTATTCAATACAAGACCTGTGTGGCTGTAGCCAGCTTGTTGACATCTGTACCCTACACAATACAAGACCTGTGTGGCTGTAGCCAACTTGTTGACATCTGTACTCTATTCAATACAAGACCTGTGTGGCTGTAGCCAACTAGTTGACATATATACTCTTCTCAATACAAGACCTGTATAGGGAATATAAAGAAAACATTTGTCATTTGATTTTACATTTCATTACATTGTGTTCAAATGCAAAATAGATTTCTGGTGAGAAACATTCATTTGTTACAATATAAACGGAAGTTGTATTAATAAATTTCCCAGAATATTATACATCCCGGCTGTTTATGAGATTTCACCTGACTGGAGAAAAATAGGATGATATCGCTGGAGGTTTATAACCGTGGGAAAAGCTGGGTGTTAATAGAGGGGACCTCAAATACAGGAAACTGTCAGCTAAGTATTTACTGCAGCACTTCACAACACTGCACTGCGCCAACTTAAGCTGATAGATCATACCAGGTTGACAGACCATTAATATCCCAATAATGCCACAAGTCATCAACATACACACAACTGTGCCGGATATTTCTTTGCCAAGTATTTTTATGGATATATAGAGGACAAGAGGAGATCTAGTGGTTTACCAAAGCCTTGGCAAACAAAAGCTGGTCAAAAACAAGCAATATTGAAATATTAACCTGTGAGGTTGTGCCTGTGTGGGATGTGGTTGGGAGTACGCTGGCTGGGAAGGAAGTGACACTAATAAGAGGGAGCTGTGAGGTTGTGCCTGTGTGGGATGTGGTTGGGAGTACGCTGGCTGGGAAGGAAGTGACACTAATAAGAGGGAGCTGTGAGGTTGTGCCTGTGTGGGATGTGGTTGGGAGTACGCTGGCTGGGAAGGAAGTGACACTAATAAGAGGGAGCGGTGATGTTGTGCCTGTGTGGGATGTGGTTGGAAGTACGCTGGCTGGGAAGGAAGTGACACTAATAAGAGGGAGCTGTGAGGTTGTGCCTGTGTGGGATGTGGTCGGGAGTACGCTGGCTGGGAAGGAAGTGACACTAATAAGAGGGAGCTGTGAGGTTGTGCCTGTGTGGGATGTGGTTGGGAGTACGCTGGCTGGGAAGGAAGTGACACTAATAAGAGGGAGCTGTGAGGTTGTGCCTGTGTGGGATGTGGTTGGGAGTACGCTGGCTGGGAAGGAAGTGACACTAATAAGAGGGAGCTGTGAGGTTGTGCCTGTGTGGGATGTGGTTGGAAGTACGCTGGCTGGGAAGGAAGTGACACTAATAAGAGGGAGCTGTGAGGTTGTGCCTGTGTGGGATGTGGTTGGGAGTATGCTGGCTGGGAAGGAAGTGACACTAATAAGAGGGAGCTGTGAGGTTGTGCCTGTGTGGGATGTGGTCTGGAGTACGCTGGCTGGGAAGGAAGTGACACTAATAAGAGGGAGCGGTGAGGTTGTGCCTGTGTGGGATGTGGTTGGGAGTACGCTGGCTGGGAAGGAAGTGACACTAATAAGAGGGAGCGGTGAGGTTGTGCCTGTGTGGGATGTGGTTGGGAGTACGCTGGCTGGGAAGGAAGTGACACTAATAAGAGGGAGCTGTGAGGTTGTGCCTGTGTGGGATGTGGTTGGGAGTAGGCTGGCTGGGAAGGAAGGGACACTAATAAGAGGGAGCTGTGAGGTTGTGCCTGTGTGGGATGTGGTTGGGAGTACGCTGGCTGGGAAGGAAGTGACACTAATAAGAGGGAGCTGTGAGGTTGTGCCTGTGTGGGATGTGGTTGGGAGTACGCTGGCTGGGAAGGAAGTGACACTAATAAGAGGGAGCGGTGAGGTTGTGCCTGTGTGGGATGTGGTCAGGAGTACGCTGGCTGGGAAGGAAGTGACACTAATAAGAGGGTGGAGCCAAGGCAGGACTGGAAGAGATCAGCAGGGATAAGTCCGACCTGAATGTTGGGTCACTAACACCTTGTACCCAGCTACATAACACTGGTCATTTTGTGCCTTCAGTCATGTCTTCACTGACACAAGTATTTGTCACAGATTGACGAAATATCCCCCGCCTGTACACCATAGTACCAAATATGAAGACAATCCAGCGATTAGTTCTTGAGATATGGTGGCAACACCGTTTTCCAACTCCAAAAACAGATTTGCCTGCTGTGACCTTGAAAATGGGGTCAAGGTCACCAAATCTGTCAGGTGTATGCGGTGTCTGTATATACACTATAGTTCCAAATATGAAGACAATCCAGTGTTTAGTTCTTGAGATATCGCGGCAACACCGTTTTCTAACTCCAAAAGCAGATTTGCCTGCTGTGACCTTGACAATGGGGTCAAGGTCACCAAAACCGACTGGTGTCTGCGGTGTCTGTATATACACCATAGTTCCAAATATGAAGACAATCCAGTGTTTAGTTCTTGAGATATTGCGGCAACACCGTTTTCTAACTCCAAAAGCAGATTTGCCTGCTGTGACCTTGACAATGGGGTCAAGGTCACCAAATCTGTCAGGTGTCTGCGGTGTCTGTATATACACCATAGTTCCAAATATGAAGACAATCCAGTGTTTAGTTCTTGAGATATCGCGGCAACACCGTTTTCCAACTCTAAAAGCAGATTTGTCTGCTGTGACCTTGAAAATGGGATCAAGGTCACCAAAACCGACTGGTGTCTGCGGAGTCTGTATATACACCATAGTTCCAAATATGAAGACAATCCAGTGTTTAGTTCTTGAGATATCGCAGCAATAAACAGGTGGGACGTACAGACGGACGTACGGACGTACGGACGTACGGACGTACGTACGGATGGTCGTGAATACTATATCCCCCGCTTCGCGCTTTCGCGCGGCGGGGGATAATAATATATAATTATATGAGTTTCAAATGTTAAAAAATTACTTTATTCATATGTTTTTAATGAAGGTTTAATTATGTGCGAAATGATCAACGTGTCGGGAATATTGATTTATTTCTTTTAGAATTTTAACAAGGAGTTAAAGACATTTGTGTTCAATTATTTTTTCAAAGTAAAATGTGCATTCAAATTTAGATATTTATTCTTCTCTGAGTCAATTTTCGCACTTTGAACCAAAGAAGATATTTAACATTACTAAAACTTGGATAATTACAAATTATAAAAAAATGTAGGTAGGCGGGAGGGTGTTGCTGGAAACCTTAGATTTTGTCCTTTTTGTAAAAATATTATAGAAGATGAGTTGCATTTTATTTTAGTATGGTAAGAAACACATATTTTTCATATTTTTTACACTAATTAAGAAAATGAATATTGTCTTAGAACTTTACCATAAACTTCTAACACAGAAACCTTAATTTGTCATTGTTTGCTAAAAACATTAAAGATGCCCTATCTTTACGTTTTTCATTATACTAATTATAATTGTACTTTAAATGCACTTTTTACCTCTTGTTGTTTTTGTAATGCTTTATACATAAAACATGTAACTATAATGTACTTGGGCCTGTGGCCTTTATACTGAAATAAACTTAACTATATATAGATGGATAAAATACATATATAGATAAAATACAAAAGTCAAAAGATGAGCTGTATAATCTACTCAACCCGTTTCACGAATTCATTTATACTGTTCTATATATAATGTAATACAATTGAGAAGTCAGCTATATGTCCAGATCTAATAAATATAAGGTATCATTGTGTGTATTTTAATGTGAACTAAACATGTGTTTCACAGTTATACAAAAACAGAAGCAGCCTCATGCCCACAATTTTATGAATGCCCCCAAATTTTCCCACCAGAAATATTTATCATGACATATTTTTCTATCAATCGTCTATTTATCTATATTCATCTTGTATCCATGATATTGTCTAATGCAGTACAACTTAGTCCTATATCTCCAGCTACCCTAGGAAGTGATAAGCATTTCTAGACTCATCACGTCATTTCCGGATTTAAGAAAACAAAAACAGGAAAACGCACATGCCCAAAGCTGTCTATCTTCCTGTGCTTCTAGTTACCTTAATAACTAAGTTATGAACACTTCTGGTATAATGACCTTGACCTTCAATCTCTCCCTTCAAATTAAAACCATATGGTGTAACAAATGTCAAGTTCCTGCAACATACTGGGAACACAACATGAATTATACTGTTAGTAACTATTTCAAAGTGTGAATGACCTTGACATTTGAACTAACCATCACACATGACAAGTACAGAAGGACTTATGCACTATCAATCATTGAGAGATGTTTAAAATTATCATTATTTAAATTCAGTATTCAATGTTTCACATACAACCTGTGTGTTGGATGTGACAACAGCATCACTGCCAGTGTGTTAGATGTGACATCAGCCCTACAGCCAGTGTGTTGGATGTGACATCAGCCCTACAGCCAGTGTGTTAGATGTGACATCAGCCCTACAGCCAGTGTGTTAGATGTGACATCAGCCCTACAGCCAGTGTGTTAGATGTGACATCACCCCGACAGCCAGTGTGTTGGATGTGACATCAGCCCTACAGCCAGTGTGTTTGGTGTGACATCAGCCCTACAGCCAGTGTGTTGGGTGTGACATCAGCCCTACAGCCAGTGTGTTAGATGTGACATCAGCCCTACAGCCAGTGTGTTGGGTGTGACATCAGCCCTACAGCCAGTGTGTTGGGTGTGACATCAGCCCTACAGCCAGTGTGTTAGATGTGACATCAGCCCTACAGCCAGTGTGTTAGATGTGACATCAGCCCTACAGCCAGTGTGTTGGGTGTGACATCAGCCCTACAGCCAGTGTGTTGGGTGTGACATCAGCCCTACAGCCAGTGTGTTAGATGTGACATCAGCCCTATAGCCAGTGTGTTGGGTGTGACATCAGCCCTACAGCCAGTGTGTTAGATGTCACATCAGCCCTACAGCTAGTGTGTTAGATGTGACATCAGCCCTAAAGCCAGTGTGTTGGGTGTGACATCAGCCCTACAGCCAGTGTGTTAGATGTGACATCAGCCCTACAGCCAGTGTGTTGGGTGTGACATCAGCCCTACAGCCAGTGTGTTTGGTGTGACATCAGCCCTACAGCCAGTGTGTTGGGTGTGACATCAGCCCTACAGCCAGTGTGTTAGATGTGACATCAGCCCTACAGCCAGTGTGTTAGATGTCACATCAGCCCTACAGCCAGTGTGTCAGATGTCACATCAGCCCTACAGCCAGTGTGTTAGATGTCACATCAGCCCTACAGCCAGTGTGTTGGGTGTGACATCAGCCCTACAGCCAGTGTGTAAGATGTGACATCAGCCCTACAGCCAGTGTGTTGGGTGTGACATCAGCCCTACAGCCAGTGTGTTTGGTGTGACATCAGCCCTACAGCCAGTGTGTTGGGTGTGACATCAGCCCTACAGCCAGTGTGTTAGGTGTGACATCAGCCCTACAGCCAGTGTGTTGGGTGTGACATCAGCCCTACAGCCAGTGTGTTGGGTGTGACATCAGCCCTAAAGCCAGTGTGTCGGGTGTGACATCAGCCCTACAGCCAGTGTGTTGGGTGTGACATCAGCCCTACAGCCAGTGTGTTAGATGTGACATCAGCCCTACAGCCAGTGTGTTGGGTGTGACATCAGCCCTACAGCCAGTGTGTTGGGTGAGACATCAGCCCTATAGCCAGTGTGTTTGGTGTGACATCAGCCCTACAGCCAGTGTGTTGGGTGTGACATCAGCCCTACAGCCAGTGTGTTGGGTGTGACATCAGCCCTAAAGCCAGTGTGTCGGGTGTGACATCAGCCCTACAGCCAGTGTGTTGGGTGTGACATCAGCCCTACAGCCAGTGTGTTAGATGTGATATCAGCCCTACAGCCAGCGTGTTTGGTGTGACATCAGCCCTACAGCCAGTGTGTTGGGTGTGACATCAGCCCTACAGCCAGTGTGTTTGGTGTGACATCAGCCCTACAGCCAGTGTGTTTGGTGTGACATCAGCCCTACAGCCAGTGTGTTGGGTGTGACATCAGCCCTACAGCCAGTGTGTTGGGTGTGACATCAGCCCTACAGCCAGTGTGTTTGGTGTGACATAAGATCTACAGCCAGTGTGTTGGGTGTGACATCAGCCCTACAGCCAGTGTGTTGGGTGTGACATCAGCCCTACAGCCAGTGTGTTTGGTGTGACATCAGCCCTACAGCCTGTGTGTTAGATGTGACATCAGCCCTACAGCCAGCGTGTTTGGTGTGACATCAGCCCTACAGCCAGTGTGTTGGGTGTGACATCAGCCCTACAGCCAGTGTGTTAGATGTGACATCAGCCCTACAGCCAGTGTGTTGGGTGTGACATCAGCCCTACAGCCAGTGTGTTGGGTGTGACATCAGCCCTACAGCCAGTGTGTTAGATGTGACATCAGCCCTACAGCCAGTGTGTCAGATGTGACATCAGCCCTACAGCCAGTGTGTTGGGTGTGACATCAGCCCTACAGCCAGTGTGTTGGGTGTGACATCAGCCCTACAGCCAGTGTGTTGGGTGTGACATCAGCCCTACAGCCAGTGTGTTGTGTGTGACATCAGCCCTACAGCCAGTGTGTTTGGTGTGACATCAGCCCTACAGCCAGTGTGTTGTGTGTGACATCAGCCCTATAGCCAGTGTGTTTGGTGTGACATAAGATCTACAGCCAGTGTGTTGGGTGTGACATCAGCCCTACAGCCAGCGTGTTAGATGTGACATCAGCCCTACAGCCAGTGTGTTGGGTGTGACATCAGCCCTACAGCCAGTGTGTTAGATGTGACATCAGCCCTACAGCCAGTGTGTCAGATGTGACATCAGCCCTACAGCCAGTGTGTTGGGTGTGACATCAGCCCTACAGCCAGTGTGTTGGGTGTGACATCAGCCCTACAGCCAGTGTGTTGGGTGTGACATCAGCCCTACAGCCAGTGTGTTGTGTGTGACATCAGCCCTATAGCCAGTGTGTTTGGTGTGACATAAGATCTACAGCCAGTGTGTTGGGTGTGACATCAGCCCTACAGCCAGCGTGTTAGATGTGACATCAGCCCTACAGCCAGTGTGTATACTTGAGAACTGACTTTCACTTTACATGAGTTCATTCAGTGGAGTAGGAATCTTCATTGAGAGAGGGTGAAACTGTTTGAACATCTCAACTTGTTCTGATGTTCATACAATGTTTGGTTCTCACTGTATAAGTTTAATGTCCCTATTTTGGACCTCAAAAGAGGTAGAAACAATATTATTTAGTGCTTGTATCGCAGAAACAAACAGTTCCTCATAATGAGATATGACACGAGCTCAAACTGGTCTTCAGTAATAACAAATAGATTTAATATCAACATAAGATGTGAAATATCTGTTGCTACCTCCACCTCAGCCACAGTGAAAGTCAAACATGTGATTAACTGTCAGAGGGAGTCAGGCACATTAAGCTTTAATATCAGTCATGATGTTTGCATCCATCAGGGAGAATTTTAATCTGGCAACAAAGGACAAAAATGACCTAAATAAAACTCCCTGTTTATTATTAACACCAACGACCTACATTTCTCATGAAAATAACATTTGCCATCATACTCTATCATAAGCATTATACATGCAATAAAACTTGGTGAAACCACAGGACCCATGGTTTGATGCGCTATCGAGGGAGACAAATCTGACTTCAAACATAAGGGGCATCCATGAGCTATAAGACCATTTCCTTTCTCAAAGGCAGCGAGTGACAGCTCGTAGTAATGATAACTCGTAGTAAGAATATGCAAATTCTCCACCTTACCCTTATCTATGATGCAGAAGGTCCACACCCATCAATGAAAAGTGTGAGAAGGTAAGTGTTGGCTCATGAATATTAATGAGACAGTGATTTATTTGAACATCATCATCACAAAGAGAACATTCATCATAAGTTTAATATTTTTGGCAGCATAATCCTTGTGAATGAGCTGAAATATGTGGGTTTCAAATGTTAAACTCAGAATAGTTGAATCTACAGGTAACCTAGCTCTACATTTCATGTTTATTTCAATTCTACCATGGCTAACTGAAACCTCTTTGGTGTAAGCAAATATAGTAAGGGGGCATGGGTTGAGTCCAGTGTTTTGAGTAGGTTGTCAATTTGAATTATGGAACCAAAGACAAAAGCGAATGAACAAAATATGGCGTTATATATGCTATAACAGTTTTTATCAAACCATAATACTTCAGTTCAACAAATGACAGGCACTGAAAGCAAGTGGCACAGCAACTTGGTAAGTTAACATGACATGGGCACTCCAAAAGAAAACTAAACAAGACGTGCAAGGTTTTGTTATACACCCCACGTCATTATAATGACATCATGTGCCTCATTGTGTTTTGTTTGTTTGTTGTTTAACAGCGCATTCAGCAATATTCCAGCTATATGACAACAGTCTGAAAATAATAGAGTCTGGACCAGACAATCCAGTGATTGACATATTGAGGATCTATCTACGCAATTGGGCTACGATGACATGCATCAGCCAAGACAGCGAGTCTGACCCCCAAATCCGGTTAGTCGCCTCTTAAAACAAGCATAGTTGCCTATAATGCCAAGCATCGGTAGCTGACGACCTATTCTCTACCCCAATCAATATGGGTGGCCTCATTGTGACACAAAACACATGCCATCACAGTCGTATATAGAAATGAACCAAATTCCAAGCTCACTGTGGTCCCCCAAACTAGACATTCACAAAATGCACTACCACACATCCTTTGGATTTTGTAAAATATAACTGTACATATTTCAAAATGCTTACCAACAAAGACTGAAAAAGAAGTACTATCCTATAAATATTAGCTTCCACTGTCATTTTGCCATCAAAGCAGTTGTTTCAATAAGTAGCATTTTGTACTCAGAACCAGAGACCATAAACTGAGGGACGGGCCTTTGGGCTAATTTGGAGACCGATCACTGCTGCGCAAGTCCAAGTTGCACTTTCACGCGAGACTGTGCGAGATTCGAAGATTAACATGCAAGGTTTTCGTGAATTGACTAATCAACTGTCCAATCCTTTCCATATACATGTATATATAAACGTTGACTTATGTTAGTTTTCTTGATTTGTTAAAGGATATTTATAACATATAAGTAACAATGTGTATATGTAGACATTTCTTGAGAACTAACAAACGGAAACATCGTACCACATCCCATTGTTCTATCGTTCAAAAAGAAAATACAATTATTACGTCTTATCAACTTGACCATAATATATCTGTTGTAAAATTATGATGATTTCTTTGCTGTTTCTATTAATTTTTGTTGTCGTACACGAGGCCATAACAAATTAATTACCAGATTCTCATCCATCTTTGAAACAAAGTGAGGCGGGACGCATTTGACAAAGTATGCATGTTAACCCTGTTATTATACTATCTGCTTATAAAGAGTGTTCATTGTATATCTGGACTATTTTAGTTATCATTTTTATTAATTTTATTCAAGACACTCATTTGCGTGGCAGTGATCGTTAATGATAATCTACTGCTGAGGCTGGTCCCTCAGTATATGGTCTGTCAGAACTAAATGCCTTTATATTCGGCTTGTGAACAACGCATATTATGAATTACAGCAAACTAGCTACGTTCATCCCAGGTGCATCATCAAGGTTGGTTATATCATTTCATTTCCAGCCTATATCTGCTTTCATCATCTCCAGTCTCAATGTCACATAGTTACTACATCATCTTGTGACATAAGATCTGCTCACCACTGCATTTGCTCTCCATCTTTCATTGCTACAGTCTATCTACTATTTTTCATTGCTACAATCTACTATGTTTCGTTGCTACAGTCTACTATGTTTCATTGCTACAGTCTACTATCTTTCATTGCTACAGTCTACTATCCACTATCTTTCATTGCTACAGTCTTTCATTGCTACAGTCTAGTATCTACTATCTTTCATTGCAACAGTCTACTATGTACTATGTTTCATTGCTACAGTCTTTCATTGCTACAGTCTACTATCTACTATCTTTCATTGCTACAGTCTACTATCTACTATCTTTCATTGCTACAGTCTACTTTGTTTCATTGCTACAGTCTACTATCTACTATCTTTCATTGCTACAGTCTACTATCTTTCATTGCTACAGTCTACTACTATGTTTCATTGCTACAGTCTACTATCTACTATTTTTCATTGCTACAGTCTACTATCTACTATCTTTCATTGCTACAGTCTACTGTTTCATTGCTACATTCCACTATCTACTATGTTTCATTGCTACAGTCTACTATCTTTGATTGCTAGTCTACTATCTACTATCTTTCATTGCTACAGTCTACATTGTTTCATTGCTACAGTCTACTATCTTTCATTGCTAGTCTACTATCTACTATCTTTCATTGCTACAGTCTACTACTATCTTTCATTGCTACAGTCTACTATGTTTCATTGCTACAGTCTATTTCATTGATACAGTCTATCCACAATCTTTCATTGCTCCAGTCTACTATCTACCATCTTTCATTGCTACAGTCTACTATCTACTATCTTTCATTGCTACAGTCTACTATGTTTCATTGCTACAGTCTACTACCTACAATGTTTCACTGCTACAGTCTACTATCTACTATCTTTCATTGCAACAGTCTACTGTTTCATTGCTACAGTCTACTTTATACTATGTTTCATTGCTACAGTCTACTATCTACTATGTTTCATTGCTACAGTCTACTATCTACAATGTTTCATTGCTACAGTCTACTATCTACTATGTTTCATTGCTACAGTCTACTATCTACTATGTTTCATTGCTACAGTCTACTACCTACAATGTTTCACTGCTACAATCTACTATCTACTATCTTTCATTGCTACAGTCTACTGTTTCATTGCTACAGTCTACTATATACTATGTTTCATTGCTACAGTCTACTATCTACTATGTTTCATTGCTACAGTCTACTATCTACAATGTTTCATTGCTACAGTCTACTATCTACTATGTTTCATTGCTACAGTCTACTATCTACTATGTTTCATTGCTACAGTCTACTATCTACAATGTTTCATTGCTACAGTCTACTATCTTTCATGTTCATCTGCAACTTCGTTACACCTACCCACCACCCAGTTATCCTTAATCAAACATATATTCAAATTCATGGTAGAAATAATGTTATAAGATAAATCTGATTACCAATAAAGTTATGTATGACTGGGCCAGTGATATATATCTATGTTTGTATTAAATTTTGCAGGAATAAACATGCTAAGAACATGAAGATGGTTTAAGAAATGATAAGTATTCGGCTGATTATCATTTCAAGTTGTCACTTCAAATGTCAGGAAAATCAGAGTTTACTTTACAGTGTTAAATCTTTCACCACGTGGATCTCATTGCCAGTTGATTACTAGACAAAGGCACATCCGGGGCCAACTGCTCACCCATGAGCCTCCTGTACAGATAGAGAGATATTACATTAGAGAGATATCACATGTACGGGCAACGCAATCAATATGGGGGGGTGGTTGTCAAAGTTGTCACATAACTTGTGGCGATTAGGTGTCATCATTGATCAACTGGCCAATCATTCAGTGCTGATCATAATGATGTGTTGAATAGATGAAGAAGTAAAATGATAGACTGCTGTAGAACGTGTATGATCGTGTATGACTGTTGCTGTCAGTTAAGGCACAGATCGAGTCCATAGCTGGGTGTGCATTTCTTCATTTTGATCCATTAAGGATGGGTTGCAGTGAACTTCTTCCATCACAGGCATGCAACCCTGAGTTGAAGATTAAACTGACTTTATCATAAGAATCAACACCTCTGTATTTATTTGTGCCCACAAGGAATATGGAAGTAGTCCATCATTTACGTCGTCATTTCAAGAATACAATCTCGTGAAAAACATATGTGTTGTCAAATTGATGCTCATTTGAACTGCCTCTCTTTCAATGAAAAGTCTGTACATCATGTAAACATCACATTAAAATATTATTGTCATGTATATTAAATAACTTTAGAGAGATGTTAAGTTCAAAATGGTGAGATGTTCATATTGATCCCTTATGAAAATACACAATACTTACAAATTAAAAAAACAACACAAGTACATGAGATATTTTGGATCATCAAAAAATAATAGGGGAATGTCATGTGATGCTTGGCTCATCCCTCAGTCTGCTTTAGATATTAACGGTTTCCACATCTAAGGGTTTCCACATCTAAGGGTTTCCACATCTAAGGGTTTGTACAAAGATATTAGCTGACTGCTGCCACAAGTGTTGATATATGATTCCCAGAATTCATCTCATGCAAATTATGATTACTTACTAGAACGTAGCCTGTGTGCCCTGGAATCACCACAGTGATAGTCATGTGTATGCCATCAGAATAACAGCCTTAAAATCACAGTGACACCAATGACGAACCTTTGCTTGTGTATTAAAGCATGTCTCTCATGACATGCCATTTTCTTTTCCCCCTTACAAATCTGCCAGCAAGAGGACAATCGTCATTGTCTTTAGCTCATATCATTGTCACATTTTCTGTCAGTAGATTGAAAATGATTAATTAAGATCCCCAACACCATTTGTTCAGCAACATACCGTTTGTAGTATACAGTAGAACACGGATATAACGAACCCGGACATAGCGAACAAATGGATACAACGAACTGTTAAAAAATCCCCGATTTATCTCCTATATAATATCATATAAAATTTACGTATATAACGAACTCTCTACAGCGAACTAACGGATACAGCGAACTGATATCTGATCACCGACAAGCCCATCTATCACTAATTAGTGACGTGTATAGCGAACTAAGAAATCTCACTCAGTGTCAAGTGTCACTGACAATTGGCTGTACGCAATCAGTGGCGAATCAACACAATGGCGGCGAATCAATACAATCAGCGGTGACGGATCAACCTTGTTAAATTTGCATTGTGTTAATCTTACCTGTACATGTAATCTTGTCTGTAAAACAAACATTAAACATATACATTTTACGAGATTGTGTCCAAGTGTCAGTTCACTTGCATATGCTATCATGGCGGGCAATAATAAGAGGAAAGCTATCAGTTTAGACACGAAATTGAGAATTATTAATGCTGTTGATGCTGGCATAAAAACCAAGAAAGACCAAAGCTGACGAACTTGCAGTGAAATTAGGCCATGAAGATTTCACGTGTAACCCTGCAATTACGTGTATTGTGTTTTGTCTTATCCAAGATGGCGGACCGAGCAAAAATGTGTATAACGAACAACAGATATAACGAACTGATTTCTCTGGTCCCTTGTAGTTCGTTATATCCGTGTTCTACTGTAATCTGTTCATTTTACGTGTCCATGTGAGGCTTTCTTGTTTTTGTACAGGCGTTCCCATTTATCATTGTTTAATACAGCCTTCAGCCTGCTAGGTTCCACTCGGGGTATAGCTTTGTTTATAAAGTTTTCAGTCTGCTAGGCTTTTTCCGGGTCAAGTTTCTACCCATAATGCCTGTTTCTATGTTCTCATCTCAGGCTGACTAGACCTAATATTCTATTCCGACCATCCCTAGCGGCATGGTTTAAATTCCCGCCTTTCAGTGTCATTGGCTGGCTAAACCCTACTTCAACACGTTTGTTTTTCTTCCCCGCCCACCCGCCGCCTTTTCTGTTCAGTATATTCTAGTTGTATGTCCTGATGGGTTGTTGGCTAGGTACGAGTTACAGTCTACTAGCAACTTTATATTTTCTCTTTAAGGTTAAATTTTGTAAATGAGCTAATTTGTATTTAACCGTCTTGGTGCCACTGGACCATATATGGTCCCTCACTTTTCACACCCGCATAGTGCCAAGGGACCATATATGGTCCTGAGAAAATGCCCTTTTTAACCTGTGAAGTTAGATATCAAACACTGAGTGCACAAAGTCAAAATTATAACCATCATCACCCCAATCATCTTAGCTTTAACATCGTGCAACTCATACTTTATACAATGCTACAGATTGCGAAATATGGAGAGATAAGTAAAGTGGCTACCGCACTTCTCAGCTTTGCCATGTTTGAACACCAAGTGAATATCGGTGAATTTTGATTATTCACCCATGTCACATACGCGTAACTATTATTATATCAGACAGCCAATTTGAAAAAGATATCTGATTAGACTGGTCAGAAAGATTTACTTGTCCCCACTGTACAGTTATTGGCGTAAGAGTACTAACGTTTAGACGGCCACGGAAGATTTTTGTTAAAGCATAGCATATGTTTATCGACTGTGTGTCATGGCGATTTAGCTTGGCGCTAGAGACGAAACGACAGTGCAGATTGTCTTTTTGTTTATGATGCTGATTTACAGAAAATATTCAAATCAAAGATATGGAAAGATAGCTATAATCGTTAATATTAAGGTGGTATAGTGTATATTTATGGGCAGGAAGTTCATGATCAAAACCTAAACATTGAATGGCCAAGCCCGAAGTCATCGACAGGGCACTTTCGCATCATATCTGTGCCGTGATTTCTTGTCTACCGGTTGTCCTACATGCTCGCCCGTTCAGATAATAACTGCTTCTTTTTTCATATGAAATGACTAAGAGTCATGTGTGATTAACTGTTTCACATTTTGTCACAAATGGAGATTTCAAAAGTGTGGCCACAACATCTAACGTGAGTTGACACCATGATCAAAAATAGGTTTGTTGAATAGATTTGCTGCCCATGAAAACGTTTCAACAATTTTGATTGAATCAACATGTACTTACTCTTGGGTGGTATTACGTTAGTATAATCTTGTTAATTATTAAGAAATAATAATGATGCCCGATATTGAGCGATGTCAATTTGAGAATTGTTAGGGCTGTTTAGCAATCTTTCACATTTTGTCCTTTGAATATGTATGATGTCAATTACTTCGAAGTTGTTTTTATCACTAATAAAAGAGCACAGACACTGAAACCTACATGGACGTAACCAGGATTTCTTCACGATATACATTCCAAACTGTCATTCGTATTGTAACATAATATTTGAAACAGTCTGAGTATGAATTAATCACGACCACTTCCATCAATTTTGTTTTCACGTCAAAAACTTGCACAGTTTCAACGGGATTTTTTATCGGTAAATATAACTCACGGAAAATTCTCAGTGAATGTGTACTTCAACATAAATGTCATATGTCTATCACTGTTAGGACATGTACTTGCCAATGATATGAGTTATTGGACATTTAGATTTCAAACAAGGGCGCTTACTTGACTTTGCTTGCCATATTCGGGTGCGTCCATATTACGATTAATGTAGAAAAGTAGGAAACTTATAACACCAGCACTTTTATCGATGGCTAGGAGGTGCATAGATCTTTTGGATTTGGTGACCTTAGATACTGATGGAATAACAATCAACTCGAGTTGCATGTTATACAATTTGGTTACACTGTGTGAAGAAATAAAGACACTTTTGATACAATGTATACGTTTTTGAAACAGCGAAGTCATCACAGTGCGGCACTGAGCCGTATCCAGGCACCATGAGGGTTAAGTCGTTCAAGTATACACTTTCTTATTGTGTTACTTTTGTGCTGTATTTTGTACCTGGTCTACATCTTAACCTACTTCGGCCAAATAAATCAAGTCATTTTAGTCCTGTTATGGTTCTTAATTCAAATGGCAACCATCAGTAGAATATCTTTCAAGACATACAAGAGCTATAGATACAAATAAAATATCAGTCAATAAGACTGACACATTTATTGTAATCCATACTGGCGAGGCGGAGTCGATTTTACATGCTCATAATACAGCCAAAGTTTAATGGACTGTTGATTCAATCTCAAACATTGGATACATCTCGCTAATATATCTGGTTTCAAATGAGATTATCTGTGTGGAATGACATCAGCCTAGATCTGAATAAGTAACAAAGTAGGTTTAGTTACCAATTAGATACAAGATGACTTAATTCAATGAATATAGTCTGGCACACGTCTTAGCCCATGCTAGAAGCCCAAGTGCATGCATTACCCCTTGTAACAGGTAGTACTGGCAGTGCATAATTTCAACTTGAGATGGGAACACACACTCATGCTGAAAGGAACATTGTCACATGGATACCACATATATGTACCCTAGGTAGTTTTCTGAATTCTGAAATGTACTCAGATTAATAAAGGAAATATAAATGTACCCAAGCCTGACTGTGTATGCTTGGCATGAGTCACACATGCTGATGATGTTGCTGCTGCTACAATGGATGCTGATGATGTTGCTGCTGCCATAATTGATGATGATGATGTTGCTGCTGTCACAATTGATGCTGATAATGTTGCTGCTGCTACATTTGATGCTGCTGTCACAATTGATGCTGATGATGTTGCTGCTGCTACAATTGATGCTGATGATGTTGCTGCTACAATTGATGCTGATGATGTTGCTGCTGCCACAATTGATGCTGATGATGATGCTGTTGCTACAATTGATGCAGGTGATGTTGCTGCTGCTACAATTGATGCTGATGATGTTGCTGCTGCCATAATTGATGCTGATGATGTTGCTGCTGCCATAAAAGCTGCTGATGTTGCTGCTGCCATAATTGATGCTGATGATGTTGCTGCTGCCACAATTGATGCTGATGATGTTGCTGCTGCCACAATTGATGCTGATGATGATGCTGCTGCTACAATGGATGCTGATGATGTTGCTGCTGCTACAATGGATGCTGATGATGTTGCTGCTGCTACAATGGATGCTGATGATGTTGCTGCTGCTACAATGGATGCTGATGATGATGCTGCTGCTACAATAGATGCTGATGATGATGCTGCTGCTACAATGGATGCTGATGATGTTGCTGCTGCTACAATGGATGCTGATGATGTTGCTGCTGCTACAATGGATGCTGATGATGTTGCTGCTGCCATAATTGATGATGATGATGTTGCTGCTGCCATAATTGATGATGATGATGTTGCTGCTGCCATAATTGATGATGATGATGTTGCTGCGTCTACATTTGATGCTGATGTTGCTGCTGCTACAATTGATGCTGATGATGTTGCTGCTGCTACAATTGATGCTGATGATGTTGCTGCTGCTACAAGTGCTGATGATGTTACTGCTACAATTGATGCTGCTGCTGATTTTGATGATGTTGCTGCTGCTACAATTGATGATGATGTTGCTGCTGCTACATTATTGTGCAATATTATGGCACAATATCTGTCGGACAGTGAAACAGGCAATAGAGTCCCAACTGAAAATGTCTTATACAAAAAAAGACAATTGCCAACAGATAGTTTTCACTAATAGCATTTTGGTCCTATGGTCTGTCCACTGGAATAACTGTCCTTTGATAAAGGGAAGCTATTCTAGTCTATGAAAGAGCACTTTTGTTTACAGTGGCCAGTAATAACATGTTGTAAAGAGGTTTATGAAATTTGGTCAGATAACCCACACAGCTACAAAATGAAACAAGATAAATTTTCGGACACATTTTGATCACATCCACGCCACAGGTCTACAAACACAGCTGATACACAGCTTAGGGAATTTATATTGCCAATTTGTGAAAGGCCTCAGCCCTATTAGACTCTTATTTTGATACCAACAATTATCCTCATAATTTGTCCAGGTCCCCAATCATCAATTCTGACTCAGTCGCCAATAGACAAGGGCGACTCCACCAAAAAAAGTCATGTTTAAGGCAGCAGGATTCCCCTTTCTTTATTGTTTACTTTCTTTTGTATTTGGCATATATAAAACTCTCAATGTAACAATGATACATGTCAGCATATCAGTGTGCTGCTCCTTTGACCAACTGACCACAGGAACAAACAGACCAATCACCGGCTGACCAGCACTACAATAGATCTCCCACTCCCTTTATAGACACCTAAATGTGCTCTAACAGGGCTGCACACACAAGTCCAAAAGATGAAAATGAAATCAACTGAGATAAGAGACAGAATCGGGGCTAAGCCTTGCTTAATTCTATCAGTTGGTTCGATTAGTTGAACCTTGTGGCTGTGAGAAGCCATGACAAATGCAAAATAAGGGCATTCACAATCAATCAAGGATATGATTGGTGACAAAATTACTTAAATGGGCACGGTGCTTAAGTGGGGACCACTGTCTCCTTGAAGGATATAGACACATGTTCTTATCTGATAGGCCAGTATTCCAAATAAGACACTGGTGACATTCCTATTGGTGAGAGACACTGGTGACATTCCTATTGGTGAGAGACACTGGTGACATTCCTATTGGTGGGGGACACTGGTGACATTCCTATTGGTAAGAGACACTGGTGACATTCCTATTGGTGGGGGACACTGGTGACATTCCTATTGGTTGGAGACACTGGTGACATTCCTATTGGTGGGAGACACTGGTGACATTCCTATTGGTGAGAGACACTGGTGACATTCCTATTGGTGAGAGACACTGGTGACATTCCTATTGGTGGGAGACACTGGTGACACTCCTATTGGTAGGAGACACTGGTGACATTCATAATGGAGGGAGACAATAATAACATACTTATTGATGGGACACACTGGTGACATACCTATTGGTTGGAGACACTGGTGTCATTCCTATTGGTGAGAGACACTGGTGACATTCCTATTGGTGAGAGACACTGGTGACATTCCTAATGGTGGGAGACACTGGTGACATTCCTATTGGTGAGAGAAACTGGTGTCATTCCTATTTGTGAGAGACACTGGTGTCATTCCTAATGGTGGGAGACACTGGTGACATTCCTATTGATGGGACACACTGGTGACAGACCTATTGGTTGGAGACACTGGTGTCATTCCTATTGGTGAGAGACACTGGTGACATTCCTATTGGTGAGAGACACTGGTGACATTCCTAATGGTGGGAGACACTGGTGTCATTCCTATTGGTGAGAGACACTGGTGACATTCCTATTGGTGAGAGACACTGGTGACATTCCTATTGGTGAGAGACACTGGTGACATTCCTATTGGTAAGAGACACTGGTGACATTCCTATTGGTGGGAGACACTGGTGACATTCTTATTGGTGAGAGACACTGGTGACATTCCTATTGGTGGGAGACACTGGTGACATTCCTATTGGTGGGAGACACTGGTGACATTCCTATTGGTGGGAGACACTGGTGACATTCCTATTGGTGAGAGACACTGGTGACATTCCTAATGGTGGGAGACACTGGTGTCATTCCTATTGGTGAGAGACACTGGTGACATTCTTATTGGTGGGAGACACTGGTGACATTCCTATTGGTGGGAGGCACTGGTGACATTCCTTTTACTGAGAGACACTGGTGACATTCCTATTGGTGAGAGACACTGGTGACATTCTTATTGGTGGGAGACACTGGTGACATTCTTATTGGTGGGAGACACTGGTGACATTCCTATTGGTGGGAGACACTGGTGACATTCCTATTGGTGGGAGACACTGGTGACATTCCTATTGGTGGGAGACACTGGTGTCATTCTTATTGGTGGGAGACACTGGTGTCATTCCTATTGGTGGGAGACACTGGTGACATTCCTATTGGTGGGAGACACTGGTGACATTCCTATTGGTGAGAGACACCGGTGACACTCCTATTGGTGAGAGACACTGGTGACATTCCTATTGGTGGGAGACACTGGTGACATTCCTTTTGGTGAGAGACACTGGTGACATTCCTATTGGTGGGAGACACTGGTGACATTCCTATTGGTAGGAGACACTGGTGACATTCCTATTGGTGAGAGACACTGGTGACATTCCTATTGGTGGGGGACACTGGTGACATTCCTATTGGTGAGAGACACTGGTGACATTCCTATTGGTGGGAGACACTGGTGTCATTCCTATTGGTGGGAGACACTGGTGACATTCCTATTGGTGGGGGACACTGGTGACATTCCTAATGGTGGGGGACACTGGTGACATTCCTATTGGTGGGGGACACTGGTGACATTCCTATTGGTGGGAGACACTGGTGACATTCCTAATGGTGAGAGACACTGGTGACATTCCTAATGGTGAGAGACACTGGTTTGTCTTTCTGTGTTGACATTTGACTGATAGTCTTTATTCAAAAGTTCTACCTTGTTTTACTTACTGCTGTCTAGACTAGTTTGACTAACCAGAGGCTCATATTCATTTGGACAAATATGTGTACGGTCATTGAGTGAAAATTCAACATTTTCATCTGGCATTGTCTGGTGATGCTAAGGCGAACATGAATGCTAGTCATCTACCGAACACTATACAGAAAAGCAGATGCAGAAACAGCAATCATCAATCTGCAAGGAAGCTATCCACTGTGACCATAGAACATGTGATAATAACTTTGTTTATCAATTCGTGGGTAGTTTTAGAACACCGTCGTTTAATAAGTTATTTGGCTGCTACTATTGACTTCAGATTTTTTTCTTCCAGATTCTTGTTTCAGTATGCTTTATAAATGATATAAGACCATATTCATACTGTGCATCATTTAAACCCCATTTCACCACACCACAGGTTTCATAATCTATTTGTGGTACCCTATTTTTCTTCATATTGCTAGAATCTATTTTCTGGATTTTAAACAATATCACCACTTAAGGTGGTGAGGTGAAATGGGGTTTAACGTCGTGTCCAAGATTATTGCACTTATATAGCGACGTGCATGCACGTGTATGTGTGTGTGTGTGGCTGCTTGTACTAGTCCGGACTGATGCCGATTTATAGTGCTAGCTCACTGAGATACCATGCCTCAGTTTAACATGAATACCCCACTCAGACACAGTATACTGACTCCGAGCCGACCAGTCCTTGTTTAGCCCCTTAATGCCGACGCCAGACAGGGTAACAACAAGTACCATCTGTTAACGTATTTTGGTATGACGCGGCTGGGGATCGAACCCCGGACCTTCCGCTCTCCGGGCGGATGCTCTACCTTTAGACCACGGAGGCGGTCTCCACCACTTAATAATGAAGCTAAACTTGTGAAGGATTGTTAAGCTTGGAGCTGTAACTATTGTTGACTCTAAACAAGCAGACAGTAACTTGATCAATTTTACCAAGTACAACCAGTCAATACAACAAACAGTGCATCGACAGGCCACCAATTAGGACTGACAATTATGACAACTCACAATTGATTTGTAATGTGGCATTGAAAGGAAGCAGTCCCTTACGACAAGCAGGCTTGTTAACAGAGTAAGGCTGATGCAAATACTGAGCAAAGTAAACAAAGATCAAATGACTTAAATCCATCATTTTAACTGAACCATTTGGAACTCCTTTGGGAATTGAGTTTAACTGTGGGTATATGTCTCACATTGGATGACCTTCATTCATCTGTCAGATTGAATTTCACCTGTCTTTATCTCCACTAAGTGACTTTAAGTTGTTCCAAATCAACAAAATTCTAGTTGAAAATAATATTCATGTTCAAAGCCATGTTAGCCATTGACATGATATTGACATTGGCTTTGTGAGGGGCGGTCAGGTAGCCAAGTCACAGGCTAAAGCATTCGCTCGTCATGCCGAAGACTCGGGTTTCGACTCCTGACATGGGTACAATTTCTGGTGTCCCCCGCCGTGATATTGCTGGAATATTGCTAAAAGCGATGTAAAACCTTACTCACTCACTCACTCACTCACTCATAGACTTTGTTGCTATTGCCCAATTCATAAACCTCGCCTGAAAATACTGGTTTCCAGGTTAGAGATGCATTGTCTGGAAATGAGTGCCAAGTCTGGACACACATATGTGGGATGATGTAACATCAGCTCACTTCTGCATTTGCTTGCATTATTCCTTACTTCCATACACTTTTCCCTCGCTTTACCATCTTCATGTTCCATTTCATGTCACCCACCCAAAGTGGAGCGATAAGTTTGTAAATGATGATGGCTATATTCTTAAAACCAAACATAGTGGACTGTTGGGTACTCAGGTGGACATTTGGCATCTTGGGCTACAGCTCCAATTATTAATGATACGAGATAGGGCTGCCTGCTTTACAGCAGGAACCAAGTTATCCATTCTACTTTACAGAAGATGTCTTAGTGTCTGCTTTACAACGGATGGTCTGCTTGGCCACAAAAGTTACCCTCACTCACTATTTGTCAAAAGTAGTTGCAAAGCAGCATTGGTTGCCTGTGCAGTTGTTGTTTGCAGGGCAACAGTCATTGCATTGGTGTCGCTTAACATGGGTTAAGCTCACATTCTGCAGCGCACAGGTACCTCCACATCCACGACCATTACATAATCCCAAATAACATTTCGTCTTAATTTCAAGTTCTGCTATCATGCAAGATAGTGGAGCCTCTCCTGATGGGGTCATGTTACATATAATAGCATTTAGTGATTAGAACTAAATGCCTTTATGTTAGGCTTGGCACAGTTGCTAATATTATTACAGCGAAATACCTTCATTCCGTGCGGCTACGTGCCGTTTTGCATGGTGCCATCGTCTCTGGCCTAGATCCGCTCTTGGCACGTCCGGTAAAGGAGCGTTTGTTTATATTTTCTATGACCTGTTGTAGCGTGACATCAGCTCACGCAGCACTTGCTCTCCAGCTTTCAGCCATACAACACATAGTTATATTCGCGCATTCATCTATAGTTCATTGCATAGTTCGTTGCAATTACCATTAAGAATGCCACCAAAAAGACGGGCCGCCTTAAATCACCGCCTCGTAAGGAGCGGGAAAATAGCCAGGAGGGAACCAAGTGTCCGGCAAGCGACATCGGCTACTGGTAAGTCACGGAGATCAGCTAGATCTCCATTGCACGGACCCCCCTTGCCAAGTGTACAAATAGCTGCTAACTTGCTAGTTGAAGCAGATGATTCGGACAATCCAAACGTTCTCCCGCGATTCGATCACGGAGACATCGAAGAGCCCCAACAAGTGGGGTCGCCCGTTCCGTCGATGCTAGCTATATCGAGCCAACTCAACAGCATACTGGATATGCTAGGCAAACGGATGGCCCAAGATACTTCTCGGAGCTTTACTGGCATGCGAGGGGTAAGTACCAATGATCTGGGGGTAACGGGGTCGGTGGTGTCAAGAAATCCCGATGTGTTGTCATTTAGCAGTGCACACTCGGGCGAGCCGGGAGTTTCCCGTGACGTCACACCACGTGCAGAGTCAGGAGCGGGGTCAACCAATCAGGGAACAGGGGATTCCCTGACCTTCCAGGCGGATGCTATCAGCGCTCACGTCCGTCAAGTTGTACGGGAGAGAGTATCGAGATGGGAGTTTGTGGAGTTGACTACATTGTTGCCAGGCGCACAGTCGCATGACGATGACGATGCATTTAAGATGCAGATGGATTCGTCGGGTAATCTGCGATTCTCGCCGGCCAAGCCGGCTAACGCCAGGGCATTAAGCATAGGCCAATGGACGTCAGCTTTCCACATATATATGAGCATTTACGTGGTGAAACATTTTTGTCAGTCCACCATACAGGGCATGTTGGCATACATGGAAACAATCCGTAATGCCGCAGTCCGCTCCGGGGGTTTTGGCTGGTCAAACTACGACCAGCAATTCCGACACCGTATGGCACGAGACCCAATTCGGGAGTGGGGCAAGATAGACGGTGAATTGTGGTTGAAGCACATGACACCGACTATGTCCCGTGTTCAAGAAAATAAGACTGAACGCTTTACAGTGCCTTTCAGCAGGGGCCGTGACTTTACAGTCAACGCATGCTGGGACTACAACAGGTCAAGGTGCGCCAGGCCAGAATGCAAGTTTATTCATAAATGCTCCAATTGTGGCGAACAACATCCCGCCTATTCTTGCTTTCGCGCAAAGGGGGGTCGTAGACCCTCCAAACAACTTAACTCCACACAGGCAACCCATGCTAAAGGCACTGGCCCCAACTCCACTCATACTCACTAGATTAAAGCGACATTTGCAACTGTACAAGCATTCTAACCATGCCCATGCCATTTATTTATTACAAGGTTTGGAATCAGGTTTTCAACTGGAATATAGTGGGGCACGCCTAAGTCGTTGGTCTGAGAATCTACGCTCAGCCAGGGATCCCATTTTACAAGAGATAGTAGCTGCCAAATTGAAAAAGGAAGTAAAATTAGGTAGGGTGGCAGGTCCTTTTGAAACGCCGCCCCTGCTGAACCTACAAGTTTCACCCATCGGTCTCGTACCCAAAAAGCAAACGGGTAAGAGTCAAACCTTGCTGGGGACAGACGATTTTCGTTTAATACACCACCTTTCTTATCCTCAAGGCAGATCAATCAACGACAACATAGACAGCGAAGCATGCTCCGTGTCATATGCACGGTTCGACGAGGCTGTCAGTATGGTACAGCAACTTGGTCCAAATGCTCTACTTGCAAAATTTGATGTGAAATCGGCTTTCAGGATTATGCCGGTACACCCTCAGGACTTTGAGTTGCTAGGCTTGTGCTTTCAAGGTAAATACTACTTTGATAAATGCTTGCCGTTTGGCTGTTCCATATCATGCTCAGTGTTTGAAAAATTCAGCACCTTTTTGCAATGGTGTGTCCAGCAAAAGTTGCCTAACGGCCAACTCATGCATTACCTTGATGATTTTCTCACAGGCGGAACTGCAGGAACGAAAGACTGTGGTGACAACCTTGATACATGTCTCAGTACTTTCCAGGAGCTGGGCGTACCCGTAGCACATGAGAAGACAGTAGGTCCTGCATCCTGCTTAACATTCCTAGGTCTTGAAATCGACACAGTCAGGATGCAGGTTAGAATACCACAGGAAAAGATTGTAAATATCAACGCAATCATACACGATATGCTGGCCTCAGGTAAGCACAAAGTGACCCGTAAAGCTTTGCAGTCTCTGGTGGGTAAGCTAAATTTCATGTGCCGGGCAATACCCATTGGTAGACCGTTTTGCCGCAGACTGATTGATGCCTATACAAAGGTAAGTCATCAAGCACACCGTGTTCGCATCACGCGGGGAGTTCGGGAGGACCTAGAGGTTTGGCTCGGGTTCTTGGGGGAATTTAACGGTGTGTCGGTTTTTCAGAATCAAAAGTGGGCTGACAATACATGTCTGCAGCTGTTTACTGACGCAGCCAGCACTGTGGGGTTCGGCGCATACTATAACGGGAACTGGGCAAACGGGCTCTGGCCCCGTGAGTGGGTGGAGGACGGCTCGACTCGTGACATGACACTGCTGGAGTTGTTTCCGATTGTGCTGTCAGTTTGTCTGTGGGGGACAGCCTTTGCTAACAGGAAAGTACTTTTCTTTTGTGATAACCAAGCGGTAGTGTCAATAATAAATAAACAGTCTTCAAAGGCACCCAGAATCATGTCACTGATTAGGCAGCTAGTGCTGCAGTGCCTCAAACACAACATTTTGTTCAAGGCCAGATATATAACAACACACGACAATATTATCGCAGATGCACTGTCGAGATTTCAGTGGGAACGATTCCGCAATGCAGCTCCATCAGCCAATCTGCATCCCACACCACTTCCAGACAATCTCTGGCAGGGCTAACAATCGAGGCAGAGAGGCTCCTTCAGCGATCATTGGCGGCAAACACGTGGGCAACTTACCAGGCAGGAACCCAAGCGTTGCAAGCATTCAGGGCATCACAGGCTGGGAGATGCCTGGCCGGTTCCAATAACTCATCTGGTACATTTCATTGCTCACCTGTCAGTGTCAGGACATGCACCGAGTACGGTAAGAACGTATATGGCCGGTATCTCAACGTACCATAGGCTACACAGCATGGAAGACCGCACCGGCCACTTTGTTATTACTAAAATGATTACGGGGATGCAAAAGTGTCAGGGGAAGCAGGATCACAGAAAACCAATAACAATAGACCTGCTCAAAGTAATTGTAAACAACCTGCAATTTGTCTGCTCTTCTACCTATGAAGTAAGATTGTTCAAAGCAGTATATTGCTTGGCCTTCTTTGGTTTCTTTCGGGTGAGTGAACTCGTGCAAACCAAACTTTCTCAGCCAGGGTGCGCTTTCTTGGACCTAGAAGCCCAAGACACGACTAAGACAGTAACAGTCGCTCTAAGGCATTCAAAAACCGACAGGCACTCACATGGCATAGTTGTTTCCATTTCCGCCATACCTGGCCACAATCTGTGTCCAGTGGCTGCAGTTAAAGCATACCTAACAGTTCGATCACAGGGTCAGACTCAAGCTTTCGTACACTTTGATAAATCTCCCCTGACCAGGTATCAATTTCAGGCCGTGTTAAAAAGAGCACTGGCGCATAGCGGCATCTGCACAGCAGCATACTCTTCGCATTCCTTCAGGATTGGCGCAGCAACGACAGCAGCCGGTAACGGAGTGAGTTCAGATTTGATACAGCACTTTGGTAGGTGGGGGTCAGAATGTTATAAAAGCTATGTACGCATACCTGCAAACATTTAAATCGCCAACCATGCAAGAACAGTTTTCTTCCTATTGATTCATGTTTTCAGTATGGTTGATTGGGCCCAGCTTCCTGACCTGGGCGAGAGAGCACCTACAGGACAGTGACTTCGGTATTCCAGGGGGATGTCTCTGGTTGGCAAGGGGCGGCATGAGGTGGGAGGAGCTGACCGAGCTGATAGATGCCCAGGTCAAAGCAATGCAGACACCACCAAAGGCGGTGGTGATTAACCTTGGTTCGAACGACCTGGGTAAGGTAACCACGTGTCAGCTATATCATGAGATCAAGCTGGCACTCCTGAGGATACACCTCCTCCTACCTGGTGCTGTCATTCTGTGGTCAGACATGCTGCCACGGAGGTACTGGCATGTAGCCAGCCGTGCCCGGGACCTGGACGGGGCCAGGCAGAAGCTGAACAGATGAGTGGGGAACAGGGCCCGTGAGCTTGGGGGGATACGGGTTCCCCACACAGTGTTCAACCGGCAGGAGCAGCAACTGTACCTGCGTGACGGGGTTCATTTGTCACCGGCCAGACTTGATCTTTTCCCTTTCCGCAGTATGCTTGTAGGAAACAATTTCAGTATAGGATAACACGGTGGGTGTACATGAGCGCGAATGGTCGTGGTTGTGGGGAAGCACCTTGGTGCTTGTGGCGGGGTGCTGGTGGACTGCATTACAAGTTACATTTGGCGTCTTGGGATACATCCCAAATTATAAATTATTTAGGATAGGGCTACCCGCTTTACAGCAGGAACCAATTTATCCATTCTGCTTTACAGCAGATGGCTTAGTGTCCGCTTTACAGCGGATGGTCAGCTTGGCAACAATAGTTGCCCTCGCTCATGGTTTGGCAATGGTACTTGCCTGGCAGCGATAGCTGCATAGCAACATGGGTTGCTTGGCAACGGTAGTTGCAGGGCAGCGGGCGCTGCATTGGTAAGCAACATGGGTTGCTTGGCAACGGTAGTTGCAGGGCAGCAGGCGCTGCATTGGTAAGCAACATGGGTTGCTTGGCAACTGTTGTTGCAGGGCAGCGGTTGCTGCAGTTGGGGTTGCTTAACAGGGGTTAAGCTCATTGCCGTAGTCCACCAGTACCTCCACATCCACGACCATTTCATCCAATTATGTCTCTTGTCTTAATTTGAAGCTCCACTATCATGCATGATGGCGGAGCCTGTCATAATGGAGCCATGTCCTTATATAATAGCATTTAGTGATTAGAACTAAATGCCTTTATGTTAGGCTTGGCACAGTTGCTAATATTATTACAGCGAAATACCTTCATTCCGTGCGGCTACGTGCCGTTTTGCATGGTGCCATCGTCTCTGGCCTAGATCCGCTCTTGGCACGTCCGGTAAAGGAGCGTTTGTTTATATTTTCTATGACCTGTTGTAGCGTGACATCAGCTCACGCAGCACTTGCTCTCCAGCTTTCAGCCGTACAACACATAGTTATATTCGCGCATTCATCTATAGTTCGTTGCACCCACCCACCCACCCTGTTGTCCTTAATTCCAAGTTATTCAAGCTTTGCAGTTGTCAATTGGTGGAATTTTACTGGAGCATAATGTTTGTACATAATGATGTTGTCATGAATAAAATGTTGCGGATGGGCGGGGTGCTGGTGGACTGCATTACAAGTTACATTTGGCGTCTTGGGATACATCCCAAATTATAAATTATTTAGGATAGGGTTACCCGCTTTACAGCAGGAACCAATTTATCCATTCTGCTTTACAGCAGATGGCTTAGTGTCCGCTTTACAGCGGATGGTCAGCTTGGCAACAATAGTTGCCCTCGCTCATGGTTTGGCAATGGTACTTGCCTGGCAGCGATAGCTGCATAGCAACATGGGTTGCTTGGCAACGGTAGTTGCAGGGCAGCGGGCGCTGCATTGGTAAGCAACATGGGTTGCTTGGCAACGGTAGTTGCAGGGCAGCAGGCGCTGCATTGGTAAGCAACATGGGTTGCTTGGCAACTGTTGTTGCAGGGCAGCGGTTGCTGCAGTTGGGGTTGCTTAACAGGGGTTAAGCTCATTGCCGTAGTCCACCAGTACCTCCACATCCGCGACCATTTCATCCAATTATGTCTCTTGTCTTAATTTGAAGCTCCACTATCATGCATGATGGCGGAGCCTGTCATAATGGAGCCATGTCCTTATATAATATGCCCAAATGTCACAATGCTTGTCCATTCATACTTTGCCAGATTCTATTCACCAAGTGAAGGCTCATGGTGCTAGAAACCATTATTACCCTGGTCAATGGATTAGTGTGCACTCAATTTTAATCCTCAGCTCCCTGTGGAGTATACAACACAAGCAGCCTTTGAAGCACTAGTAGGTTAACAATCACATTTCACTTCCTACAGGGTACCTATTCACTGCTGGGTGATAGAGGCATATTTTGAACAACGACACTCGCCTCAGGATACACATCTTCCCAAGGCAAGAGTGTCCACTAGCCTATATCAAAAACTTGCATTCACCTTTGCCCTTCAATGCCAACTTTTGGTGGCTCTGTCGTGGCACCACCCTGTGTAGAGCACTAGTTGTGTCCTTTGTGATAAAAATGTGATATCCAATTAGATTGCTGTTCTTATTTCGATTGGCTTCACAAAGACGACGACTACCATAGCAAATGACCTGGTCGATCAGGTAACAGAAAGATTCCTGATTTCAACCACGACAGACAAGCAAAATGACATATTACCACAGTAAAGATACTTATTACTGCCACATTTCCATCTTACAGTAACAGAGGCTCACAGTCTACACAGTATCAAGTAACACTGCACACCACAGGAACATGAAACACTCAGCAGAGGTTGTCTAAAAATAGTACTGCATCTCAATCATTGTGATAAGCGTTTAGTCGTTTGCACTTACATGTACAAAAATACTTGGTCAACTTGACTGACAACTTGGAACACTTTGCAAATGTTTGTCTTCCCTTAATTGTTGAAATAATTTCAGCACAAATTTGACAAGGGATGGCTCTGATTAGATGATTGATATATGCGACAGTCCTGTCCTGAGTGAGTCTGTTTTAGCACAGAAAAGTTGCTTCAAAGGGCAAGGATGAAGACTAGTGGACACTTCTGCTTCAGGGAGATGAAGGAGACACTACATGGAACCTTTGCTTCAGTGTGGCAAAGGATCGAAGCCATGAAGAAACTTATCAATCCATCTACTTTCCAACATTGCTTTATTTAGCCTGATTTGTGATCTGTGAGAAGTACACAAGACCACATGTCACAACTTATATGAACAAATTAATGCAGAATATTGAAATTCCTGTGTCATGTTGTAAATAATGTCTGCCACATTCACCTATTTTCAGTTTGTGCACTTATTGATTAAACTCATTAGATTTAATAAATATTGGCCTATTCTATGGGTGACTATAGGTAAAAAAATAAAAAGTTGAAATAAAGGACAAAAGTATACGCAATAATAGTCAAATGTTACGAATAAAGAATAAATGTTACAAATATAGTTCATTGTTTACATACAAACAAGGAATTCAAAATACAAAACGACACCAGTGAACAACTCGCAAACAAAACATGTCAAATGTAAAGTAAGAACAATGTGTGCTGAAGAGTGTCAGTGCACAGAAAGGACACTAAAATGCTAACAGACAACGTTGCTACTAAAAAACGCCAGATGGTGCTGCAATTTGTAAAACATTCCAAGTTTAATCAGCTTGTTCTGCTTTGTAAATAATAGATGCATGTTGAAGTGCTCAATGTATTATGTCATTCCTCGTGCACTCAGCATGTGATGTCACATATATATATTTATAAGCAGGTAAAACACACTTGGTCAATTAAGATATTAAATTTGACATAAAACACCACTAGACATGATCATTTACCATTTAAATTGTTTTTCCTGCTCTCTTAGGCATTGTTTTATATGCAGAGATTAGGATTACCATGTGAATTTTCTTGTAAATTGAGACGGAAATAGCAATCAGCTGTACACACGTTTTCTCCCAATCAACCGGTGATTCAGTTAAAAAGTACCCAATGATACAACTTGAAATAATTTTTATGCAGTGGTTAGAAGAAATTGTACCTTAAATCATTATTTTATCAGGAATAATATATTCCAATATCGTGTTATTTTAGTTGTAGCTTTCACTATATATATTTAAAATTATAAAAGCCATAACGTAGCCCTTTGGTACAGTTGATGGCTATTGCAGGATATATTTACATAGGGAACAATTTGACCAGTCACCGTCAGGACTTCCTGTGCCATGGTTGCTGTAAATAATGGTGATGACCGATGACTTCACACAATGTTTCACCAATGTTAATGTAAACGATATTGAATTTAAGTAAATTCTGAATAAAATTAATAAAATATACCACAAATATCAGTTCAGGTATACAATGAACATGTTTGTATAACCAGATACCGGAAGTAAAATAATGGGATTAAACAGCGTACTTCAGTTTGGATTTGTTGACACCCACACCTCTGTATATCTGTGTATATATTCTATCTATACATGTTGTGTTTATGTATTGAGCATTCAGTCATGTCAACGGATATATATTTTCATAAATATTATACTCTGTGTAATCCGATATCTGTCTAAATAGTTTATGCATAATGTATACAACCTTCAATAAACATCCATTTAATGCTTAATGCTTATGTCGTTCAGATATTTGAAAGACAAAGGAACAAATTGTCACACATTACTTTTGTCCGTGTGGAAATTTGCTGTTTTATACACATACGAAAATCTTGGACAATACTTAGCAATCTTTTTTTCAAATAGGGTTAATATTTGCAGCTACATTTACACCATCAGACAGGAAATATCACTTTTCTCAGTAATATTATAGTCATGGTAGTCTGAGGTAGACTAAGTGCCTCAATATTCTGGAACAACGTTCACTTTTAGATCTTATGAAAATGTGCATCACGAAAAATAACTCAGCATCATACAAGACTTTCGTGTTTGACGTCACACGCTGAGTGCATGAGGAATGACAGAATACATTAAGCACTTCAGCATGCATTTATCATATACACGGCGGAACAAGCCAATTAAACTCGGAATGTTTTACAAATTGCAGCACCACCTGGCGTTCTTTTTTGTCAATGTTGTCTTTTAGCAGTTTAGTGTCATTTTTGTGCACCTACGTTCTTTAGTACACTTTGTTCTTTCCTTACATAAGACGTCTTTCATTTATTGGTGCTGTTTTGTATTTTTAATTCATTATTTGTATGTAAACCATGACCTTTATTTGTAACATTCATTCTTTATTCATAACACTTGACTATTACTGTGGGTTCGTTCCTTTATTTCAACTTTGTATTATTTGACCAAATGGCCGCCCATACGATTCTACCTAAAAGTCGCACATCAAGTCCAGAATGTACAGAATTTGTATCAACAACAAACAAACAAAATACCCCCTAAAAGACAAACTGAATTGTGTTTGTCAGGAATGGGTTGTGGATCAGAGAACACATGGGAAAGATGTATAAACTAGTATGTCAAGACAACAAATTGCATAAAATGAAACGATAGTCCAGGCAAATATAAGCATAAACAACATCACAACGCACTTTGACATCACCTGCTAATGGTGAATTGAGCAATATTTCCCATCAGGGAAACAGGTGCTTCTGCTTACAACATGTTTACCAGAGTAGAGCATTGTTACACAGGCAGATATTCCTACAGCCCTACCTTACAGGTCTTACCAGAGGAGAGCATTGTTATACAGGCAGATATTCCTACAGCCCTACCTTACAGGTCTTACCAGAGTAGAGCATTGTTACACAGGCAGATATTCCTACAGCCCTACCTTACAGGTCTTACCACAGTAGAGCATTGTTACACAGGCAGATATTCCTACAGCCCTACCTTACAGGTCTTACCAGAGTAGAGCATTGTTACACAGGCAGATATTCCTACAGCCCTACCTTACAGGTCTTACCAGAGGAGAGCATTGTTATACAGGCAGATATTCCTACAGCCCTACCTTACAGGTCTTACCAGAGTAGAGCATTGTTATACAGGCAGATATTCCTACAGCCCTACCTTACAGGTCTTACCAGAGGAGAGCATTGTTATACAGGCAGATATTCCTACAGCCCTACCTTACAGGTCTTACCAGAGGAGAGCATTGTTATACAGGCAGATATTCCTACAGCCCTACCTTACAGGTCTTACCAGAGGAGAGCATTGTTATACAGGCAGATATTCCTACAGCCCTACCTTACAGGTCTTACCAGAGGAGAGCATTGTTATACAGGCAGATATTCCTACAGCCCTACCTTACAGGTCTTACCAGAGGAGAGCATTGTTATACAGGCAGGTATTGTTGCAGTCCTACCTTACAGGTCTTACCAGAGTAGAGCATTGTTACACAGGCAGATATTCCTACAGCCCTACCTTACAGGTCTTACCAGAGGAGAGCATTGTTACACAGGCAGATATTCCTACAGCCCTACCTTACAGGTCTTACCAGAGGAGAGCATTGTTATACAGGCAGATATTGTTGCAGTCCTACCTTACAGGTCTTACCAGAGTAGAGCATTGTTACACAGGCAGATATTCCTACAGCCCTACCTTACAGGTCTTACCAGAGGAGAGCATTGTTACACAGGCAGATATTCCTACAGCCCTACCTTACAGGTCTTACCAGAGGAGAGCATTGTTACACAGGCAGATATTCCTACAGCCCTACCTTACAGGTCTTACCAGAGGAGAGCATTGTTACACAGGCAGATATTCCTACAGCCCTACCTTACAGGTCTTACCAGAGGAGAGCATTGTTACACAGGCAGATATTCCTACAGCCCTACCTTACAGGTCTTACCAGAGGAGAGCATTGTTACACAGGCAGATATTCCTACAGCCCTACCTTACAGGTCTTACCAGAGGAGAGCATTGTTACACAGGCAGATATTCCTACAGCCCTACCTTACAGGTCTTACCAGAGGAGAGCATTGTTACACAGGCAGATATTCCTACAGCCCTACCTTACAGGTCTTACCAGAGGAGAGCATTGTTACACAGGCAGATATTCCTACAGCCCTACCTTACAGGTCTTACCAGAGGAGAGCATTGTTACACAGGCAGATATTCCTACAGCCCTACCTTACAGGTCTTACCAGAGGAGAGCATTGTTACACAGGCAGATATTCCTACAGCCCTACCTTACAGGTCTTACCAGAGGAGAGCATTGTTACACAGGCAGATATTCCTACAGCCCTACCTTACAGGTCTTACCAGAGGAGAGCATTGTTACACAGGCAGATATTCCTACAGCCCTACCTTACAGGTCTTACCAGAGGAGAGCATTGTTACACAGGCAGATATTCCTACAGCCCTACCTTACAGGTCTTACCAGAGGAGAGCATTGTTACACAGGCAGATATTCCTACAGCCCTACCTTACAGGTCTTACCAGAGGAGAGCATTGTTACACAGGCAGATATTCCTACAGCCCTACCTTACAGGTCTTACCAGAGGAGAGCATTGTTACACAGGCAGATATTCCTACAGCCCTACCTTACAGGTCTTACCAGAGGAGAGCATTGTTACACAGGCAGATATTCCTACAGCCCTACCTTACAGGTCTTACCAGAGGAGAGCATTGTTACACAGGCAGATATTCCTACAGCCCTACCTTACAGGTCTTACCAGAGGAGAGCATTGTTACACAGGCAGATATTCCTACAGCCCTACCTTACAGGTCTTACCAGAGTAGAGCATTGTTACACAGGCAGATATTCCTACAGCCCTACCTTACAGGTCTTACCAGAGGAGAGCATTGTTACACAGGCAGATATTCCTACAGCCCTACCTTACAGGTCTTACCAGAGGAGAGCATTGTTACACAGGCAGATATTCCTACAGCCCTACCTTACAGGTCTTACCAGAGTAGAGCATTGTTACACAGGCAGATATTCCTACAGCCCTACCTTACAGGTCTTACCAGAGGAGAGCATTGTTACACAGGCAGATATTCCTACAGCCCTACCTTACAGGTCTTACCAGAGGAGAGCATTGTTATACAGGCAGGTATTTCTACAGCCCTACCTTACAGGTCTTACCAGAGTAGAGCATTGTTACACAGGCAGATATTCCTACAGCCCTACCTTACAGGTCTTACCAGAGGAGAGCATTGTTATACAGACAGGTATTTCTACAGCCCTACCTTACAGGTCTTACCAGAGGAGAGCATTGTTATACAGGCAGGTATTGTTGCAGCCCTACCTTACAGGTCTTACCAGAGGAGAGCATTGTTATACAGGCAGGTATTGTTGCAGCCCTACCTTACAGGTCTTACCAGAGGAGAGCATTGTTATACAGGCATGTATTGTTGCAGCCCTACCTTACAGGTAATTACCAGAGGAGAGCATTGTTATACAGGCAGGTATTTCTACAGCCCTACCTTACAGGTCTTACCAGAGGAGAGCATTGTTATACAGGCAGGTATTGTTGCAGCCCTACCTTACAGGTAATTACCAGAGGAGAGCATTGTTATACAGGCAGGTATTGTTGCAGCCCTACCTTACAGGTCTTACCAGAGGAGAGCATTGTTATACAGGCATGTATTGTTGCAGCCCTACCTTACAGGTAATTACCAGAGGAGAGCATTGTTATACAGGCAGGTATTTCTACAGCCCTACCTTACAGGTCTTACCAGAGGAGAGCATTGTTATACAGGCAGGTATTGTTGCAGCCCTACCTTACAGGTCTTACCAGAGGAGAGCATTGTTATACAGGCAGGTATTGTTGCAGTCCTACCTTACAGGTCTTACCAGAGGAGAGCATTGTTATACAGGCAGGTATTTCTACAGCCCTACCTTACAGGTCTTACCAGAGGAGAGCATTGTTATACAGGCAGGTATTGTTGCAGCCCTACCTTACAGGTAATTACCAGAGGAGAGCATTGTTATACAGGCAGGTATTTCTACAGCCCTACCTTACAGGTCTTACCAGAGGAGAGCATTGTTATACAGGCAGGTATTGTTGCAGCCCTACCTTACAGGTAATTACCAGAGGAGAGCATTGTTATACAGGCAGGTATTGCTGCAGTCCTACCTTACAGGTCTTACCAGAGGAGAGCATTGTTATACAGGCAGGTATTGCTGCAGCCCTACCTTACAGGTAGTTACCAGAGTAGAGCATTGTTATACAGGCAGGTAATGCTGCAGCCCTACCTTACAGGTGTTACCAGAGGAGAGTATTGTTATACAATCAGGTATTGCTACAGCCCTACCTTACAGAGTAGAGCAGTGGTATACAGGCAGGTATTGCTACAGCCCTACCTTACAGGTAATTAAGCAGAGTAAGGTACACGGTTTGGTTTGGTTTGTTTGTTGTTTAACGCCGCACTCAGCAATATTCCAGCTATATGACGGCGGTCTGTAAATAATCGAGTCTTGACCAGACAATCCAGTGATTAATGACATACATGTATATCAACCAAGTCAGCGAGCCTGACCACCTGATCCCGTTAGTCGCCTTTTACGACAAGCATAGTAAGGTACACGGTACACGGTACAGATGAGGTACAAAAGTTGTGAACATGCTGACCCCTCAAAACCTGGTGAATTTCTGCTTTCAGTCAGTTCAGGGACAACTCCAAATTTACCAAATTTATATAAAGTATGGACATATTTGGAAGAATCACAACAAGCAAAAGACACATCTACACTATATGGCAAATGTGTGTACCAAGTTTCATAAAGATATCTCTAATAGTTATTGAGCTCTCCAAATTTCAAAATTGATATAAATATATTAAAAACACAGGGGAAACCTAAATAGTAAAAGTCACATCTACCCCATATGGTGAAAGTGTACCAAGTTTTGCAAAGTTATCTCTTATGGTTCCAAGTTCTGCTCCAGAAATGAAACATGATGGTCGGACGGGTAGACAGACGGACGGACGGACGGAGCGCATTTCTATATCCCCCATCATCTTGGTTGGGGCGAGGGATACCGGTAGTAAAGTAAGAGTGAAGTAACAGTACAGTCAATGTCCAAACAATTCACCAAAGTGTCAAATGTTCCAAAACTACTGCTGCACAGCATTTCATACTGAGCAGATAATGACAGCCATAGTGTAATGCATTGCATACTTTTGCAATTTGTTTTATAAAAGATATTCAAACATTTAAACTGTAAACAACAGGAAAAAATAAATCAGATCAAATTAACATTTCGACCTAACTACGAGTGACAGCCTTTCCCTGTGTGTCATGGTCAGTGAGTGGGATGTTGTGAGAGGACTTTCACTGCTGCACTGCTGGTAAGCACATATGTCTGAAGCATGTGTCAGTGATGAAAGTAACCCTGGTAATGCTATCTGCTACATGGCGGTACCGATCATGCTGCCTTGAAACAGAAACTGGGGATAATTTCATGTTGTATTTCTGTTTGTAATACCAAAATAGTCTTGCCACATTTTCATCTGAAGTACCGGTATGTTCTAATATAATTGGAGCCTATGAACACAAAATGAAGACAAATGTATCTCTCAAAATACACTACACTTTGCAAAATCTGAATTTAGCCTTGCCTACATTTCCAAACACATACAGCCTTCAAAGCACAAATTTGATCTTATATTTTGTTTATTTCACTTGATTAAATGCAATTTGCATAAGCCACATCAACAATTGTACACTGCATGAGGAATTTGTGGCTTCAGGTAGGACAGAGGAGAGGAATATGTCAACACAGGATTCAGTATTTGGTTTCACCTCTCTACTTCTACTGCACCACTGAACACAACTAGGGTTACTGCTGACGTTTCAAAAGGATTAAACATACAGAAGAAAAGGCAGAGGAGGCTATGTGATAAAAATATTGTATGTAGGACTCTCAGGTCACGTAATGTAACATTACTTTGCCTGTGACAAATGAAACTAATATTACAGAACAAAGAGCTGCTGGGGAAGCCGCCAACTTTCTGTGTCCGAAGTATTTACAGTTTTAGTTAACTGCTGAGTGAGTTTAAAGTTTGGACATAAATGCCATTCTGTCATCCAAGAGTTCTTTTTAACTGTTGATTCCAATCTCTGTACATGTGTTCATCTAAAGCTGTCCACAGTTGGCATCAGAACATGCATCTAAAATACACTAGCTCCTATGTGTACAACATAACCATGTCAAATACTGCATTACACACCCATTCATTAGGCAAATCCAGAAACATCATACGTTTAACTTCCAAACAAATCATTATATCAGTGATTTATAGCCTGAGAAGACCAATGTGGCAGCTTCATGTGAGGCATGGTGGCCCAGTGCCTGGTGGTCCAGTTCCTGGTGGGCCAGATGCTTGTCATCCCGACATGGCAGGTTCAGATGAGCAGTAAGTCATGGGTGCAGGTCAGGAAACAATACACCTTGGTCATGTGACATACAGCTGACATGGACACTATGTAAGGTATGTACTGAGTGAAACCAGTAGTTGTGACAGTAAATTATTGAAACATTTTCAGCAAAGCAGAATATAGATGCTCAAACATGATTTCGTAATTCAAATAATCACAAAAATATTAGGTTTTGTCTCAAATTCAATTAAATTGTTAAGATGTGAGTGTTAGTAGATCAAGAAACTCTATAGGTATTTCATTTGTTTACTGGCAAAGGTTTAAGTCCAGATCAAAGAGATTAAACAATTTTGTTTAAAAGGCATTTTATCTGCAGTTGAAGTGGCCATAGTAAACAGTAAGGAAAACTGGACTTTCCACAGGTTAAGTATATAAACACATATCCATAACACACTTCAAACTTACAGTGGGGCAAATACAAGATGGCACATTTCTCCTGTACAGTGAGAGTCATGGTCTGGAAATATCGCCCTCAGTCAACAGTAGGTTGAGCAATAGCTAAGTGTCTTAGGCGCTTGTTGTGTGACGAATATATTTCCTATACAAGACTCACTATGTATATAGCACACAGAATTAAGGTTTAGACGTCACTGTGTTATATCATCTGTGCATGCCCCACTAGAGAAGGCATTTTTATAAACATACAAAATTGGCATATTACCATGAAGGACTATCTTTTGAGTTAGTTTTTATTCTAGTAGAACAATTAACATATATGAAAGTTCCCTGTATCAGTTAGAAGCCACACATTGTTCCTTTTCATGTCTTCCATCTTATTCGAGTGAACAGTCTTGGAGGTTAAAACATCTTATAGTTCAACAATATGCAAATCATTTTCAAAACTACAAGTCATTTGAAAGCAACACAATTATTATCTGACAAATCAGTGTGAGACTGTTCATACATCTTGATTCAAAGAATTCAATTATTTCCCAACGTCATCATCATAGCGCTATATATATGATAACATGTAATCATTGATTATCTACAGGCAATGCACCAAACTCCAGGAGGACTGATCAGATCAACCCAGTGAGTCACAATTTCATTTCACTGCTTCTGTGAAGGATTCCATGTCAGTGCTCAGAATATCCATCAAAAGAACATCTGTCCATCTCAGGTTACTAATCAGAGCTCAGGCTGGCCTACAGTGAAATCAATGGCAGATCACCTGCAGTGCAAGGAGGTGTCCAAGCATCCCTCTACAGGCAGCACAAACACCACCCTCAGTGCTAAGACTGAAGCAATGCATAGCTTCTTCACAGTAGAAAACTCAACATTCTACCTAAGTAAAACCTGCAACAATTTAAAGCAAGTGCACAGAATGAAGCCCTTCGACCAAGAGGCTGAATGCTGCAGTGCCATGCTGTCACCATTATGTAGGTGACTAAGTGATGGCAGAGAGTCTACACATCTTCCTGAGGCCAGGCCTTTTATCTTTTCTTGGTTTTGTTTCTTGAAAGATCCTTTTTATGAAAAAGGCTTTTTCAGAATATTTTCTCAAGTTTTCAGTTTATAGGGTCACCAAATTTGAAAACCAATTCCTTACTAAACAATCACCCACAGACATCCCATTACAAATCTTAGTTTCAATAGATGTCTGAGATTTCCAGATGCAGCAAGTGATAAGTAGAAAGCACCAAATTGTGCATCATCTGGAACTGTGCAAAATGGACAACAAAACATTCACTGGTCAGGAGGAATATCATTTGACGTTACATTAAATCTGTAATTCACGGACTAATTTTATAACCATTTTGTCATTCGAAAAATATTTTAGTTGATAGTTAATTGTCCAATTGACATTCATGGTAACACAAATCAACCCATACTATGAAATGAACTGAACTAGTTTGTTGTTTAATGCCGCTTTCAGCAATATTCCAGCTATATGCATGATATGACAGCAGTCTGCAAATAATAAAATCTGGACCAGACAATCCAGCGTTGAACATCATGAGCATTGATCTACACAATTGGGATACGATGACATGCATCGACCTAGTCAGCAAGCCTCACAACTCAATCCTGTTAGTCGCCTCTTACAGAAAGCATGGGTTGCTGATGACCTATTCTCTCTAACTGGTGAGACATCCAACCCATACTATGAAATCCACACAACTGGTGAGACACCCAACCCATACTATGAAATCCACACAACTGGTGAGACACCCAACCCATACCAGGAAATCCACTCAACTGGTGAGACACCCAACCCATACCAGGAAATCCACTCAACTGGGGAGACACCCAACCCATACTATGAAATCCTCTCAACTGGTGTGACACTCAACCCATACCGTACTATGAAATCCATTCAACTGGTGCGACACTCAACCCATACCGTACTATGAAATCCCCTCAACAGGTGAAAAACCCATACCATTATATGAAATCCCCTCAACTGGTGAGAAACCCATACCGTACTATGAAATCCACTCAACTGGTGAGAAACCCATACCTTACTATGTAATCCACTCAACTGGTGAGAAACCCATACCTTACTATGTAATCCACTCAACTGGTGAGAAACCCATATTGAACTATGTAATCCTCTCAACTGGTGCGACACTCAACCCATACTATACTACGAAATCCACTCAACTGGTGAGAAACCCAACCCATACTATGAAATCCACACAACTGGTGAGACACCCAACCCATACCAGGAAATCCACACAACTGGTGAGACACCCAACCAATACTATGAAATCCTCTCAACTGGTGTGACACTCAACCCATACCGTACTATGAAATCCATTCAACTGGTGCGACACTCAACCCATACCGTACTATGAAATCCATTCAACTGGTGCGACACTCAACCCATACCGTACTATGAAATCCCCTCAACAGGTGAAAAACCCATACCATAATATGAAATCCCCTCAACTGGTGAGAAACCCATACCGTACTATGAAATCCACTCAACTGGTGAGAAACCCATACCTTACTATGTAATCCACTCAACTGGTGAGAAACCCTTATTGAACTATGTAATCCTCTCAACTGGTGCGACACTCAACCCATACTATACTACGAAATCCACTCAACTGGTGAGAAACCCATATTGTACTATGTAATCCTCTCACCTGGTGAGAAACCCTTATTGTACTATGTAATCCAATCAACTGGTGTGACATTCAACCCATACCTTACTATGAAAGCCACTCAACTGGTGAGAAACCCTTATTGTACTATGTAATCCACTCAAATGCTGAGAAACCCGTATTGTACTATGTAAACCACTCAACTGGTGCGACACTCAACCCATACAGTACTATAAAATCCACTCAACTGGTGAGAAACCCATATTGTACTATGTAATCCACTCAACTGCTGAGAAACCCATACCATACTATGTAATACACTCAACTGCTGAGAAACCCATATTGTACTATGTAATCCACTTAACTGGTGTGACACTCAACCCATACCTTACTATGAAAGCCACTCAACTGGTGAGAAACCCTTATTGTACTATGTAATCCACTCTACTGGTGCGACACTCAACCCATACCTTACTATGAAATCTACTCAACTGGTGAGAAACCCATACCGTACTATGTAATCCACTCAACTGGTGTGACACTCAACCCATACCTTACTATGAAATCCACTCAACGTGTGAGAAACCCTAATTGTACTATGTAATCCACTCAACTGGTGTGACACTCAACCCATACCTTACTATGAAATTCACTCAACGTGTGAGAAACCCTAATTGTACTATGTAATCCACTCAACTGGTGTGACACTCAACCCATACCGTACTATGTAATCCACTCAACTGGTGAGAAACCCATACCATACTATGTAATCCCCTCAACTGGTGTGACACTCAACCCATATCGTACTATGTAATCCACTCAACTGGTGAGAAACCCATACCATACTATGTATTCCCCTTAACTAGTGAGAAACCCTTATTGTACTATGTAATCCACTCAACTGGTGTGACACTCAACCCATACCGTACTATGTAATCCACTCAACTGGTGTGACACTCAACCCATACCTTACTATGAAAGCCACTCAACTGGTGAGAAACCTTTATTGTACTATGTAATCCACTTAACTGGTGCGACACTCAACCCATACCGTACTATGAAATCCACTCAACTGGTGAGAAACCCATATTGTACTATGTAATCCACTCAACTGGTGTGACACTCAACCCATACCTTACTATGAAAGCCACTCAACTGGTGAGAAACCTTTATTGTACTATGTAATCCACTCAACTGGTGTGACACTCAACCCATACCTTACTATGAAAGCCATTCAACTGGTGAGAAACCCTTATTGTACTATGTAATCCACTCAACTGGTGCGACACTCAACCCATACCGTACTATGAAATCCACTCAACTGTTGAGAAACCCTTATTGTACTATGTAATCCACTCAAATGGTGTGATACTCAACCCATATTGTACTATGAAAGCCACTCAACTGGTGAGACACCCTTATTGTACTATGTACTCCACTCAACTGGTGTGACACTCAACCCATACCTTACTATGAAATCAACTCAACTGGTGAGAAACCCTTATTTTAATTTGTAATCCACTCAACCCATACCTTACTATGAAAGCCACTCAACTGCTGAGAAACCTTTATTGTACTATGTAATCCACTCAACTGATGAGAAACCCATACCTTACTATGAAATTCACTCCACGTGTGAGAAACCCTAATTGTACTATGTAATCCACTCAACTGGTGTGACACTCAACCCATACCGTACTATGTAATCCACTCAACTGGTGAGAAACCCATACCATACTATGTAATCCCCTCAACTGGTGTGACACTCAACCCATACCGTACTATGTAATCCACTCAACTGGTGAGAAACCCATACCATACTATGTAATCCCCTCAACTGGTGTGACACTCAACCCATACCGTACTATGTAATCCACTCAACTGGTGTGACACTCAACCCATACCTTACTATGAAAGCCACTCAACTGGTGAGATACCCTTATTGTACTATGTAATCCACTCAACTGGTGCGACACTCAACCCATACCTTACTATGAAATCCACTCAACTAGTGAGAAACCCATATTGTACTATGTAATCCAATCAACTGGTGTGACACTCAACCCATACCTTACTATGAAAGCCACTCAACTGGTGAGAAACCTTTATTGTACTATGTAATCCACTCAACTGGTGTGACACTCAACCCATACCTTACTATGAAAGCCATTCAACTGGTGAGAAACCCTTATTGTACTATGTAATCCACTCAACTGGTGTGACACTCAACCCATACCGTACTATGTAATCCACTCAACTGGTGAGAAACCCATACCATACTATGTAATCCCCTCAAATGGTGTGACACTCAACCCATACCGTAATATGTAATCCACTCAACTGGTGAGAAACCCATACCATACTATGTAATCCCCTCAACTGGTGAGAAACCCTTATTGTACAATGTAATCCACTCAACTGGTACGACACTCAACCCATACCGTACTATGTAATCCACTCAACTGGTGAGAAACCCATACCATACTATGTAATCCCCTCAACTGGTGTGACACTCAACCCATACCGTACTATGTAATCCACTCAACTGGTGTGACACTCAACCCATACCTTACTATGAAAGCCACTCAACTGGTGAGAAACCCTTATTGTACTATGTAATCCACTCAACTGGTGCGACACTCAACCCATACCGTACTATGAAATCCACTCAACTAGTGAGAAACCCATATTGTACTATGTAATCCACTCAACTGGTGTGACACTCAACCCATACCTTACTATGAAATTCACTCAACTGGTGAGAAACCTTTATTGTACTATGTAATCCACTCAACTGGTGTGACACTCAACCCATACCTTACTATGAAAGCCATTCAACTGGTGAGAAACCCTTATTGTACTATGTAATCCACTCAACTGGTGCGACACTCAACCCATACCGTACAATGAAATCCACTCAACTGGTGAGAAACCCTTATTGTACTATGTACTCCACTCAACTGGTGTGACACTCAACCCATACCTTACTATGAAAGCCACTAAACTGGTGAGAAACCCATATTGTACTATGTAATCCACTCAACTGGTGAGAAACCCATACCTTACTATGAAATGCACTCAACTGTTGAGAAACCCATACGGTACTATGTAATCCACTCAACTGGTGAGAAACCCATATTGTACTATGAAATCCACTCAAATGCTCAGAAACCCATATTGTACTATGTAATCCACTCAACTGGTGTGACACTCAACCCATACAGAACTATAAAATCCACTCAACTGGTGAGAAACCCTTATTGTAATATGTAATCCTCTCAACTGCTGAGAAACCCATATTGTACTATGTAATTCACTCAACTGGTGAGAAACCCATATTGTACTATGTAATCCTCTCAACTGGTGCGACACTCAACCCATACTATACTACGAAATCCACTCAACTGGTGAGAAACCCATATTGTACTATGTAATCCTCTCACCTGGTGAGAAACCCTTATTGTACTATGTAATCCAATCAACTGGTGTGACATTCAACCCATATCTTACTATAAAATCCACTCAACTGGTGAGAAACCCTTATTGTACTATGAAATCCACTCAACTGGTGAGAAACCCATATTGTACTATGTAATCCACTCAACTGGTGTGACACTCAACCCATACCGTACTATTTAATCCACTCAACTGGTGAGAAACCCATACCATACTATGTAATCCCCTCAACTGGTGTGACACTCAACCCATATTGTACTATGTAATCCACTCAACTGGTGAGAAACCCATACCATACTATGTAATCCCCTCAACTCGTGAGAAACCCTTATTGTACTATGTAATCCACTCAACTGGTGTGACACTCAACCCATACCGTACTATGTAATCCACTCAACTGGTGTGACACTCAACCCATACCTTACTATGAAAGCCACTCAACTGGTGAGAAACCCTTATTGTACTATGTAATCCACTCAACTGGTGCGACACTCAACCCATACAGTACTATGAAATCCACTCAACTAGTGAGAAACCCATATTGTACAATGTAATCCACTCAACTGGTGTGACACTCAACCCATACCTTACTATGAAAGCCACTCAACTGGTGAGAAACCTTTATTGTACTATGTAATCCACTCAACTGGTGTGACACTCAACCCATACCTTACTATGAAAGCCATTCAACTGGTGAGAAACCCTTATTGTACTATGTAATCCACTCAACTGGTGCGACACTCAACCCATACCTTACTATGAAATCCACTCAACTGGTGAGAAACCCTTATTGTACTATGTAATCCACTCAACTGGTGTGACACTCAACCCATATTGTACTATGAAAGCCACTCAACTGGTGAGAAACCCTTATTGTACTATGTAATCCACTCAACTGTTGTGACACTCAACCCATACCTTACTATGAAAGCCACTAAACTGGTGAGAAACCCATATTGTACTATGTAATCCACTCAACTGGTGAGAAACCCATACCTTACTATGAAATCCACTCAACTGTTGAGAAACCCATACCGTACTATGTAATCCACTCAACTGGTGAGAAACCCATATTGTACTATGAAATCCACTCAAATGCTCAGAAACCCATATTGTACTATGTAATCCACTCAACTGGTGTGACACTCAACCCATATTGTACTATGAAAGCCACTCAACTGGTGAGAAACCCTTATTGTACTATGTACTCCACTCAACTGGTGTGACACTCAACCCATACCTTACTATGAAAGCCACTAAACTGGTGAGAAACCCATATTGTACTATGTAATCCACTCAACTGGTGAGAAACCCATACCTTACTATGAAATCCACTCAACTGTTGAGAAACCCATACCTTACTATGTAATCCTCTCAACTGGTGAGAAACCCATATTGTACTATGTAATCCACTCAACTGTTGAGAAACCCATACCGTACTATGTAATCCACTCAACTGGTGCGACACTCAACCGATACCTTACTATGAAAGCCACTCAACTGGTGAGAAACCCATATTGTACTATGAAATCCACTCAAATGCTGAGAAACCCATATTGTACTATGTAATCCACTCAACTGGTGTGACACTCAACCCATACAGTACTATAAAATCCACTCAACTGGTGAGAAACCCATATTGTACTATGTAATCCACTCAACTGCTGAGAAACCCATATTGTACTATGTAATTCACTCAACTGGTGAGAAACCCATATTGTACTATGTAATCCTCTCAACTGGTGCGACACTCAACCCATACCGTACTATGAAATCCACTCAACTGGTGAGAAACCCATATTGTACTATGTAATCCACTCAACTGGTGTGACACTCAACCCATATTGTACTATGAAAGCCACTCAACTGGTGAGAAACCCTTATTGTACTATGTACTCCACTCAACTGGTGTGACACTCAACCCATACCTTACTATGAAATCCACTCAACTGGTGAGAAACCCTTATTTTACTATGTAATCCACTCAACCCATACCTTACTATGAAAGCCACTCAACTGCTGAGAAACCTTTATTGTACTATGTAATCCACTCAACTGGTGAGAAACCCATACCTTGCTATGAAATTCACTCAACGTGTGAGAAACCCATATTGTACTATGTAATCCACTCAACTGGTGTGACACTCAACCCATACCGTACTATGTAATCCACTCAACTGGTGAGAAACCCATACCATACTATGTAATCCCCTCAACTGGTGTGACACTCAACCCATACCGTAATATGTAATCCACTCAACTGGTGAGAAACCCATACCATACTATGTAATCCCCTCAACTGGTGAGAAACCCTTATTGTACTATGTAATCCACTCAACTGGTGCGACACTCAACCCATACCGTACTATGTAATCCACTCAACTGGTGAGAAACCCATACCTTACTATGTAATCCCCTCAACTGGTGTGAGACTCAACCCATACCGTACTATGTAATCCACTCAACTGGTGTGACACTCAACCCATACCTTACTATGAAAGCCACTCAACTGGTGAGAAACCTTTATTGTACTATGTAATCCACTCAACTGGTGCGACACTAAACCCATACCTTACTATGAAATCCACTCAACTAGTGAGAAACCCATATTGTACTATGTAATCCACTCAACTGGTGTGAAACTCAACCCATACCTTACTATGAAAGCCACTCAACTGGTGAGAAACCTTTATTGTACTATGTAATCCACTCAACTGGTGTGACACTCAACCCATACCTTACTATGAAAGCCATTCAACTGGTGAGAAACCCTTATTGTACTATGTAATCCACTCAACTGGTGTGACACCCAACCCATACCGTACTATGTAATCCACTCAACTGGTGAGAAACCCATACCATACTATGTAATCCACTCAACTGGTGTGACACTCAACCCATACCGTAATATGTAATCCACTCAACTGGTGAGAAACCCATACCATACTATGTAATCCACTCAACTGGTGAGAAACCCTTATTGTACTATGTAATCCACTCAACTGGTGCGACACTCAACCCATACCGTACTATGTTATCCACTCAACTGGTGAGAAACCCATACCGTACTATGTAATCCCCTCAACTGGTGTGACACTCAACCCATACCGTACTATGTAATCCACTCAACTGGTGTGACACTCAACCCATACCTTACTATGAAAGCCACTCAACTGGTGAGAAACCCTTATTGTACTATGTAATCCACTCAACTGGTGCGACACTCAACCCATACCGTACTATGAAATCCACTCAACTAGTGAGAAACCCATATTGTACTATGTAATCCACTCAACTGGTGTGACACTCAACCCATACCGTACTATGTAATCCACTCAACTGGTGAGAAACCCATACCATACTATGTAATCCCCTCAACTGGTGTGACACTCAACCCATACCGTAATATGTAATCCACTCAACTGGTGAGAAACCCATACCATACTATGTAATCCCCTCAACTGGTGAGAAACCCTTATTGTACTATGTAATCCACTCAACTGGTGCAACACTCAACCCATACCGTACTATGTAATCCACTCAACTGGTGAGAAACCCATACCTTACTATGTAATCCCCTCAACTGGTGTGAGACTCAACCCATACCGTACTATGTAATCCACTCAACTGGTGTGACACTCAACCCATACCTTACTATGAAAGCCACTCAACTGGTGAGAAACCTTTATTGTACTATGTAATCCACTCAACTGGTGCGACACTCAACCCATACCTTACTATGAAATCCACTCAACTAGTGAGAAACCCATATTGTACTATGTAATCCACTCAACTGGTGTGACACTCAACCCATACCTTACTATGAAAGCCACTCAACTGGTGAGAAACCTTTATTGTACTATGTAATCCACTCAACTGGTGTGACACTCAACCCATACCTTACTATGAAAGCCATTCAACTGGTGAGAAACCCTTATTGTACTATGTAATCCACTCAACTGGTGTGACACTCAACCCATACCTTACTATGAAAGCCACTAAACTGGTGAGAAACCCTTATTGTACTATGTAATCCACACAACTGGTGCGACACTCAACCCATACCGTACTATGAAATCCACTCAACTGGTGAGAAACCCTTATTGTACTATGTAATCCACTCAACTGGTGTGACACTCAACCCATATTGTACTATGAAAGCCACTCAACTGGTGAGAAACCCTTATTGTACTATGTACTCCACTCAACTGGTGTGACGCTCAACCCATACCTTACTATGAAAGCCACTAAAATGGTGAGAAACCCATATTGTACTATGTAATCCACTCAACTGGTGAGAAACCCATACCTTACTATGAAATGCACTCAACTGTTGAGAAACCCATACGGTACTATGTAATCCACTCAACTGGTGAGAAACCCATATTGTACTATGAAATCCACTCAAATGCTCAGAAACCCATATTGTTCTATGTAATCCACTCAACTGGTGTGACACTCAACCCATACAGTACTATAAAATCCACTCAACTGGTGAGAAACCCATATTGTACTATGTAATCCTCTCAACTGCTGAGAAACCCATATTGTACTATGTAATTCACTCAACTGGTGAGAAACCCATACCGTACTATGTAATCCTCTCAACTGGTGCGACACTCAACCCATACTATACTATTTAATCCACTCAACTGGTGAGAAACCCATACCTTACTATGTAATCCCCTCAACTGGTGTGACACTCAACCCATATCGTACTATGTAATCCACTCAACTGGTGAGAAACCCATACCATACTATGTAATCCACTCAACTGGTGAGAAACCCATATTGTACTATGTAATCCACTCAACTGGTGTGACAATCAACCCATACTGTACTATGTAATCCACTCAACTGGTGAGAAACCCATACCATACTATGTAATCCACTCAACTGGTGAGAAACCCTTATTGTACTATGAAATCCGTTCAACTGGTGAGAAACCCTTATTGTACTATGTAATCCACTCAACTGGTGCGACACTCAACCCATACAGTACTATGAAATTCACTCAACTAGTGAGAAACCCATATTGTACTATGTAATCCACTCAACTGGTGAGAAACCCATATATGCTATGTAATCCACTCAACTGGTGTGACACTCAACCCATACCGTACTATGAATCCACTCAACTGGTGAGAAACCAATATTGTACTATGAAATCCACTCAACTCGTGAGAAACCCTTATTGTACTATGTAATCCACTCAACTGGTGTGACACTCAACCCATACCGTACTATGAAATCCACTCAACTGGTGAGAAACCCATCCCGTACTATGAAATCCACTTAACTGGTGAGAAACCCATATTGTACTATGTAATCCACTCAACTGGTGCGACATTCAACCCATACCGTACTAAGAAATCCACTCAACTGGTGAGAAACCCTTATTGTACTATGTAATCCACTCAACTGGTGCGACACTCAACCCATACCGTACTATGAAATCCACTCAACTGGTGAGAAACCCATACCGTACCATGAAATCCACTCAACTGGTGAGAAACCCATACCGTACTATGTAATCCACTCAACTGTTGGGAAACCCATACCGTACTATGTAATCCACTCAACTGGTGCGACACTCAACCCATACCGTACTATGAAAGCCACTCAACTGGTGAGAAACCCATATTGTACTATGAAATCCACTCAAATGCTGAGAAACCCATACCGTACTATGAAATCCACTCAACTGGTGAGAAACCCATACCGTATTATAAAATCCACTCAACTGGTGAGAAACCCATATTGTACTATGTAATCCACTCAACTGCTGAGAAACCCATATTGTACTATGTAATCCACTCAACTGCTGAGAAACCCATATTGTACTATGTAATCCTCTCAACTGGTGCGACACTCAACCCATACTATACTACGAAATCCACTCAACTGCTGAGAAACCCATATTGTACTATGTAATCCCCTCAACTGGTGAGAAACCCTTATTGTACTATGTAATCCAATCAACTGGTGTGACATTCAACCCATATCTTACTATGAAATCCCCTCAACTGGTGAGAAACCCTTATTGTACTATGAAATCCACTCAACTGGTGAGAAACCCTTATTGTACTATGTAATCCACTCAACTGGTGAGAAACCCATATTGTACTATGTAATCCACTCAACTGGTGGTAAACCCATATTGTACTATGTAATCCACTCAACTGGTGTGACACTCAACCCATACCTTACTATGAAAGCCACTCAACTGGTGAGAAACCCATATTGTACTATGTAATCCACTCAACTGGTGAGAAACCCATACCTTACTATGAAATCCACTCAACTGGTGAGAAACCAATATTGTACTATGTAATCCTCTCACCTGGTGAGAAACCCTTATTGTACTATGTAATCCACTCCACTGGTGTGACACTCAACCCATACCTTACTACGAAATCCACTCCACTGGTGTGACACTCAACCCATACCTTACTACGAAATCCACTCAACTGGTGAGAAACCCATATTGTACTATGTAATCCACTCGACTGGAGTGACACTCAACCCATACCGTACTATGAAATCCACTCAACTGGTGAGAAACCCATATTGTACTATGTAATCCACTCTACTAGTGTGACACTCAACCCATACCGTACTATGAAATCCACTCAACTGGTGAGAAACCCATATTGTACTATGTAATCCACTTAACTGGTGTGACACTCAACCCATACCGTACTATGTAATCCACTCAACTGGTGAGAAACCCACATTGTACTATGTAATCCACTCAACTGGTGTGACACTCAACCCATACCGTACTATGAAATCCACTCAACTGGTGAGAAACCCATGTTGTACTATGTAATCCACTCAACTGGTGTGACACTCAACCCATACCGTACTATGTAATCCACTCAACTGGTGAGAAACCCATATTGTACTATGTAATCCACTCAACTGGTGCAACACTCAACCCATACCGTACTATGAAATCCACTCAACTTGTGAGAAACCCATACCATACCGTACTATGAAATCCCCTGACCTGGAGAGACACTCAAGCCCTTAAATGAAATCCCCTCAGTAAACATCTCACACTGCACCTGCTACTAGTGATCTAAGCAATCTATACATAAACCACACACATCCCATGTTGACTTTCCATGCATACCAACTATCTTTATCTTTTATGCAATATTTGGACACTAAACCCTGATAATCAAACTTGTAATCAATGCCTCTTGAAGACGTACGTGTGTTTGTGGTTTGACTGTGATGGTACTGACTGTGGTTGCTGTCTGATCCCCGACCATGGCTGCAAGACAGGTCCAGCTCCTTCAAGCCAGTGTGTACATAAAGCCCTCATATTTACCCTGTGTACTTGACACATGTTATCACTTTGTCACAATGAAGGTTCTGTGTTTAGCAAGCCTCTAATATGATCAGATGCAGTCCTGATGGTCTGTTGAGGCAGCAATGGTTGGCAGTAAAGTGAAGCTGGGAACTTAGAACATAGCCCCTCATTGGAACAAACAATCCAAGACAATCCAAGACAATCCAAGACAGGGGTAACTCCTCTACACAGCTGTTCAGGGTGGAATCATCCCAATACTTGTTACACTCTTGTATAGAGATAATTTACCCACACCTTATTTATGACTTAATTGGTGCAATATCACAGAAGGGGATACAAGAAATGAGCTTCACACATTGAACCAATGTGGGGAATTGAACCTGATCCTCTGTCATGATGTGGAATGGGCTCTTAGAAGTTGTCTTGACAACACTATTACTGAATGACTACCAATTTCAACTGCAATGAGAGGGCACATAGACTTGTATACAAAAGGCTTGAAACTGCATATCGCTAACCCATAATGCAAGACACTTTAAGTGGATGTACAATGGATCCTTTCTTCGCAATACCAACCCAGAAGTCTGAAATGCATTACATAATGACTGAATTTTTCTTTATCAGTGTTTTTTATGTTGCAGATTGCCTCTACTACCCTTTAGAACACCACTGTCTATAAACACCACGCAATATAGACGGCGCTATATGTGGTGTAAGGCCTAACTCGACAAGCTTTTAATGCTGATCAAGGTATCACATTCCTGCCTTCCGACATTTACAAATATGTCCAGATTCACTGAACAAGAGAAAATATTTGATCACTGACGTCAAACAAGAAAAAAAAGCAGGACAGAAATCATGAATGTTCAAATAGTACCTGGGAAACTGCAAAGCTGATATCTCACACAGCTTCACTAATTTCATTGTAAGTACTGAAGTGTATCTCTCACTGTGTTTCTCACTGTGTACCGAAGTGTATCTCACTGTGTACTGAAGTGTATCTCACTATGTACCAAAGTGTATCTCACTGTGTACCGAAGTGTATCTCACTGTGTACCGAAATGTATCTCACTGTGTACCGAAGTGTATCTCACTGTGTACTGAAGTGGATCTCACTATGTACCAAAGTGTATCTCACTATGTACCAAAGTGTATCTCACTGTGTACTCAAGTGTATCTCACTGTGTACTCAAGTGTATCTCACTGTGTACTCAAGTGTATCTCACTGTGTACTCAAGTGTATCTCACTGTGTACTCAAGTGTATCTCACTGTGCATCTCACTATGTACCAAAGTGTATCTCGCTGTGTACTGAAGTGTATCTCACTGTGTATTCAAGTGCTTCTCACTGTGTACTAAAGTGTATCTCACTGTGTACTCAAGTGTATCTCACTGTGTACTCAAGTGTATCTCACTGTGCATCTCACTATGTACCAAAGTGTATCTCGCTGTGTACTGAAGTGTATCTCACTGTGTATCTCACTATGTACCAAAGTGCATCTCACTATGTACCAAAGTGTATCTCACTGTGTACTGAAGTGTATCTCACTGTGTACTCAAGTGTATCTCACTGTGCATCTCACTATGTACCAAAGTGTATCTCGCTGTGTACTGAAGTGTATCTCACTGTGTATTCAAGTGCTTCTCACTGTGTACTAAAGTGTATCTCACTGTGTACTCAAGTGTATCTCACTGTGTACTCAAGTGTATCTCACTGTGCATCTCACTATGTACCAAAGTGTATCTCGCTGTGTACTGAAGTGTATCTCACTGTGTATTCAAGTGCTTCTCACTGTGTACTAAAGTGTATCTCACTGTGTACTCAAGTGTATCTCACTGTGTACTCAAGTGTATCTCACTGTGCATCTCACTATGTACCAAAGTGTATCTCGCTGTGTACTGAAGTGTATCTCACTGTGCATCTCACTATGTACCAAAGTGTATCTCGCTGTGTACTGAAGTGTAGCTCACTGTGTATCTCACTGTGTACTGACGTGTAGCTCACTGTGTACTGAAGTGTATCTCACTATGTACCAAAGTGTATCTCACTGTGTACTGAATTGTATCTCACTGTGTATCTCACTATGTACCAAAGTGTATCTCACTGTGTACTGAATTGTATCTCACTGTGTATCTCACTGTGTACTGAAGTGTATCTCACTATGTACCAAAGTGTATCTCACTGTGTACTGAATTGTATCTCACTGTGTATCTCACTATGTACCAAAGTGTATCTCACTGTGTACTGAATTGTATCTCACTGTGTATCTCACTATGTACCAAAGTGTATCTCACTGTGTACTGAATTGTATCTCACTGTGTATCTCACTATGTACCAAAGTGTATCTCACTGTGTACTGAATTGTATCTCACTGTGTATCTCACTGTGTACTGAAGTGTATCTCACTATGTACCAAAGTGTATCTCACTGTGTACTGAATTGTATCTCACTGTGTATCTCACTATGTACCAAAGTGTATCTCACTGTGTAATGAATTGTATCTCACTGTGTATCTCACTATGTACCAAAGTGTATCTCACTGTGTACTGAAGTGTATCTCACTGTGTATCTCACTATGTACCAAAGTGTATCTCACTGTGTACTGAATTGTATCTCACTGTGTATCTCACTATGTACCAAAGTGTATCTCACTGTGTACTGAATTGTATCTCACTGTGTATCTCACTATGTACCAAAGTGTATCTCACTGTGTACTGAATTGTATCTCACTGTGTATCTCACTATGTACCAAAGTGTATCTCACTGTGTACTGAAGTGTATCTCACTATGTACCAAAGTGTATCTCACTGTGTACTGAAGTGTATCTCACTGTGCATCTCACTATGTACCAAAGTGTATCTCACTGTGTACTGAAGTGTATCTCACTGTGTATCTCACTATGTACCAAAGTGTATCTCGCTGTGTACTGAAGTGTATCTCACTGTGTATCTCACTATGTACCAAAGTGTATCTCACTGTGTATCTCACTATGTACTGACGTGTAGCTCACTGTGTATCTCACTGTGTACTGAAGTGTATCTCACTGTGCATCTCACTATGTACCAAAGTGTATCTCACTGTGTACTGAAGTGTATCTCACTGTGTATCTCACTATGTACCAAAGTGTATCTCGCTGTGTACTGAAGTGTATCTCACTGTGTATCTCACTATGTACCAAAGTGTATCTCACTGTGTACTGAAGTGTATCTCACTGTGTTTCTCACTATGTACCAAAGTGTATCTGACTGTGTACTGAAGTGTATCTAACTGTGTACTGAAATGTATCTCACTGTGACCTGAAGTGTATCTCACTGTGTACTGAAGTGTATCTCACTGTGTACTCAAGTGTATCTCACTGTGTACTGAAGTGTATCTCAATGTGCATCTCACTATGTACCAAAGTGTATCTCACTGTGTACTGAAGTGTATCTCACTGTGTACCGAAGTGTATCTCACTGTGTACTGAAGTGTATCTCACTGTGTACTCAAGTGTATCTCACTGTGTACTGAAGTGTATCTCACTGTGCATCTCACTATGTACCAAAGTGTATCTCGCTGTGTTCTGAAGTGTATCTCACTGTGTATCTCACTATGTACCAAAGTGTATCTCGCTGTGTACTGAAGTGTATCTCACTATGTATCTCACTATGTACCAAAGTGTATCACACTGTGTACTGAAGTGTATCTCACTGTGTATCTCACTATGTACCAAAGTGTATCTCACTGTGTACTGAAGTGTATCTCACTGTGTATCTCACTATGTACCAAAGTGTATCTCACTGTGTACTGAAGTGTATCTCACTGTGTTTCTCACTGTGTACTGAAGTGTAACTCACTGTGTACTGAAGTGTATCTCACTGTGTACTGAAGTGTATCTCACTGTGTTTCTCACTGTGTACTGAAGTGTAACTCACTGTGTACTGAAGTGTATCTCACTGTGTACTGAAGTGTATCTCACTGTGTTTCTCACTGAGTACTGAAGTGTAACTCACTGTGTACTGAAGTGTATCTCACTGTGTATCTCACTATGTACCCAAGTGTATCTCACTGTGTACTGAAGTGTACCCCACTGTGTATCTCACTGTGTTTCTCACTATGTACCAAAGTGTATCTCACTGTGTACTGAAGTGTATCTCACTGTGTACTGAAGTGTATCTCACTGTGTACTGAAGTGTATCTCACTATGTACCAAAGTGTATCTCACTGTGTACTGAAGTGTATCTCACTATGTACCAAAGTGTATCTCACTGTGTACTGAAGTGTAACTCACTGTGTACTGAAGTGTATCTCACTGTGTACTGAAGTGTATCTCTCTGTGTTTCTCACTGTGTACTGAAGTGTAACACACTGTGTACTGAAGTGTATCTCACTGTGTATCTCACTATGTACCAAAGTGTATCTCACTGTGTACTGAAGTGTATCTCACTATGTACCAAAGTGTATCTCACTGTGTACTGAAGTGTAACTCACTGTGTACTGAAGTGTATCTCACTGTGTACTGAAGTGTATCTCACTGTGTTTCTCACTGTGTACTGAAGTGTAACTCACTGTGTACTGAAGTGTATCTCACTGTGTTTCTCACTGTGTACTGAAGTGTAACTCACTGTGTATCTCACTGTGTACTGAAGTGTATCTCACTGTGTTTCTCACTGTGTACTGAAGTGTAACTCACTGTGTATCTCACTGTGTACTGAAGTGTATCTCACTGTGTTTCTCACTATGTACCCAAGTGTATCACACTGTGTACTGAAGTGTATCTCACTGTGTATCTCATTATGTACCAAAGTGTATCTCACTGTGTACTGAAGTGTACCCCACTGTGTTTCTCACTGTGTACTGAAGTGTATCTCACTGTGTACTGAAGTGTATCTCACTGTGTTTCTCACTGTGTACTGAAGTGTAGCTCACTGTGTACTGACGTGTAGCTCACTGTGTACTGACGTGTATCTCACTATGTACCAAAGTGTATCTCACTATGTACCAAAGTGTATCTCACTATGTACCAAAGTGTATCTCACTGTGTACTGACGTGTAGCTCACTGTGTACTGACGTGTAGCTCACTGTGTACTGACGTGTATCTCACTATGTACCAAAGTGTATCTCACTGTGTACTGACGTGTAGCTCACTATGTACCAAAGTGTATCTCACTATGTACCAAAGTGTATCTCACTATGTACCAAAGTCTATCTCACTATGTACTGACGTGTAGCTCACTGTGTATCTCACTGTGTACTGACGTGTAGCTCACTGTGTATCTCACTATGTACCAAAGTGTATCTCACTATGTACTGACGTGTAGCTCACAGGGTATCTCACTATGTACTGACGTGTAGCTCACTGTGTATCTCACTATGTACCAAAGTGTATCTCACTATGTACTGACGTGTAGCTCACTGTGTATCTCACTATGTACTGACGTGTAGCTCACTGTGTATCTCACTATGTACCAAAGTGTATCTCACTATGTACTGACGTGTAGCTCACTGTGTATCTCACTGTGTACTGACGTGTAGCTCAGTGTGTATCTCACTATGTACTGACGTGTAGCTCACTGTGTATCTCACTATGTACTGACGTGTAGCTCAGTGTGTATCTCACTATGTACTGACGTGTAGCTCACTGTGTATCTCACTGTGTACTGACGTGTAGCTCAGTGTGTATCTCACTATGTACTGACGTGTAGCTCACTGTGTATCTCACTATGTACCAAAGTGTATCTCACTATGTACTGACGTGTAGCTCACTGTGTATCTCACTGTGTACTGACGTGTAGCTCACTGTGTATCTCACTATGTACTGACGTGTAGCTCACTGTGTATCTCACTATGTACTGACGTGTAGCTCAGTGTGTATCTCACTATGTACTGACGTGTAGCTCACTGTGTATCTCACTATGTACTGACATGTAGCTCACTGTGTATCTCACTATGTACTGACGTGTAGCTCACTGTGTATCTCACTATGTACCAAAGTGTATCTCACTATGTACTGACGTGTAGCTCACTGTGTATCTCACTGTGTACTGACGTGTAGCTCAGTGTGTATCTCACTATGTACTGACGTGTAGCTCACTGTGTATCTCACTATGTACCAAAGTGTATCTCACTATGTACTGACGTGTAGTTCACTGTGTATCTCACTGTGTACTGACGTGTAGCTCACTGTGTATCTCACTGTGTACTGACGTGTAGCTCACTGTGTATCTCACTATGTACTGACGTGTAGCTCACTGTGTATCTCACTGTGTACTGACGTGTAGCTCACTGTGTATCTCACTGTGTACTGACGTGTAGCTCACTGTGTATCTCACTATGTACTGACGTGTAGCTCACTGTGTATCTCACTATGTACCAAAGTGTATCTCACTGTGTACTGACGTGTAGCTCACTGTGTATCTCACTATGTACTGACGTGTAGCTCACTGTGTATCTCACTATGTACTGACGTGTAGCTCACTGTGTATCTCACTATGTACTGACGTGTAGCTCACTGTGTATCTCACTATGTACTGACGTGTAGCTCACTGTGTATCTCACTATGTACTGACGTGTAGCTCACTGTGTATCTCACTATGTACTGACGTGTAGCTCACTGTGTATCTCACTATGTACTGACGTGTAGCTCACTGTGTATCTCACTGTGTACTGACGTGTAGCTCACTGTGTATCTCACTATGTACCAAAGTGTATCTCACTATGTACTGACGTGTAGCTCACAGGGTATCTCACTGTGTACTGACGTGTAGCTCACTGTGTATCTCACTATGTACCAAAGTGTATCTCACTATGTACTGACGTGTAGCTCACTGTGTATCTCACTATGTACTGACGTGTAGCTCACTGTGTATCTCACTATGTACTGACGTGTAGCTCACTGTGTATCTCACTATGTACTGACGTGTAGCTCACTGTGTATCTCACTATGTACTGACGTGTAGCTCACTGTGTATCTCACTATGTACTGACGTGTAGCTCACTGTGTATCTCACTATGTACTGACGTGTAGCTCACTGTGTATCTCACTATGTACTGACGTGTAGCTCACTGTGTATCTCACTATGTACCAAAGTGTATCTCACTATGTACTGACGTGTAGCTCACTGTGTATCTCACTATGTACTGACGTGTAGCTCACTGTGTATCTCACTATGTACTGACGTGTAGCTCACTGTGTATCTCACTATGTACTGACGTGTAGCTCACTGTGTATCTCACTATGTACTGACGTGTAGCTCACTGTGTATCTCACTATGTACTGACGTGTAGCTCACTGTGTATCTCACTATGTACTGACGTGTAGCTCACTGTGTATCTCACTATGTACTGACGTGTAGCTCACTGTGTATCTCACTATGTACTGACGTGTAGCTCACTGTGTATCTCACTATGTACCAAAGTGTATCTCACTATGTATCTCACTATGTACCAAAGTGTATCTCACTATGTACTGACGTGTAGCTCACTATGTATCTCACTATGTACTGACGTGTAGCTCACTGTGTATCTCACTATGTACCAAAGTGTATCTCACTATGTACTGACGTGTAGCTCACTGTGTATCTCACTATGTACTGACGTGTAGCTCACTGTGTATCTCACTATGTACTGACGTGTAGCTCACTGTGTATCTCACTATGTACCAAAGTGTATCTCACTATGTACTGACGTGTAGCTCACTGTGTATCTCACTATGTACTGACGTGTAGCTCACTGTGTATCTCACTATGTACTGACGTGTAGCTCACTGTGTATCTCACTATGTACTGACGTGTAGCTCACTGTGTATCTCACTATGTACTGACGTGTAGCTCACTGTGTATCTCACTATGTACTGACGTGTAGCTCACTGTGTATCTCACTGTGTACTGACGTGTAGCTCACTGTGTATCTCACTATGTACTGACGTGTAGCTCACTGTGTATCTCACTATGTACTGACGTGTAGCTCACTGTGTATCTCACTATGTACTGACGTGTAGCTCACTGTGTATCTCACTATGTACTGACGTGTAGCTCACTGTGTATCTCACTATGTACTGACGTGTAGCTCACTGTGTATCTCACTATGTACTGACGTGTAGCTCACTGTGTATCTCACTATGTACTGACGTGTAGCTCACTGTGTATCTCACTATGTACCAAAGTGTATCTCACTATGTACTGACGTGTAGCTCACTGTGTATCTCACTATGTACCAAAGTGTATCTCACTATGTACTGACGTGTAGCTCACTGTGTATCTCACTGTGTACCAAAGTGTAGCTCACTGTGTATCTCACTATGTACTGACGTGTAGCTCACTGTGTATCTCACTATGTACTGACGTGTAGCTCACTGTGTATCTCACTATGTACTGACGTGTAGCTCACTGTGTATCTCACTATGTACTGACGTGTAGCTCACTGTGTATCTCACTATGTACTGACGTGTAGCTCACTGTGTATCTCACTATGTACTGACGTGTAGCTCACTGTGTATCTCACTATGTACCAAAGTGTATCTCACTATGTACTGACATGTAGCTCACTGTGTATCTCACTGTGTACTGACGTGTAGCTCACTGTGTATCTCACTATGTACCAAAGTGTATCTCACTATGTACTGACGTGTAGCTCACTGTGTACTGTCTGTGATGTTTCCAGTTACAGAAAGTTCTGACATTACTAAACAACTTAACATAATGTCCTAATGTGTCTGCAAGACTATATCTATAGATACCAGTAATCCATATGTCCTAATACATATCCTTTTGACATGTGTTGTCGTTGAACTTGGGAGGAGGAAGAAGGAAGGATTCAAAGTAAGTTAATACTTATATCTATTTATATCTTCATTTTTCTTACACGCCACTAAAAATGGTTTTATTTCTTTTCCCCTTTCTCTCTCACTCATCCTTGTAACTTTTCACCATTCCTGAAAAATATTAGACTGTAATTTTCTTGTTGTGATGTTACAATGGAGCTGGCAATATTCATTTGTTGACATACCTCAATGACAAATTCCTAACTTGTCTTGTGTAATGTCAGTTAAACAACAGCTAGGCACCACAACAGTCAGCACATGTTTGAGTAAGCTGGTTGTCAATCATGTCATGAGTGGGGCATTAAGGGAAGCTGACAATACAAAGAAGATTGCTGGGAAAGCTTGTTCAGTTGTTATCAGCTGTGGAGAAGAAGGAGCTGAAATCATGTTATGACTTCTCTGGAGTGGTTTTCCCTCAACATCAGCATATCTTCCTGAAGAACAAGTGGAATGTCAGTGTTATCGACAATGACAAGTCAAACAGCACGGCCACACAATCTGAGTGGCCTGTTGTATCAGCACACAAATATCTGCTCTTGCCAAGTATTTTACCTGCATACATGCTCACTGGTTTGGAAAAGAGAGTTTATGAGTGGGTAAATTGGGTTTAACACTGCTTTGAATAGTAATCTAGTTATATCACAAGGTGTCAGCTGAAAGTGGGAGGAAAGCCTGAAGTGATGACTAAGACTTTTACCACGTCGGTGAAACCCATGAGGGCACGTGTATGGTGATGACAAACCGACAAACATAAATCGGGGAGAACCCTGATTCAAACCCATGATCTTAGGTTTCTGTCGTACCCAAGGGATGCAACTCTGCACAACAAAATGTGGTGCCTTACATGACTGTGCCACCCGTGCCCTCAGAGATTCATTGAATAATGACAGTTTTCAGTTAATATAGGTTGTAATCATAGCCATCCAATACAACAACCTAAATAACTATAAGTTCAGTATCACAATTAATGGAACATCTGCTATTATCCGGAATGGCATTATTCCCAGTTCAAGAGGTGAGAACAGCCAAGGTGATACAAGTCAGGCCTCAGTGTTACACTGGTACATACTAGACAAGGAAATGTTATATAGTCAATGGTGATGGACCACTACACTGTTTCATGCTGAAGTTGAACAAGTAAGAGATGAAGACATCAAGAACTTGCAGAACTACCAGGCATGATAGAATGGTAGTGCTGTCAGTGTTTATTCAACAGCAATTTCTCCAGAACTTGAGAGAGGTGCAGACAGCCTCCCCAGATAACACCCATACACAAGACAGGCATATGTAAGAGAAGTCTCAGGCCAAATGGAATCACACTGTGGCCAATGTGTTTACCTTAAATCACTTTCTGGAAAAAGGAAGTCCCATCTGGGATTGAATGCAGATACTTGTGCTAAAATAATCCAATAACAGCTCCCAGGAACATTATGACTGACTTTCAATATGGTGGTGGTTAAAGTTGAACTGAAAGGCTGAAGCATGGTACCTATTCACTTTCTATGATAGAAAATTGTGGCATAATCTGTTATCAAAATGTGCTATTAAATGATTTTTAAAACCTACATAGTTTGTCTACCTAACATACCACAAAATCAAGAACTATAAACAATCCTTCATGATGTACAGTATTGTAAGTCTGAACGTGATCGATCCCCAATCCCAAAAGCTCATTTCATATCTTGACTCCAAGCATTCTATACTCTGGCCCCTACTACCACATACTTAGCCCTGTCCCCTAATTCCACTGTCTCCATTGTCCACATCACTACAACAATTGCTGTAACCAACTCATGCATTTATCACCTATTGTTGCATTAATCATTAAGTTAGGGGATACGTAAGTGATTCATGCAACTGACATGACACAATCTCATTAAAATCAGATCTTAGTCTTCGCTACCACTAAACAAAGATCTGAGGACATCCCATTATGGTCAACTGACATGACACTACTGGCACAGACAGTCAACTGACATGACACTGTTGGTACAGTCAGTCAACTGACATGACACTGCTGGTACAGTCAGTCAACTGACATGACACTGTTGGTACAGTCAGTCAACTGACATGACACTGCTGGTACAGTCAGTCAACTGACATGACACTGCTGGTACAGTCAGACAACTGACATGACACTGTTGTTACAGTCAGTCAACTGACATGACACTGCTGGTACAGTCAGTCAACTGACATGACACTGCTGGTACAGTCAGTCAACTGACATGACACTGTTGGTACAGTCAGTCAACTGACATGACACTGTTGGTACAGTCAGACAACTGACATGACACTGCTGGTACAGTCAGTCAACTGACATGACACTGCTGGTACAGTCAGTCAACTGACATGACACTGCTGGTACAGTCAGACAACTGACATGACACTGCTGGTACAGTCAGTCAACTGACATGACACTGCTGGTACAGTCAGTCAACTGACATGACACTGCTGGTACAGTCAGACAACTGACATGACACTGCTGGTACAGTCAGACATCTGACATGACACTGTTGGTACAGTCAGTCAACTGACATGACACTGCTGGTACAGTCAGTCAACTGACATGACACTGCTGGTACAGTCAGACAACTGACATGACACTGCTGGTACAGTCAGACAACTGACATGACACTGCTGGTACAGTCAGTCAACTGACATGACACTGTTGGTACAGTCAGTCAACTGACATGACACTGCTGGTACAGTCAGTCAACTGACATGACACTGTTGGTATAGTCAGTCAACTGACATGACACTGCTGGTACAGTCAGTCAACTGACATGACACTGTTGGTACAGTCAGTCAACTGACATGACACTGCTGGTACAGTCAGACAACTGACATGACACTGCTGGTACAGTCAGACATCTGACATGACACTGTTGGTACAGTCAGTCAACTGACATGACACTGCTGGTACAGTCAGACAACTGACATGACACTGCTGGTACAGTCAGACATCTGACATGACACTGCTGGTACAGTCAGTCAACTGACATGACACTGCTGGTACAGTCAGTCAACTGACATGACACTGCTGGTACAGTCAGACATCTGACATGACACTGCTGGTACAGTCAGACAACTGACATGACACTGCTGGTACAGTCAGACATCTGACATGACACTGCTGGTACAGTCAGACAACTGACATGACACTGTTGGTACAGTCAGTCAACTGACATGACACTGTTGGTACAGTCAGTCAACTGACATGACACTGCTGGTACAGTCAGACAACTGACATTGCTGGTACAGTCAGTCAACTGACATGACACTGTTGGTACAGTCAGTCAACTGACATGACACTGCTGGTACAGTCAGACAACTGACATGACACTGCTGGTACAGTCAGACATCTGACATGACACTGTTGGTACAGTCAGTCAACTGACATGACACTGCTGGTACAGTCAGACAACTGACATGACACTGCTGGTACAGTCATACATCTGACATGACAATGCTGGTACAGTCAGTCAACTGACATGACACTGCTGGTACAGTCAGTCAACTGACATGACACTGCTGGTACAGTCAGTCAACTGACATGACACTGCTGGTACAGTCAGACAACTGACATGACACTGTTGGTACAGTCAGTCAACTGACATGACACTGCTGGTACAGTCAGACAACTGACATGACACTGTTGGTACAGTCAGACATCTGACATGACACTGCTGGTGCCCGGTCAACAAACACAGCATCTGTTTGCTACGTCATGTACATGACACACACAGGCATGTTCTGTGTGAACCAGTCTGACACCATGGGTCACAGATTACTAATATTACAAATGTATGTCACCAGCTAATGGAAATCCAATGGACAGGCTGTGTGTGGTAACATGATGCTTAAAGTCATCTTCCACTGTCACATCAGATTTATGGACAAATTTGTTTAGGTGACCTCAGCAATAACTCTTCTGTTTCCATTATCATGGTAATTCACACAAGCTGCCACAAGTCCACAGCCTTTCAGTACTGTGTTGGCTGGTGTTTTGTTTTCAGCCTTCACAACAGGTTATATAAATACACACAGCACAACTCACTGCCAAAGTTTTCAATACGTCGAATCATGGCGGTACTGTGTGCTGCTTATGTCAAAGCATGCAAGTGTTATAGTACTTACATTCACATGCAAGTGTCATAGTACTTACATTCACATGCAAGTGTCATAGTACTTACATTCACATGCAAGTGTCATAGTACTTACATTCACATGCAAGTGTCATAGTACTTACATTCACATGCAAGTGTCATAGTACTTACATTCACATGCAAGTGTCATAGTACTTACATTCACATGCAAGTATTATAGTACTTACTTACATTAACAACATATTTATAGTTTATTTGAAAAAAGGAATATATGTTTCGGGCTTTGCGAGTTAATTATACAAAAAAATAGAATAGTAGTTTGAGTCATAGCTAGGTGGGTCGACCAATGGAGAAAAAAAGGATCTTTCAGTGAGGCTTAAACATCAACTGCCAAAACAGCTATCAGGGGAAGGAGTTAAGAGGCATACTCTAGAGCCTGGATTACTAACTGAGGTGGAATACATGAATGATAATTTCTATATACTGCCCTCTCACTGTGAAGCATATAGAGGTAGCCATGGACAATAGCAGCACAGCATACCAGGGAAATACAGCTTACACAAAGTGAAGCATTGAGATCCACTTGCATACTAGGGTATGTGATCAACACACTGTACATTCAAACTAGGTTAGCATGGATGTTAATATCACACAACATATGTTGCTCTCAAAAGCTGGCCATAGACATCCAGTCTCGATATAACACATCACAGTGAACATTTAGCATCATTAGACTTGTATCTTTGTGAACGTCAGTAATCCTCCTCCAAGTAAACTACACCCTTGTCAATCATTTATATTTGTCCTCAGGAAACTTATCACATCCATTCCAGCTGGTGCCAGCGCCACACGGAGACCGGCCCTGTAGGACGCATGGAATGAATATGGGATGGAAAGTGTCCTGTGTAAACCAGGGCAACACTCATACCACTAGTTACACTTGTCAGTAGCAGATGGTTGATAATAAAAACAGGAATAAAACATGTCATGTCATGATTTCTGCATGCTGCTGTCTGGACTGTAACACATACAAGCTAATGTAACATTATCAGTCTCCGGCTGAGATGGCTTCATGCTCTATACAAGGGTTTCACGGGCGCAAACTCTTTATAATTAACTATCATCTAAGAAATCAACAGTTAAAATTATTTTAGATATTTGTAAATTGTATCTTCTTCTTCTCTTTTTATTTTTATTAATTATTATTATTATTGTTATTCTATAATAGACTCTGGGTTGACAAGTACAATAATATTATTGTTGCACACCATGGGTAATCCTACGGAGACCATAATTATTTCATTCAAATTGTCTACAGAAAGGCTGCAAAATAATATCAACTTACTCAGCCAATAGGTAAGTGAATTGCTCATCTTGACCGATGGACTTGCCAGATCCCCATCATTTCTGGCAGTGTTAATATTAATTACCATTATGGTGTTTTAGTTGGCTATCAGTAGGTAGTTGCACAGTTTTAGGATTAAGCTCTGCAAGAAAGTGTAGAAACAAACTTTTACAATAGGCATATTTTATTTTGTAAAGCAACAAGTTACAGTCAAACCTTGTTGTGTCAACTTAGATGCACATGGAAATCCATGTTGTTTACAAACCAGATGTCGATTTGGTTACGCGATATTGATTGGACTAAGCATAGACTCATTAGTCCAGACAAAACATAACTCCATAATTCCTGCCTAGTTTGGCAAGGATGGAAACTTGACTTTTACAGTCAGTTAACTCCCTTGCCTCGGGAAGATGGTCATCCATCTGCCGAGGGACCTACAAACACAGCACAGTCTTGTCATTGAATAAATTGTTTATTTCTTGTTTCATTCATATTGATTATACATACCTAATCTGAGTTCTTATTGAAATTATGGAATAGATTATAGAAAATACCCATAGTTTTCAAAGCATCATAGCTTTTGTATTTTATTGGAAACAGTGTCTCAAACTCCTGTAGGTTGTTGAATCTTGTTAAATATGGCATTCCTTAATCATGTTAATCATGTTAATGCTTGCTCTCAACTCTCTGTGCAGACACATGACCTGGTGACACTTTGACAATAAATAAGGAAGGACCTGTGGGTCAATGTATTACATTTAATTTCAAAATAGGGTAGGTTGTTGTGCTTTGTTAAAAGTTTACGTTTAATAGGTTTAATTATGTTGCAGTTAACAGTATTTGATATATATTTTCATGTGTGCTTTTTTACTTTGTCATGAAAAGGGGGTACCAGTCAAACCTTAGCAGGGTTCATTACCTTAAATTAGGGTCAGTCAAGTGCTCCCCATCCCCATTCCCATCCTTTAAAATATCTTAGGCCTCTTAATTTATACCATGTTTACATGCTACTTTGCACATAGAAGCAAAAGTAAAAATACTTTGCATCCACATGAAGAAAATGTGCTGTGTGCACAATATATTTGTTGATGTAAGTTTCAGAGTAGTTCAGTCTCTACAAGTCACTCACTCTCTTTGGAAACCAAGATGAACAGGCATTGTGAAGAGAAGACAAGGTATATTTCTCTGGACAGGTTTAGACAGGAGAGAAAAGTGTGGGTTAAACAGAGGTCCTGAACTTGGTGGATGGACATTGTTTTAGGAGTGAGTGAGTATGGTTTGATGCCAGCAATGTCACAGCGGGGGACACTAGAAATGGGCTTCACACATTGTACCCTAGTGGGGAATCGAACCCCTGTTTTCAGCGTGACGAGCAAATGCTTTAACCACTAGGCTACCCACCACCTCTTGTATTAAGGAAAGGGCTCTATTCAATCATCCTACAAGCGGTATGACATCATCACTGGATGGCCAGGAAGAGGACATGACTCCCGCGTCTTTGGAAATTGTTTTGCACTGCTAAGCAAAAGAATTTTGGGTTCACATGTGCACAAAATAATACTATGTAAATATACCGCCAGTGGGAAAAAATGTGAGATCTTCGACTCCGTGTATAAGACGACCCCCCTTCTTAGCCCCCTTATTTTAGGTACGAAAAACTCGCCTTATACACAGCGATATACGGTACTACCATGACCTCTTTAGCATGTTTAGGTCTTGTAAATATGCTCAAGGAGCAATGTTGCATATGAAAGTAAATGCATTCACATGACCCATTTGTACAAAGTGTAAATTTACTCATATGTCAAGCCCCTCGCATGAGTATCCACTGGCATGGGAATGGGGTATTAGTTTAGGCATGGTGCTAAAAATGACTATTTGTTCGGTCTATAAAATTAAATGTACATTTGTACTCAAATAAGCAAACAGCAAAGTTGTATTTGCGCAGAAGAGTAGTTATACAGTCAGCCCCTTCCTCAACCCTCACTCACTGAAGACAGCATCACGATATAACCTTCATCACAAGTGTTTACTTGTGACATTCAACTCATGTCTGACAAAAGTGGAAAATACTTCCCAACACAATTATGTGTAGCTCCAAAACTGCTAATGCAGCATAAAGCAAGATTCACTCACTAACACACTGGTTATTTGCTGGTCATGTGTTATCATTGGTCACTTGTCATCAACTGTTAATAGTTTCCTATTGTTACAAATAACTCTCCATCTGGCTTGCAATCTCATGGGCCACATTTAACAACCTGATCGTAATGCCTCAACCGTCCCAAGTCTATCTTAAATGATAGGAGTTACGATGTTCGGAAACTATGAATGCCTTGTGACTTGGACTTGTAGATGAGAAGGTTGATGTGCTGCTCTCCAAGTGTTTAGTATAGACAGATCAGCATGTCCTCTACAAGCCTGTGTGAGACAGGTGCTGACTGTCTACATGCTTACATTGATTTCCACTGCTGGTTATGACAGGCAGATCCACACAGCAGCATCTTTCTATGGTGTTCAAGGTTCACACACCCTGACAAAGGTTGCATATATAGAAACCTAATGACAGTTTTCACTATCTTGGCTAGAAAAGTTGCCAATATTGGTTTGGTGTTGTGTTCGAAAATCTTTGTTGGAAACTGACAAAAACCTTTCTTATATAGCACAAAAAGACAAGTCTATTGTAATAATTTGCAAAATAAGACTAGACAATTGTGTACTTATGAATAATACTGAGTTCCTGAATTATGAATAAGACTGAGCTCCTACTTCTGGAAAAAAGGGGTTTGACAGGTGTAGGCATGTAGAAAATTGCCCTTCCACACTGAAGAGCAGCGAAAGTCCTGTAAAGTATAGCTGAAGTCATGCCATTCGTCTTCTCCTTTCAGCTGTGGTTATTTTGCTAAGAGATACATGATTTATACAAACATGAACAACAAGAAACTACATGAAAAATATTCATTGCATGACATAAAAATCAAGCCCAAAACTTGATGGTTGTAGTCAATACTTATTGAAGAGTAAACTATTCTAGGTTAGATCTACTACAGAAACAGTTACACTCTTTCCCACACAGAACAGGAATACACAACCTTGCAAAGAAATCCCCAGGATACACAAAACACATTGAACACTGGCGAGTGCATCACTGATATCGCTTAACTATAATTAGCCAGATTACAGCATCATATTGATGTCACGTGTCCAGGCTTCCTCTCCGTGTTTTCTGTGTAGGTGAGGTTCTAATTAAATTCGTGGCCACCTACCTCATAGGCGTCGGGAATGTTGACAACCTCGCCCGTCAAACACACATAGCCGATGATGCCCGTACCCCACGGGATGCGAATCTCGTCCTGTCGCTCACATACTTCCTCGTAAGTGGAGTCGCTACTCACATCAAACAGTTTCGATACTAACCACTTTTCGTTGGTGCCCTTTCCCTGCACCAGAAACAACGAACACCTGTCAGCATTAAGCAAAATGCAGACATTAAGGAGAATCTTATAACACAAACTTGTAACGTCTAAATCATTACAAATGTCAATGACCAGCTCATACATAAGCTCTTTCTCGTCAAGAGCTTTCAGCTCGCTCATAGATTTCCGGGTTTTCCCCTGCCATGACCCCGTGGATGAGGAAGGGCCCAGAAAAGTAGGAGTCCCATCAACAGTCGATATGATCGGCTTCAGGATGCCCCCCTTGTCAAATTCCTGAGCTGAGATTTTTCTCACTGGGGTATTAGCACCTGAACTTGGTTTGGAGTTGGATCCACTGGACGTACTAAGACTGTCCGATTGCAGGTGTAGTCCGCTGTGTGTCATAGCATGAGCAATAAGCCACCCGTCAACCATGCTGCGCTTCGCTTTCCGTGAAAAATAATCATGTACAAACTCAGTGTGCTCGTCCATCCACTTTTCCATACGTTCGTATTCCTCTCTGGTTTCGGGAGACATGCCCCCCTCTGCCTCCCCCTCCCCCGTTGTGGCCATGCTACCACCTCTACTCGCCCCCCGTTTGGTCCATACTACAGAACGCGGAGGGCACACACGACTGGCTGATGGTGTGTTTTCACGGTTTGAATCCAGTTTGGCTTTCTTGCGACTGACAGCTTAGCTGCTACAGTGATGTGTATATTTGAATAGGTAATGAACCAGTCGATTTCAATCGATCGTCAATTACAAATGTTTGTAGTTGCTACATGCACGTCAGTCGACATAACAAACCGTCTTCGACCTGCAAGCGGAAGAGCCAAGCTATTGAAGAGTTGGTGGCAAGGAATGGTAAGTAGCCGTTTCAGACCCCCACCACGCATAGCTAGGAAAGGGAGCCCGCTTGCACCCCTCGTCCACTCAGCGCTGTTTCTTAGCCGATAACCAACGGTACTTCACCGTAATAACAATCCATCTCCCATTGTATGCCTAACGCCACCCACTGAATGGCTTGTGGGCGCGCTAATTAGGAAAATCCAACTTAATAAGCACCAGAACACGAGAGGTGCCCTAGCCCACGTTATCATCTCCCGCGAACAAGGTAAACTTTTTGTCAGTTCTGGCGTGCAGGCCAGCGTTAGCAAAACTTACACATTTTACCTTGATACGACAATTGCGGTTGGTTGGCCTACTTCGCCGACATTCGTAACGAATAACCCCATTGGAAAAGACGCAGTCACATGGTATAAACACTGGTTGCAAGGAAGCTCATGTAGGTTTCACATGGTGATCGCTCGCCTTTGCCGACAGGCTGTGGAAACACAACCCCGCATAACAATCAAGCTGTGGTTCAGCATCGCCACGCTGCATATAACATAACCATCTCGTTTTCATATCCAGTTATAGAGTGTGTTTAAAAGTATGTACTCCGGTACACATCAAATACAGGTGTAAATACAACAGGTGTGAGATCCAGGGGTGTGACAGCAGACTGGAAAGACAACGCGACGGTCGCTCAAACTCAATATGAGGCATTATCACAGACCATGCATATTATATACCGATATATGTTATCTAGCATAATATAGTATTGACATTAAATATGAGAGATATATACTTATATATTAGTTACAATAGTTACGGTCCAGTGCATGGTGTATTTTGTTTAATGGCTTGGATATCAATTGTAACATTTTAGTATCGCCGGCGATATTGACAGTTACCAGTTCAATACGAGTTGTCTCCCGTGATCACACTGAATGACTTCACGTTCAACCAATGCTTTCAAACTCAATCGGGTCACATTGGAATTACTGAATCAAGACGAAACAGTCATTCGATAACCTAAGTGCGTAAAAGAAACGTGTACAAGTGAACCTTAAAACATACCTCTAAATGGAGGAATGTGAAAAGAAATGGTGCACGTGTACCACATGTGCTAAACTCACTAATAGACACACCCTCAGTTTGGATACCCGATATCAAACTGACGTTCATACTAGACTAACGCTTCATTCGTCTTTGAAAATATATAATTTTGATAGAAACAAATAACTCCATTCAAATTAAAAGGGGCCCAAGTGAGACCCTAAGGAAAATCTTGAATTCCTTCATTTGGGGCTTTTGCATAACAGAAAGGGCTGGGCGGAAGTGAAAATAATATGGTTCAGGGACTGAGACATACTGTCTCCACATTGTAGTAAGTAAAGTTTAGCGACTGCGACCTGTAAGATATGACATTGTGTAATTTTGTACCATAGCCTTCTGCCATCTGTATGTTATTAAATTAATCCGATTTCAGAACTCGCCAAAAGTCGAGTTCCAATGAAATATTAAGACAAGCTAATTCAACCAACTGCGAAACTGGCGCCATTGTTTTCAGAGCAGCGTTTCGCCGCCTGTGTATATATGGAAACAGGGCGGTGGGTTTATTTTAGAGGAAATGCAATTTTAGGTGATGGCCACACAATCTGTGACACCATCCAGTACCACTACTTGTCTGTTGGCATCATCCTCGTGTACTTATACCTCATTAATGTAAGGCAAAGTGTTCAACAGTATTAAGGTTACAGTCTCTCACTAAAGACTGCATCGCTGCGTGGTGTCATTACAGACGTCAGAATTACAGAAGTAACAGTTCACAAAACTGGTTTATCTCACATGGCCACTGTCTATATTTACCGGTTCTCTGTTAAGTTATATGCTCCGTCAGTTGGAATGCACTGTGATATTGCATTTAATTATAACACATATATAATCGAGTCTGGACCTGACAAACCAGTAACTGACATGAGTGACGACCCGTGTCTTCGAGGTACGATGAGGCAGTCACCTGGCAAGTCACCGAGCTTGACTACCCGATCCATTTCGTCGCATAGGTTGCTGCACAGAGATCAAAGGTACTACAAAGTTTACATGACGACTCCCCCATACAGCATCACATCATTAAAATTTAAATGTGAAAATTACAGTTGATAACGAAACACTTACAAGAGGATAGCAAACGGCAAGAAGCGATATTTACTCCATGAATGACCATCTGTCAATGTGGAACTAATGTCAATAGGAAGTCATCAGTTTACGACAACGGAGAGATAATTTGCGAGGAAGTAACTCCTGTATGACAAAAGTTCCTTCAAAGTGTTATGTTCACTGCAGTGAAATATCAAGTGTTATGTTCACTGCAGTGAAATATCAAGTGGTATGTTCACTGAAATGAAAATATCTCTTTTCTCAACTTCAGAAAACTCAGTCTTTCTCACGGAAGTACCTAATAACTGCCCTAACGTTTTCTTCTGCCATTTGTATGAAAATATTTTGAAATTAGTGAAACTCGATTCCAGAATGGTTACAAAATAACGATAGACTGTTGAAACATGATCAAGAACAAACGTTGTTTAGCTTAAATATTTATGAAGAAATTATACAAAAAACGTTAGAAACCAGTACCCAATATGGCCGCCACCAGGAGACAAGTTACAACATGTATCATTATATATGTATAAGATAGCTACGCCATAAATTGCAACAATGAAGAACGAAGCGTGGTTTATTTCACGATATTTTTGTGAGGGAAGTGTCTTGTAAGTTGTTCTCCATAGATATAGCTGGGCTACGCAGATGAACGCAGTGACCGAACGATCGCATCCAAAAGTGGGAGAGATATGAACATCGGGATGAGGAGAAAAGGTACAGATGATCGACGGTGAGGATTGTGAGAAAGGGCGGGAAACACCAAACTTAACCCACCTGTTCGTAAAATGGACTTGTCCGACATTTCCGACATCGTCTCCATTCAGGGAGTCATTATTAAAATACAGGTATGAACAGCTGCGCCCATGCAGCTGCACCCCTCATGGTTTATTCGGACCGCCTTCGTGATCTAGTGGTAGAGTGTCCGCCCGGAGAGCGAAAGGTCCGAGGTTCGATCCCCGGCCATGTCATACCCAAAACGTTAAAAGATGGTACTTGTTGTTACCCTGTCTGGCGCTCGGCATTAAGGGGATAAAACAAGGACTGGTCGGCTCGGTCAGTATACTGTGTCTCAGTGGGGTATTCATGTTAAACTGAGGTATGGTATCTCAGTGTGCTAGCACTATAAATAGGCATCAGTCCGGACTAGTACAAGCGGCTACACACACGTGCATGCACTTTGCTAAATGAGTGCAATAATCTTGGACGTGACGTTAAACCCCATTTCACCCCACCTGGTTTGTACTCCCTGCAGTGTTTTATTGTACGATAAACAACGAGTCGTTTTTTCCTTAAATAATATATGTATGCCTCTCTCCCTTCAATCGTGCTGTACTGTATGTGTGTATGTGTAGTTATGTTGCCACGTAAATTAATGTGCAGTATTGTATTGATGAAGTTATAATCAATGTAACTGTCGCGTGACATCACAACTTCATTCCCTTATGGTACGAATAAAAAATGTTGAACATTTTCAGCGTTGTGTTCTTTACACATTTGAAATATATCGGGCTGTACACTCGAATTTCAATTTTATATGTTTGTTTGTTGTTTAACGCTGCACTCAGTAATATTCCACCTATATGACGGCGGTCTGTAAATAATCAAGCGTGGACCCGACAATCCATTGATTGACATCTTGAGCGTCGATCCACACAATTGGGATACGATGACATGCATCAACCAAGTATGTATGTATGTTTCATTCATTGAGAGAACTTGGTTGTGAACAACTCATTGCGATAGCAAACATACACTTTACATTGAGTTGTATTTACAACATTAATCACATGGATCTCTACAATAAATCATAATTTAATTGGTTGGTTACATATCGTACCTGGGTATCAATTATATTGAATTGTCTTTTGCCAACTGAAAGGTATTTTTCGAGCAATCGAATTTTCTTTCTTTCTGAACGTTGTTAAAGCTGTAGCCTAACTGCATGTATAGTGGAATATTATTCCTCATTCTTATTGATGAAGGAAAAAATGATTCATGAAAAATTTAATGTTTTACCTTGTAACGGAAGTTGAATGTTATCAGCGTTTCGAAGAGAATACATGTTCTTTGAAACTCGTGTGAGAATTCATGCATTACACTCGCTCTCGCTCGGGAAATACACGAATTCTGACACTCGTTTCGTAAAATCAGTATGACACACATGAAAGTGTAATAATCTCCAGTTATTACAAGCGCTCTCGCTCGGGAAATACAAGAATTCTGACACTCGTTTCGTAAAATCAGTATGACACACATGCTAGTAGTGCAATCTCTATTTGCTACACTCGCTCTCGCTCGGGAAATACAAGAATTCTGACACTCGTTCTGTAAAATCGGTATGACCTACATGCTAGTGTAATAATCTCTATTTATGACACTTGCTCTCGCTTGGGAAATACATGAATTCTGACACTCGTTTCGTAAAATCAGTATGACACACATGCTAGTATAAAAATCTCTAGTCATTACACTCGCTCTCGCTTGAAAAATACAAGAATTCTGACACTCGTTTCGTAAAATGAGTATGACACACATGCTAGTATAAAAATCTCTAGTCATTACACTCGCCCTCGCTTGAAAAAAACAAGAATTCTGACACTCGTTTCGTAAAATCAGTATGACACACATGCTAGTATAAAAATCTCTAGTCATTACACTCGCCCTCGCTTGAAAAATACAAGAATTCTGACACTCGTTTCGTAGAATCAGTATGACACACATGCTAGTATAGTATTCTCTATTTATTACACTCGCTCTCGCTTGGGAAATACACGAATTCTGAAACTCGTTTCGTAAAATCAGTATGACACACATGCTAGTATAATAATCTCTAGTTATTACAGTCGCTCTCACTTGGAAAATACAAGAGTTCTGACACTCGTTTCGTAAAATCAGTATGACACACATCCTAGTATAATAATCTCTCTTTCTTACACTCGCTCCGCTCGGGAAATGCAAGAATTCTGACGCTCGTTTCGTAAAATCAGTATGACACACATGATAGTATAATAATCTCTATTTATTACGCTCGCTCTCCCTCGGGAAATACAAGAATTCTGACACTCGTTTCATAAAATCAGTATGACACACATGCTAGTGTAATAATCTCTATTTATACACTCGCTCTCGCTCGGGAAATACAAGACTTGTGACACTCGTTTGGTAAAATCAGTATGACACACATGCTTGTATAGAATTCTCTATTTATTACACTCGCTCTCGCTCGGGAAATACACGAATTCTGAAACTCGTTTCGTAAAATCAGTATGACACACATGCTAGTATAATAATCTCTAGTTATTACAGTCGCTCTCACTTGGAAAATACAAGAGTTCTGACACTCGTTTCGTAAAATCAGTATGACACACATCCTAGTATAATAATCTCTCTTTCTTACACTCGCTCCGCTCGGGAAATGCAAGAATTCTGACGCTCGTTTCGTAAAATCAGTATGACACACATGATAGTATAATAATCTCTATTTATTACGCTCGCTCTCCCTCGGGAAATACAAGAATTCTGACACTCGTTTCGTAAAATGAGTATGACACACATGCTAGTATAGTATTCTCTATTTATTACACTCGCACGCGCTTTGAAAAAAGAAGAATTCTGACACTCGTTTTGTAAAATCAGTATGACACACATGCTAGTATAATAATCTCTATTTATTACACTCGCTCTCATTCGGGAAATACAAGAATTCTGAAACTTGTTTCGTAAAATCAGTATGACACACATGCTAGTATAATAATTTCTAGTTATTTCACACGCTCTCGCTTGGAAAATACAAGAATCCTGACACTCGTTTCGTAAAATGAGTATTACACACATGCTAGTATAGTATTCTCTATTTATTACACTCGCTCTCGCTTTGAAAAAAGAAGAATTCTGACACTCGTTTCGTAAAATCAGTATGACACACATGCTAGTATAATAATCTCTATTTATTACACTCGCTCTCGCTCGGGAAATACAAGAATTCTGACACTCTTTCGTAAAATCAGTATGACACACATGATAGTATAATAATCTCTATTTATTACGCTCGCTCTCCCACGGGAAATACACGAATTCTGACACTCGTTTCGTAAAATCAGTATGACACACATGCTAGTATAATAATCTCTATTCATTACACTCACTCTCGCTGGGGAAATACAAGAATTCTGACACTCGTTTCGTAAAATCAGTATGACACACATGCTAGCATAAAAATCTCTAGTCATTACACTCGCTCTCGCTTGAAAATACAAGAATTCTGACACTCGTTTCGTAAAATCATTTTGATACACATTCTAGTATAGTAATCTCTATTGATTACACTCGCTCTCGCTCGGGAAATACAAGAATTCTGACACTCGTTTCGTAAAATCAGTATGACACACATGCTAGTATAATAATCTCTATTCATTACACTCGCTCTCGCTCGGGAAATACAAGAATTCTAACACTCGTTCTGTAAAATCGGTATGACCCACATTCTAGTGTAATAATCTCTATTGATTACACTCGCTCTCGCTCGGGAAATACAAGAATTCTGACACTCGTTTCGTAAAATCAGTATGACACACATGCTAGTATCGTAATCTCTATTCATTACACTCGCTCTCGCTCGGGAAATACAAGAATTCTAACACTCGTTCTGTAAAATCGGTATGACCCACATGCTAGTGTAATAATCTCTATTTATGACACTCGCTCTCGCTTGGGAAATACAAGAATTCTGACACTCGTTTCGTAAAATCAGTATGACCCACATCCTAGTATAATAATCTCTATTTATTACTCTCGCTCTCGCTCGGGAAATACATGAATTCTGACACTCGTTTCGTAAAATCAGTATGACACACATGCTAGTATAAAAATCTCTGGTCATTACACTCGCTCTCGCTTGAAAAATACAAGAATTCTGACACTCGTTTCGTAAAATCACTATGACCCATATGCTAGTGTAATAATCTCTATTGATACACTCGCTCTCGCTCGGGAAACACAAGAATTCTGACACTCGTTTCGTAAAATCAGTATGATACACATGCTAGTATAGTAATCTCTATTCATTACACTCGCTCTCGCTCGGGAAATACAAGAATTCTGACACTCGTTTCGTAAAATCACTATGACCCATATGCTAGTGTAATAATCTCTATTAATACACTCGCTCTCGCTCGGGAAACACAAGAATTCTGACACTCGTTTCGTAAAATCAGTATGATACACATGCTAGTATAGTAATCTCTATTCATTACACTCGCTCTCGCTCGGGAAATACAAGAATTCTGACACTCGTTTCGTAAAATCAGTATGACACACATGCTAGTATAATAATCTCTAGTTATTACAGTCGCTCTCGCTTGGAAAATACAAGAATTCTGACACTCGTTTCGTAAAATCAGTATGACACACATCCCAGTATAATAATCTCTCTTTCTTACACTCGCTCTCGCTTGGGAAATACACGAATTCTGAAACTCGTTTCGTAAAATCAGTATGACACACATGCTAGTATAATAATCTCTAGTTATTACAGTCGCTCTCGCTTGGAAAATACAAGAATTCTGACACTCGTTTCGTAGAATCAGTATGACACACATGCTAGTATAAAAATCTCTAGTCATTACACTCGCCCTCGCTTGAAAAATACAAGAATTCTGACACTCGTTTCGTAAAATCAGTATGACACACATGCCAGTATAAAAATCTCTAGTCATTACACTTGCCCTCGCTTGAAAAATACAAGAATTCTGACACTCGTTTCGTAGAATCAGTATGACACACATGCTAGTATAGTATTCTCTATTTATTACACTCGCTCTCGCTTGGGAAATACAAGAATTCTGAAACTCGTTTCGTAAAATCAGTATGACACACATGCTAGCATAAAAATCTCTAGTCATTACACTCGCTCTCGCTTGAAAAATACAAGAATTCTGACACTCGTTTCGTAAAATCATTTTGATACACATGCTACTATAGTAATCTCTATTGATTACACTCGCTCTCGCTCGGGAAATACAAGAATTCTGACACTCGTTTCGTAAAATCAGTATGACACACATGCTAGTATAATAATCTCTATTCATTACACTCGCTCTCGCTCGGGAAATACAAGAATTCTAACACTCGTTCTGTAAAATCGGTATGACCCACATTCTAGTGTAATGATCTCCATTGATTACACTCGCTCTCGCTCGGGAAATACAAGAATTCTGACACTCGTTTCGTAAAATCAGTATGACACACATGCTAGTATCGTAATCTCTATTCATTACACTCGCTCTCGCTCGGGAAATACAAGAATTCTAACACTCGTTCTGTAAAATCGGTATGACCCACATCCTAGTGTAATAATCTCTATTTATGACACTCGCTCTCGCTTGGGAAATACAAGAATTCTGACACTCGTTTCGTAAAATCAGTATGACCCACATGCTAGTATAATAATCTCTATTTATTACTCTCGCTCTCGCTTGAAAAATACAAGAATTCTGACACTCGTTTCGTAAAATCACTATGACCCATATGCTAGTGTAATAATCTCTATTTATACACTCGCTCTCGCTCGGGAAACACAAGAATTCTGACACTCGTTTTGTAAAATCAGTATGATACACATGCTAGTATAGTAATCTCTATTCATTACACTCGCTCTCGCTCGGGAAATACAAGAATTCTGACACTCGTTTCGTAAAATCACTATGACCCATATGCTAGTGTAATAATCTCTATTAATACACTCGCTCTCGCTCGGGAAACACAAGAATTCTGACACTCGTTTCGTAAAATCAGTATGATACACATGCTAGTATAGTAATCTCTATTCATTACACTCGCTCTCGCTCGGGAAATACAAGAATTCTGACACTCGTTTCGTAGAATCAGTATGACACACATGCTAGTATAATAATCTCTAGTTATTACAGTCGCTCTCGCTTGGAAAATACAAGAATTCTGACACTCGTTTCGTAAAATCAGTATGACACACATCCCAGTATAATAATCTCTCTTTCTTACACTCGCTCTCGCTTGGGAAATACACGAATTCTGAAACTCGTTTCGTAAAATCAGTATGACACACATGCTAGTATAATAATCTCTAGTTATTACAGTAGCTCTCGCTTGGAAAATACAAGAATTCTGACACTCGTTTCGTAAAATCAGTATGACACACATGCCAGTATAAAAATCTCTAGTCATCATTACACTTGCCCTCGCTTGAAAAATACAAGAATTCTGACACTCGTTTCGTAGAATCAGTATGACACACATGCTAGTATAGTATTCTCTATTTATTACACTCGCTCTCGCTTGGGAAATACAAGAATTCTGAAACTCGTTTCGTAAAATCAGTATGACACACATGCTAGTATAATAATCTCTAGTTATTACAGTCGCTCTCGCTTGGAAAATACAAGAGTTCTGACACTCGTTTCGTAAAATCAGTATGACACACATCCTAGTATAATAATCTCTCTTTCTTACACTCGCTCCGCTCGGGAAATGCAAGAATTCTGACACTCGTTTCGTAAAATCAGTATGACACACATGCTAGTATAATAATCTCTATTTATTACGCTCGCTCTCCCTCGGGAAATACAAGAATTCTGACACTCGTTTCGTAAAATCACTATGACACACATGCTAGTATAATAATCTCTATTCATTACACTCGCTCTCGCACGGGAAATACAAGAATTCTGACACTCGTTTCTTAAAATCAGTATGACACACATGCTAGTATAATAATCTCTATTTATTACGCTCGCTCTCCCTCGGGAAATACAAGAATTCTGACACTCGTTTCGTAAAATCAGTATGACACACATCCTAGTGTAATAATCTCTATTGATACAATCGCTCTCTCTCGGGAAATACAAGACTTCTGACACTCGTTTCGTAAAATCAGTATGACACACATGCTTGTATAGTATTCTCTATTTATTACACTCGCTCTCGCTCGGGAAATACACGAATTCTGACACTCGTTTCGTAAAATCAGTATGACACACATGCTAGTAAAATAATCTCTAGTTATTTCACTCGCTCTCGCTCGGAAAATACAAGAATTCTGACACTCGTTTCGTAAAATGAGTATGACACACATGCTAGTATAGTATTCTCTATTTATTACACTCGCACGCGCTTTGAAAAAAGAAGAATTCTGACACTCGTTTTGTAAAATCAGTATGACACACATGCTAGTATAATAATCTCTATTTATTACACTCGCTCTCGTTCGGGAAATACAAGAATTCTGAAACTTGTTTCGTAAAATCAGTATAACACACATGCTAGTATAATAATCTCTAGTTATTTCACTCGCTCTCGCTTGGAAAATACAAGAATCCTGACACTTGTTTTGTAAAATGAGTATTACACACATGCTAGTATAGTATTCTCAATTTATTACACTCGCTCTCGCTTTGAAAAAAGAAGAATTCTGACACTCGTTTCGTAAAATCACTATGACACACATGCTAGTATAATAATCTCTATTTATTACACTCGCTCTCGCTCGGGAAATACAAAAATTCTGACACTCTTTCGTAAAATCAGTATGACACACATGATAGTATAATAATCTCTATTTATTACGCTCGCTCTCCCTCGGGAAATACAAGAATTCTGACACTCGTTTCGTAAAATCAGTATGACACACATGCTAGTATAATAATCTCTATTCATTACACTCACTCTCGCTGGGGAAATACAAGAATTCTGACACTCGTTTCGTAAAATCAGTATGACACACATGCTAGCATAAAAATTTCTAGTCATTACACTCGCTCTCGCTTCAAAAATACAAGAATTCTGACACTCGTTTCGTAAAATCATTTTGATACACATGCTAGTATAGTAATCTCTATTCATTACACTCGCTCTCGCTCGGGAAATACAAGAATTCTGACACTCGTTTCGTAAAATCAGTATGACACACATGCTAGTATCGTAATCTCTATTCATTACACTCGCTCTCGCTGGGGAAATACAAGAATTCTGACACTCGTTTCGTAAAATCAGTATGACACACATGCTAGCATAAAAATTTCTAGTCATAACACTCGCTCTCGCTTCAAAAATACAAGAATTCTGACACTCGTTTCGTAAAATCATTTTGATACACATGCTAGTATAGTAATCTCTATTGATTACACTCGCTCTCGCTCGGGAAATACAAGAATTCTGACACTCGTTTCGTAAAATCAGTATGACACACATGCTAGTATCGTAATCTCTATTCATTACACTCGCTCTCGCTCGGGAAATACAAGAATTCTAACACTCGTTTCGTAAAATCAGTATGACACACATGATAGTATAATAATCTCTATTTATTACGCTCGCTCTCCCTCGGGAAATACAAGAATTCTGACACTCGTTTCGTAAAATCACTATGACACACATGCTAGTGTAATAATCTATCTTTATACACTCGCTCTCGCTCTGGAAATACAAGAGTTCTGACGCTCGTTTCGTAAAATCAGTATGACACACATGCTAGTGTAATAATCTCTATTTATACAATCGCTCTCGCTCGGGAAATACAAGACTTGTGACACTCGTTTCGTAAAATCAGTATGACACACATGCTTGTATAGAATTCTCTATTTATTACACTCGCTCTCGCTTTGAAAAAAGAAGAATTCTGACACTCGTTTCGTAAAATCAGTATGACACACATGCTAGTATAATAATCTCTATTTATAACACTCGCTCTCGCTCGGGAAATACAAGAATTCTGACACTCGTTTCATAAAATCAGTATGACACACATGATAGTATAATAATCTCTATTTATTACGCTCGCTCTCCCTCGGGAAATACAAGAAATCTGACACTCGTTTCGTAAAATCAGTATGACACACATGCTAGTATAATAATCTCTATTCATTACACTCGCTCTCGCTGGGGAAATACAGGGAATTCTGACACTCGTTTCGTAAAATCAGTATGACACACATGCTAGCATAAAAATCTCTAGTCATTACACTCGCTCTCGCTTGAAAAATACAAGAATTCTGACACTCGTTTCGTAAAATCATTTTGATACACATGCTAGTATAGTAATCTGTATTCATTACACTCGCTCTCTCTCGGGAAATGCAAGAATTCTGACACTCGTTTCGTAAAATCAGTATGACACACATGCTAGTATAATAATTTCTATTTATTACGCTCGCTCTCCCTCGGGAAATACAAGAATTCTGACACTCGTTTCGTAAAATCACTATGACAAACATGCTAGTATAATAATCTCTAGTTATTACACTCCCTCTCGCACGGGAAATACAAGAATTCTGACACTCGTTTCGTAAAATCAGTATGACACACATGATAGTATAATAATCTCTATTTATTACGCTCGCTCTCCCTCGGAGAATACAAGAATTCTGACACTCGTTTCGTAAAATCACTATGACACACATGCTAGTGTAAAAAGATATCTGTATACACTCGCTCTCGCTCGGGAAATACAAGAATTCTGACACTCGTTTCATAAAATCAGTATGACACACATGCTAGTATAATAATCTCTATTAATTACACTCGCTCTCGCTCGGGAAATACAAGAATTCTGACACTCGTTTCGTAAAATCAGTATGACACACATGCTAGTATAATAATCTCTATTAATTACACTCGCTCTCGCTCGGGAAATACAAGAATTCTGACACTCGTTTCGTAAAATCAGTATGACACACATGCTAGTATAATAATCTCTAGTTATTTCACTCGCTCTCGCTCGGAATATACAAGAATCCTGACACTCGTTTCGTAAAATCAGTATGACACACATGCCAGTATAGTATTCTCTATTTATTACACTCGCTCTCGCTCGGGAAAGACAAGAATTCTAACACTCGTTTCGTAAAATCAGTATGACCCACATGCTAGTGTAATAATCTCTATTCATACACTCGCTCTCGCTCGTGAAACACAAGAATTCTGACACTCGTTTCGTAAAATCAGTATGACACACATGCTAGTATAATAATCTCTATTAATTACACTCGCTCTCGCTTGGAAAATACAAGAATTCTGACACACGTTTCGTAAAATCAGTATGACACACATGCTAGTATAATAATCTCTAGTTATTTCACTCGCTCTCGCTTGGAAAATACAAGAATCCTGACACTCGTTTCGTAAAAATCAGTATGACACACATGCTAGTATAGTATTCTCTATTTATTACACTCGCTCTCGCTTGGAAAAAAGAAGAATTCTGACACCCTTTTTGTAAAATCAGTATGACACACATGCTAGTATCGTAATCTCTATTCATACACTCGCTCTCGCTCGGGAAACACAAGAATTCTGACACTCGTTTCGTAAAATCAGTATGACCCATATGCTAGTGTAATAATCTCTATTTATACACTCGCTCTCCACTGGGAAAGACCAGAATTCTGACACTCGTTTCGTAAAATCAGTATGACACACATGCTAGTGTAAAAATATATCTTTATACACTCGCTCTCGCTCGGGAAATACAAGAATTCTGACACTCGTTTTGTAAAATCAGTATGACACACATGCTAGTATAATAATCTCTATTAATTACACTCGCTCTCGCTCGGGAAATACAAGAATTCTGACACTCGTTTCGTAAAATCAGTATGACACACATGCTAGTATAATAATCTCTATTAATTACACTCGCTCTCGCTCGGGAAATACAAGAATTCTGACACTCGTTTCGTAAAATCAGTATGACACACATGCTAGTATAGTATTCTCTATTTATTACACTCGCTCTCGCTTGGAAAAAAGAAGAATTCTGACACCCTTTTTGTAAAATCAGTATGACACACATGCTAGTATCGTAATCTCTATTCATACACTCGCTCTCGCTCGGGAAACACAAGAATTCTGACACTCGTTTCGTAAAATCAGTATGACCCATATGCTAGTGTAATAATCTCTATTTATACACTCGCTCTCCACTGGGAAAGACAAGAATTCTGACACTCGTTTCGTAAAATCAGTATGATACACATGCTAGTATAGTAATCTGTATTTATTACACTCGCTCTCGCACGGGAAATACAAGAATTCTGACACTCGTTTCGTAAAATCAGTATGACACACATGCTAGTATAATAATCTCTATTTATTACACTCGCTCTCGCACGGGAAATACAAGAATTCTGACACTCGTTTCGTAAAATCAGTATGACACACATGATTGTATAATAATGTCTATTTATTACGCTCGCTCTCCCTCGGGAAATACAAGAATTCTGAACTCGTTTCGTAAAACCAGTATGACACACATGCTAGTGTAATAATCTCTATTATTACACTCGCTCTTGCTCGGGAAATACAAGACTTGTGACACTCGTTTCCTAAAATCAGTATGACACACATGCTTGTATAGTATTCTCTATTTATTACGCTCGATCTCCCTCGGGAAATACACGAATTCTGACACTCGTTTCGTAAAATCAGTATGACACATGCTAGTATAGTATTCTCTATTTATTACACTCGCTCTCGCTCGGGAAATACAAGACTTGTGACACTCGTTTCGTAAAATCAGTATGACACACATGCTTGTATAGAATTCTCTATTTATTACACTCGCTCTCGCTCAGGAAATACACGAATTCTGACACTCGTTTCGTAAAATCAGTATGACACACATGCTAGTATAATAATCTCTATTAATTACACTCGCTCTCGCTCGGGAAATACAAGAATTCTGACACTCGTTTCGTAAAATCAGTATGACACACATGCTAGTATAATAATCTCTAGTTATTTCACTCGCTCTCGCTTGGAAAATCAGGAATCCTGACACTCGTTTCGTAAAATGAGTATGACACACATGCTAGTATAGTATTCTCTATTTATTACACTCGCTCTCGCTTGGAAAAAAGAAGAATTCTGACACTCGTTTCGTAAAATCAGTATGACACACATGCTAGTATAATAATCTCTATTTATTACGCTCTCTCTCCCTCGGGAAATACAAGAATTCTGACACTCGTTTCGTAAAATCACTTTGACACACATGCTAGTATAATAATCTCTATTTATTTCACTCGCTCTCGCTCGGGAAATACAAGAATCCTGACACTCGTTTCGTAAAATCAGTATGACACACATGCTAGTATAGTATTCTCTATTTATTACACTCGCTCTCGGTTGGAAAAAAGAAGAATTCTGACACCCTTTTCGTAAAATCAGTATGACACACATGCTAGTATCGTAATCTCTATTCATTACACTCGCTCTCACTCGCGAAATACAAGAATTCTAACACTCGTTTCGTAAAATCAGTATGACCCATATGCTAGTGTAATAATCTCTATTTATACACTCGCTCTCCCTCAGGAAAGACAAGAATTCTGACACTCGTTTCGTAAAATCAGTATGATACACATGCTAGTATAGTAATCTCTATTTATTACACTCGCTCTCGCACGGGAAATACAAGAATTCTGACACTCGTTTCGTAAAATCAGTATGACACACATGCTAGTATAATAATCTCTATTTATTACACTCGCTCTCGCACGGGAAATACAAGAATTCTGACACTCGTTTCGTAAAATCAGTATGACAGACATGCTAGTATAATAATCTCTAGTTATTTCACTCGCTCTAGCTTGGAAAATACAAGAATCCTGACACTCGTTTCGTAAAAATCAGTATGACACACATGCTAGTATAGTATTCTCTATTTATTACACTCGCTCTCGCTTGGAAAAAAGAAGAATTCTGACACCCTTTTTGTAAAATCAGTATGACACACATGCTAGTATCGTAATCACTATTCATACACTCGCTCTCGCTCGGGAAACACAAGAATTCTGACACTCGTTTCGTAAAATCAGTATGACCCATATGCTAGTGTAATAATGTCTATTTATACACTCGCTCTCCAACGGGAAAGACAAGAATTCTGACACTCGTTTCGTAAAATCAGTATGATACACATGCTAGTATAGTAATCTCTATTTATTACACTCGCTCTCGCACGGGAAATACAAGAATTCTGACACTCGTTTCGTAAAATCAGTATGACACACATGCTAGTATAATAATCTCTATTTATTACACTCGCTCTCGCACGGGAAATACAAGAATTCTGACACTCGTTTCGTAAAATCAGTATGACACACATGATTGTATAATAATCTCTATTTATTACGCTCGCTCTCCCTCGGGAAATACAAGAATTCTGACACTCGTTTCGTAAAATCAGTATGACACACATGCTAGTGTAATAATCTCTATTTATACACTCGCTCTTGCTCGGGAAATACAAGACTTGTGACACTCGTTTCCTAAAATCAGTATGACACACATGCTTGTATAGTATTCTCTATTTATTACGCTCGATCTCCCTCGGGAAATACACAAATTCTGACACTCGTTTCGTAAAATCAGTATGACACACATGCTAGTATAATAATCTCTATTAATTACACTCGCTCTCTCTCGGGAAATACAAGAATTCTGACACTCGTTTCGTAAAATCAGTATGACACACATGCTAGTATAATAATCTCTATTTATTACACTCGCTCTCGCTCGGGAAATACAAGAATTCTGACACTCGTTTCGTAAAATCAGTATGACACACATGATTGTATAATAATCTCTATTTATTACGCTCGCTCTCCCTCGGGAAATACAAGAATTCTGACACTCGTTTCGTAAAATCAGTATGACACACATGCTAGTGTAATAATCTCTATTGATACACTCGCTCTTGCTCGGGAAATACAAGACTTGTGACACTCGTTTCCTAAAATCAGTATGACACACATGCTTGTATAGTATTCTCTATTTATTACGCTCGATCTCCCTCGGGAAATACACAAATTCTGACACTCGTTTCGTAAAATCAGTATGACACACATGCTAGTATAATAATCTCTATTAATTACACTCGCTCTCGCTCGGGAAATACAAGAATTCTGACACTCGTTTCGTAAAATCAGTATGACACACATGCTAGTATAATAATCTCTATTTATTACACTCGCTCTCGCTCGGGAAATACAAGAATTCTGACACTCGTTTCGTAAAATCAGTATGACACACATGATAGTATAATAATCTCTATTTATTACGCTCGCTCTCCCTCGGGAAATACAAGAATTCTGACACTCGTTTCGTAAAATCAGTATGACACACATGCTAGTATAATAATCTCTATTCATTACACTCGCTCTCGCTCGGGAAATACAAGAATTCTAACACTCGTTTCGTAAAATCAGTATGACCCACATGCTAGTGTAATAATCTCTATTCATACACTCGCTCTCGCTCGTGAAACACAAGAATTCTGACACTCGTTTCGTAAAATCAGTATGACACACATGGTAGTATAATAATCTCTATTTATTACGCTCGCTCTCCCTCGGGAAATACAAGAATTCTGACACTCGTTTCGTAAAATCAGTATGACACACATGCTAGTATAATAATCTCTATTAATTACACTCGCTCTCGCTTGGGAAATACAAGAATTCTGACACTCGTTTCGTAAAATCAGTATGACACACATGCTAGTACAATAATCTCTATTCATTACACTCGCTCTCGCTCGGGAAATACAAGAATTCTAACACTCGTTTCGTAAAATCAGTATGACCCACATGCTAGTGTAATAATCTCTATTCATACACTCGCTCTAGCTCGTGAAACACAAGAATTCTGACACTCGTTTCGTAAAATCAGTATGACACACATGCTAGTATAATAATCTCTATTAATAACACTCGCTCTCGCTTGGAAAATACAAGAATTCTGACACACGTTTCGTAAAATCAGTATGACACACATGCTAGTATAATAATCTCTAGTTATTTCACTCGCTCTCGCTTGGAAAATACAAGAATCCTGACACTCGTTTCGTAAAAATCAGTATGACACACATGCTAGTATAGTATTCTCTATTTATTACACTCGCTCTCGCTTGGAAAAAAGAAGAATTCTGACACCCTTTTTGTAAAATCAGTATGACACACATGCTAGTATCGTAATCACTATTCATACACTCGCTCTCGCTCGGGAAACACAAGAATTCTGACACTCGTTTCGTAAAATCAGTATGACCCATATGCTAGTGTAATAATGTCTATTTATACACTCGCTCTCCAACGGGAAAGACAAGAATTCTGACACTCGTTTCGTAAAATCAGTATGATACACATGCTAGTATAGTAATCTCTATTTATTACACTCGCTCTCGCACAGGAAATACAAGAATTGTGACACTCGTTTCGTAAAATCAGTATGACACACATGCTAGTATAATAATCTCTATTTATTACACTCGCTCTCGCACGGGAAATACAAGAATTCTGACACTCGTTTCGTAAAATCAGTATGACACACATGATTGTATAATAATCTCTATTTATTACGCTCGCTCTCCCTCGGGAAATACAAGAATTCTGAAACTCGTTTCGTAAAATCAGTATGACACACATGCTAGTGTAATAATCTCTATTTATACACTCGCTCTTGCTCGGGAAATACAAGACTTGTGACACTCGTTTCCTAAAATCAGTATGACACACATGCTTGTATAGTATTCTCTATTTATTACGCTCGATCTCCCTCGGGAAATACAAGAATTCTGACACTCGTTTCGTAAAATCAGTATGACACACATGCTAGTATAATAATCTCTATTTATACACTCGCTCTTGCTCGGGAAATACAAGACTTGTGACACTCGTTTCCTAAAATCAGTATGACACACATGCTTGTATAGTATTCTCTATTTATTACGCTCGATCTCCCTCGGGAAATACACAAATTCTGACACTCGTTTCGTAAAATCAGTATGACACACATGCTAGTATAATAATCTCTATTAATTACACTCGCTCTCGCTCGGGAAATACAAGAATTCTGACACTCGTTTCGTAAAATCAGTATGACACACATGCTAGTATAATAATCTCTATTTATTACACTCGCTCTCGCTCGGGAAATACAAGAATTCTGACACTCGTTTCGTAAAATCAGTATGACACACATGATTGTATAATAATCTCTATTTATTACGCTCGCTCTCCCTCGGGAAATACAAGAATTCTGACACTCGTTTCGTAAAATCAGTATGACACACATGCTAGTGTAATAATCTCTATTTATACACTCGCTCTTGCTCGGGAAATACAAGACTTGTGACACTCGTTTCCTAAAATCAGTATGACACACATGCTTGTATAGTATTCTCTATTTATTACGCTCGATCTCCCTCGGGAAATACAAGAATTCTGACACTCGTTTCGTAAAATCAGTATGACACACATGCTAGTATAATAATCTCTATTAATTACACTCGCTCTCGCTCGGGAAATACAAGAATTCTGACACTCGTTTCGTAAAATCAGTATGACACACATGCTAGTATAATAATCTCTATTTATTACACTCGCTCTCGCTCGGGAAATACAAGAATTCTGACACTCGTTTCGTAAAATCAGTATGACACACATGATAGTATAATAATCTCTATTTATTACGCTCGCTCTCCCTCGGGAAATACAAGAATTCTGACACTCGTTTCGTAAAAATCAGTATGACACACATGCTAGTATAATAATCTCTATTTATTACACTCGCTCTCGCACGGGAAATACAAGAATTCTAACACTCGTTTCGTAAAATCAGTATGACCCACATGCTAGTGTAATATTCTCTATTCATACATTCGCTCTCGCTCGTGAAACACAAGAATTCTGACACTCGTTTCGTAAAATCAGTATGACACACATGGTAGTATAATAATCTCTATTTATTACGCTCGCTCTCCCTCGGGAAATACAAGAATTCTGACACTCGTTTCGTAAAATCAGTATGACACACATGCTAGTATAATAATCTCTATTAATTACACTCGCTCTCGCTTGGGAAATACAAGAATTCTGACACTCGTTTCGTAAAATCAGCATGACACACATGCTAGTACAATAATCTCTATTCATTACACTCGCTCTCGCTCGGGAAATACAAGAATTCTAACACTCGTTTCGTAAAATCAGTATGACCCACATGCTAGTGTAATAATCTCTATTCATACACTCGCTCTCGCTCGTGAAACACAAGAATTCTGACACTCGTTTCGTAAAATCAGTATGACACACATGCTAGTATAATAATCTCTATTAATAACACTCGCTCTCGCTTGGAAAATACAAGAATTCTGACACACGTTTCGTAAAATCAGTATGACACACATGCTAGTATAATAATCTCTAGTTATTTCACTCGCTCTCGCTTGGAAAATACAAGAATCCTGACACTCGTTTCGTAAAAATCAGTATGACACACATGCTAGTATAGTATTCTCTATTTATTACACTTGCTCTCGCTTGGAAAAAAGAAGAATTCTGACACCCTTTTTGTAAAATCAGTATGACACACATGCTAGTATCGTAATCTCTATTCATACACTCGCTCTCGCTCGGGAAACACAAGAATTCTGACACTCGTTTCGTAAAATCAGTATGACCCATATGCTAGTGTAATAATGTCTATTTATACACTCGCTCTCCAACGGGAAAGACAAGAATTCTGACACTCGTTTCGTAAAATCAGTATGATACACATGCTAGTATAGTAATCTCTATTTATTACACTCGCTCTCGAACGGGAAATACAAGAATTCTGACACTCGTTTCATAAAATCAGTATGACACACATGCTAGTATAATAATCTCTATTTATTACACTCGCTCTCGCACGGGAAATACAAGAATTCTGACACTCGTTTCGTAAAATCAGTATGACACACATGATTGTATAATAATGTCTATTTATTACGTTCGCTCTCCCTCGGGAAATACAAGAATTCTGACACTCGTTTCGTAAAATCAGTATGACACACATGCTAGTGTAATAATCTCTATTTATACACTCGCTCTTGCTCGGGAAATACAAGACTTGTGACACTCGTTTCCTAAAATCAGTATGACACACATGCTTGTGTAGTATTCTCTATTTATTACGCTCGATCTCCCTCGGGAAATACAAGAATTCTGACACTCGTTTCGTAAAATCAGTATGACACACATGCTAGTATAATAATCTCTATTAATTACACTCGCTCTCGCTTGGGAAATACAAGAATTCTGACACTCGTTTCGTAAAATCAGTATGACACACATGCTAGTATAATAATCTCTATTTATTACACTCGCTCTCGCTCGGGAAATACAAGAATTCTGACACTCGTTTCGTAAAATCAGTATGACACACATGATAGTATAATAATCTCTATTTATTCCGCTCTCGCTCTCCCTCGGGAAATACAAGAATTCTGACACTCGTTTCATAAAATCAGTATGACACACATCCTAGTATAATAATCTCTATTCATTACACTCGCTCGCGCTCGGGAAATACAAGAATTCTGACACTCGTTTCGTAAAATCAGTATGACACACATGCTAGTATAGTAATCTCTATTCATTACACTCGCTCTCGCTCGGGAAATACAAGACTTGTTACACTCGTTTCGTAAAATCAGTATGACACACATGCTAGTATAATAATCTCTATTAATTACAGTCGCTCTCGCTCGGGAAATACAAGAATTCTGACACTCGTTTCGTAAAATCAGTATGACACACATGCTAGTATAATAATCTCTATTTATTACGCTCGCTCTCCCTCGGGAAATACAAGAATTCTGACACTCGTTTCGTAAAATCAGTATGACACACATGCTAGTGTAATAATCTCTATTTATACACTCGCTCTCGCTCTGGAAATGCAAGAATTCTGACACTCGTTTCGTAAAAGCAGTATGATACACATGCTAGTATAGTAATCTCTATTCATTACACTAGCTCTCGCTTGGGAAATACAAGACTTGTGACACTCGTTTCGTAAAATCAGTATGACACATGTTAGTATAGTATTCTCTATTTATTACACTCGCTCTCACTCGGGAAATACATGACTTGTGACACTCGTTTCGTAAAATCAGTATGACACACATGCTTGTATAGAATTCTCTATTTATTACACTCGCTCTCGCTCAGGAAATACACGAATTCTGACACTCGTTTCGTAAAATCAGTATGACACACATGCTAGTATAGTATTCTCTATTTATTACACTCGCTCTCGCTTGGAAAAAAGAAGAATTCTGACACTCGTTTCGTAAAATCAGTATGACACACATGCTAGTATAATAATCTCTATTTATTACACTCCCTCTCGCACGGGAAATACAAGAATTCTGACACTCGTTTCGTAAAATCAGTATGACACACATCCTAGTATAATAATCTCTATTCATTACACTCGCTCAGGAAATACAAGAATTCTAACACTCGTTTCGTAAAATCAGTATGACACACATGCTAGTATAATAATCTCTATTCATACACTCGCCCTCGCTCGGGAAAAACAAGAATTCTGACACTCGTTTCGTAAAAGCAGTATGATACACATGCTAGTATAGTAATCTCTATTCATTACACTCGCTCTCGCTCAGGAAATACACGAATTCTGACACTCGTTTCATAAAATCAGTATGACACACATGCTAGTATAATAATCTCTATTTATTACGCTCGCTCTCCCTCGGGAAATACAAGAATTCTGACACTCGTTTTGTAAAATCAGTATGACACACATGCTAGTGTAATAATCTCTATTTATACACTCGCTCTCGCTCGGGAAACACAAGAATTCTGACAGTCGTTTCGTAAAAGCAGTATCATACACATGCTAGTATAGTAATCTCTATTCATTACACTCGCTCTCGCTCGGGAAATACAAGACTTGTGACACTCGTTTCGTAAAATCAGTAAGACAGATGCTAGTTTAGTATTCTCTATTTATTACACTCGCTCTCGCTCGGGAAATACACGAATTCTGACACTCGTTTCATAAAATCAGTATGACACACATGCTAGGATAATAATCTCTATTAATTACACTCGCTCTCGCTCGGGAAATACAAGAATTCTGACACTCGTTTCGTAAAATCAGTATGACACACATGCTAGTATAATAATCTCTATTTATTACACTCGCTCTCGCACGGGAAATACAAGAATTCTGACACTCGTTTCGTAAAATCAGTATGACACACATGCTAGTATAATAATCTCTATTTATTACACTCGCTCTCGCTCTGGAAATACAAGAATTCTGACCCTCGTTTCGTAAAATCAGTATGACATACATGCCAGTATAGTATTCTCTATTAATTACACTCGCTCTCGCTCGGGAAATACAAGAATTCTGACACTCGTTTCGTAAAATCAGTATGACACACATGCTAGTGTAATAATCTCTATTTATTACACTCGCTCTCGCTCAGGAAATCGGACTCGTTTCGTAAAATCAGTATGACACATGCTAGTATAGTATTCTCTATTTATTACACTCGCTCTCGCTCGGGAAATACAAGACTTGTGACACTCGTTTCATAAAATCAGTATGACACACATGCTAGTATAATAATCTCTATTAATTACACTCGCTCTCGCTCGGGAAATACACGAATTCTGACGCTCGTTTCGTAAAATCAGTATGACACACATGCTAGTATAATAATCTCTATTTATTACACTCGCTCTCGCACGGGAAATACAAGAATTCTGACACTCGTTTCGTAAAATCAGTATGACACACATGCTAGTATAATAATCTCTATTTATTACTCTCGCTCTCGCTCTGGAAATAAAAGAATTCTGACACTTGTTTCGTAAAATCAGTATGACATACATGCCAGTATAGTATTCTCTATTCATTACACCCGCTCTCGCTCGGGAAATACAAGAATTCTGACACTCGTTTCGTAAAATCAGTATGACACACATGCTAGTGTAATAATCTCTATTTATTACACTCGCTCTCGCTCAGGAAATCGGACTCGTTTCGTAAAATCAGTATGACACACATGCTAGTATAGTATTCTCTATTTATTACACTCGCTCTCGCTCGGGAAATACAAGACTTGTGACACTCGTTTCGTAAAATCAGTATGACACACATGCTTGTATAGAATTCTCTATTTATTACACTCGCTCTCGCTCAGGAAATACACGAATTCTGACACTCGTTTCGTAAAATCAGTATGACACACATGCTAGTATAATAATCTCTAGTTATTTCACTCGCTCTCGCTTGGAAAATACAAGAATTCTGACACTCGTTTCGTAAAATCAGTATGACACACATGCTAGTATAATAATCTCTAGTTATTTCACTCGCTCTCGCTTGGAAAATACAAGAATTCTGACACTCGTTTCGTAAAATCAGTATGACACACATGCTAGTATAGTATTCTCTATTTATTACACTCGCTCTCGCTTGGAAAAAAGAAGAATTCTGACACTCGTTTCGTAAAATCAGTATGACACACATGCTAGTATAATAATCTCTAGTTATTACACTCCCTCTCGCACGGGAAATAAAAGAATTCTGACACTCGTTTCGTAAAATCAGTATGACACACATGCTAGTATAATAATCTCTATTTATTACGCTCGCTCTCCCTCGGGAAAAACAAGAATTCTGACACTCGTTTCGTAAAATCAGTATGACACACATGCTAGTATAATAATCTCTATTCATTACACTCGCTCAGGAAATACAAGAATCCTGACACTCATTTCGTAAAATCAGTATGACACACATGCGAGTGTAATAATCTCTATTCATACACTCGCCCTCGCTCGGGAAACAGAAGAATTCTGACACTCGTTTCGTAAAAGCAGTATGATACACATGCTAGTATAGTAATCTCTATTCATTACACTCGCTCTCGCTTGGGAAATACACGAATTCTGACACTCGTTTCATAAAATCAGTATGACACACATGCTAGTATAATAATCTCTATTTATTACACTCCCTCTCGCACGGGAAATAAAAGAATTCTGACACTCGTTTCGTAAAATCAGTATGACACACATGCTAGTATAATAATCTCTATTCATTACACTCGCTCGGGAAATACAAGAATTCTAACACTCGTTTCGTAAAAGCAGTATGATACACATGCTAGTATAGTAATCTCTATTCATTACACTCGCTCTCGCTTGGGAAATACACGAATTCTGACACTCGTTTCATAAAATCAGTATGACACACATGCTAGTATAATAATCTCTATTAATTACACTCGTTCTCGCTCAGGAAATACACGAATTCTGACACTCGTTTCGTAAAATCAGTATTACACACATGCTAGTATAATAATCTCTAGTTATTACACTCGCTCTCGCTTGGAAAATACAAGAATCCTGACACTCGTTTCGTAAAATCAGTATGACACACATGCTAGTATAACAATCTCGCTTTATTACACTCGCTCTCGCTCGGAAAATACAAGAATTCTGACACTCGTTTCGTAAAATCAGTATGACACACATGCTAGTGTAATAATCTCTATTTATACACTCGCTCTCGCTCGGGAAACACAAGAATTCTGACACTCATTTCGTAAAATCAGTATGACACACATGCTAGTATAGTATTCTCTATTTATTACACTCGCTCTCGCTCGGGAAATACAAGAATTCTAACACTCGTTTCGTAAAATCAGTATGACCCACATGCTAGTGTAATAATCTCTATTCATACACTCGCTCTCGCTCGTGAAACACAAGAATTCTGACACTCGTTTCGTAAAATCAGTATGACACACATGCTAGTATAATAATCTTTATTAATTACACTCGCTCTCGCTTGGAAAATACAAGAATTCTGACACACGTTTCGTAAAATCAGTATGAAACACATGCTAGTATAATAATCTCTAGTTATTTCACTCGCTCTCGCTTGGAAAATACAAGAATCCTGACACTCGTTTCGTAAAAATCAGTATGACACACATGCTAGTATAGTATTCTCTATTTATTACACTCGCTCTCGCTTGGAAAAAAGAAGAATTCTGACACCCTTTTTGTAAAATCAGTATGACACACATGCTAGTATCGTAATCTCTATTCATACACTCGCTCTCGCTCGGGAAACACAAGAATTCTGACACTCGTTTCGTAAAATCAGTATGACCCATATGCTAGTGTAATAATGTCTATTTATACACTCGCTCTCCAACGGGAAAGACAAGAATTCTGACACTCGTTTCGTAAAATCAGTATGATACACATGCTAGTATAGTAATCTCTATTTATTACACTCGCTCTCGCACGGGAAATACAAGAATTCTGACACTCGTTTCGTAAAATCAGTATGACACACATGCTAGTATAATAATCTCTATTTATTACACTCGATCTCGCACGGGAAATACAAGAATTCTGACACTCGTTTCGTAAAATCAGTATGACACACATGATTGTATAATAATGTCTATTTATTACATTCTCTCCCTCGGGAAATACAAGAATTCTGACACTCGTTTCGTAAAATCAGTATGACACACATGCTAGTGTAATAATCTCTATTTATACACTCGCTCTTGCTCGGGAAATACAAGACTTGTGACACTCGTTTCCTAAAATCAGTATGACACACATGCTTGTATAGTATTCTCTATTTATTACGCTCGATCTCCCTCGGGAAATACACGAATTCTGACACTCGTTTCGTAAAATCAGTATGACACACATGCTAGTATAATAATCTCTATTAATTACACTCGCTCTCGCTCGGGAAATACACGAATTCTGACACTCGTTTCGTAAAATCAGTATGACACACATGCTAGTATAATAATCTCTATTTATTACACTCGCTCTCGCTCGGGAAATACAAGAATTCTGACACTCGTTTCGTAAAATCAGTATGACACACATGCTAGTATAATAATCTCTATTTATTACGCTCGCTCTCGCTCGGGAAATACAAGAATTCTGACACTCGTTTCACAAAATCAGTATGGCACACATCCTAGTATAATAATCTCTATTCATTACACTCGCTCTCGCTCGGGAAATACAAGAATTCTGACACTCGTTTCGTAAAATCAGTATGACCCACATGCTAGTATAGTATTGTCTATTAATTACACTCGCTCTCGCTCGGGAAATACAAGACTTGTGACACTCGTTTTGTAAAATCAGTATGACACACATGCTAGTATAATAATCTCTATTAATTACACTCGCTCTCGCTCGGGAAATACAAGAATTCTGACACTCGTTTCGTAAAATCAGTATGACACACATGCTAGTATAATAATCTCTATTTATTACGCTCGCTCTCCCTCGGGAAATACAAGAATTCTGACACTCGTTTCGTAAAATCAGTATGACACACATGCTAGTGTAATAATCTCTATTTATACACTCGCTCTCGCTCTGGAAATGCAAGAATTCTGACACTCGTTTCGTAAAAGCAGTATGATACACATGCTAGTATAGTAATCTCTATTCATTACACTCGCTCTCGCTTGGGAAATACAAGACTTGTGACACTCGTTTCGTAAAATCAGTATGACACATGTTAGTATAGTATTCTCTATTTATTACACTCGCTCTCACTCGGGAAATACATGACTTGTGACACTCGTTTCGTAAAATCAGTATGACACACATGCTTGTAGAGAATTCTCTATTTATTACACTCGCTCTCGCTCAGGAAATACACGAATTCTGACACTCGTTTCGTAAAATCAGTATGACACACATGCTAGTATAATAATCTCTATTAATTACACTCGCTCTCGCTCGGGAAATACACGAATTCTGACACTCGTTTCGTAAAAGCAGTATGACACACATGCTAGTATAATAATCTCTAGTTATTTCACTCGCTCTCGCTTGGAAAATACAAGAATCCTGACACTCGTTTCGTAAAATCAGTATGACACACATGCTAGTATAGTATTCTCTATTTATTACACTCGCTCTCGCTTGGAAAAAAGAAGAATTCTGACACTCGTTTCGTAAAATCAGTATGACACACATGCTAGTATAATAATCTCTATTTATTACACTCCCTCTCGCACGGGAAATACAAGAATTCTGACACTCGTTTCGTAAAATCAGTATGACACACATGCTAGTATAATAATCTCTATTCATTACACTCGCTCAGGAAATACAAGAATTCTAACACTCGTTTCGTAAAATCAGTATGACACACATGCTAGTGTAATAATCTCTATTCATACACTCGCCCTCGCTCGGGAAACACAAGAATTCTGACACTCGTTTCGTAAAAGCAGTATGATACACATGCTAGTATAGTAATCTCTATTCATTACACTCGCTCTCGCTCAGGAAATACACGAATTCTGACACTCGTTTCATAAAATCAGTATGACACACATGCTAGTATAATAATCTCTATTCATTACACTCGCTCAGGAAATACAAGAATTCTAACACTCGTTTCGTAAAATCAGTATGACACACATGCTAGTGTAATAATCTCTATTCATACACTCGCCCTCGCTCGAGAAACACAAGAATTCTGACACTCGTTTCGTAAAAGCAGTATGATACACATGCTAGTATAGTAATCTCTATTCATTACACTCGCTCTTGCTCAGGAAATACACGAATTCTGACACTCGTTTCATAAAATCAGTATGACACACATGCTAGTATAATAATCTCTATTTATTACGCTCGCTCTCCCTCAGGAAATACAAGAATTCTGACACTCGTTTTGTAAAATCAGTATGACACACATGCTAGTGTAATAATCTCTATTTATACACTCGCTCTCGCTCGGGAAACACAAGAATTCTGACACTCGTTTCGTAAAAGCAGTATCATACACATGCTAGTATAGTAATCTCTATTCATTACACTCGCTCTCGCTCGGGAAATACAAGACTTGTGACACTCGTTTCGTAAAATCAGTAAGACAGATGCTAGTATAGTATTCTCTATTTATTACACTCGCTCTCGCTCGGGAAATACACGAATTCTGACACTCGTTTCATAAAATCAGTATGACACACATGCTAGTATAATAATCTCTATTAATTACACTCGCTCTCGCTCGGGAAATACAAGAATTCTGACACTCGTTTCGTAAAATCAGTATGACACACATGCTAGTATAATAATCTCTATTAATTACACTCGCTCTCGCACGGGAAATACAAGAATTCTGACACTCGTTTCGTAAAATCAGTATGACACACATGCTAGTATAATAATCTCTATTTATTACTCTCGCTCTCGCTCTGGAAATACAAGAATTCTGACACTCGTTTCGTAAAATCAGTATGACATACATGCCAGTATAGTATTCTCTATTCATTACACCCGCTCTCGCTCGGGAAATACAAGAATTCTGACACTCGTTTCGTAAAATCAGTATGACACACATGCTTGTGTAATAATCTCTATTTATTACACTCGCTCTCGCTCAGGAAATCGGACTCGTTTCGTAAAATCAGTATGACACATGCTAGTTTAGTATTCTCTATTTATTACACTCGCTCTCGCTCGGGAAATACAGGAATTCTGACACTCGTTTCATAAAATCAGTATGACACACATGCTAGTATAATAATCTCTATTAATTACACTCGCTCTCGCTCTTGAAATACACGAATTCTGACGCTCGTTTCGTAAAATCAGTATGACACACATGCTAGTATAATAATCTCTATTTATTACACTCGCTCTCGCACGGGAAATACAAGAATTCTGACACTCGTTTCGTAAAATCAGTATGACACACATGCTAGTATAATAATCTCTATTTATTACTCTCGCTCTCGCTCTGGAAATAAAAGAATTCTGACACTCGTTTCGTAAAATCAGTAAGACATACATGCCAGTATAGTAATCTCTATTCATTACACCCGCTCTCGCTCGGGAAATGCAAGAATTCTGACACTCGTTTCGTAAAATCCGTATGACACACATGCTAGTGTAATAATCTCTATTTATTACACTCGCTCTCGCTCAGGAAATCGGACTCGTTTCGTAAAATCAGTATGACACATGCTAGTATAGTATTCTCTATTTATTACACTCGCTCTCGCTCGGGAAATACAAGAATTCTGACACTCGTTTCGTAAAATCAGTATGACACACATGCTTGTATAGAATTCTCTATTTATTACACTCGCTCTCGCTCAGGAAATACACGAATTCTGACACTCGTTTCGTAAAATCAGTATGACACACATGCTAGTATAATAATCTCTATTAATTACACTCGCTCTCGCTCGGGAAATACAAGAATTCTGACACTCGTTTCGTAAAATCAGTATGACACACATGCTAGTATAATAATCTCTAGTTATTTCACTCGCTCTCGCTTGGAAAATACAAGAATCCTGACACTCGTTTCGTAAAATGAGTATGACACACATGCTAGTATAGTATTCTCTATTTATTACACTCGCTCTCGCTTGGAAAAAAGAAGAATTCTGACACTCGTTTCGTAAAATCAGTATGACACACATGCTAGTATTATAATCTCTATTTATTACACTCCCTCTCGCACGGGAAATAAAAGAATTCTGACACTCGTTTCGTAAAATCAGTATGACACACATGCTAGTATAATAATCTCTATTTATTACGCTCGCTCTCCCTCGGGAAATACAAGAATTCTGACACTCGTTTCGTAAAATCAGTATGACACACATGCTAGTATAATAATCTCTATTCATTACACTCGCTCAGGAAATACAAGAATCCTGACACTCATTTCTTAAAATCAGTATGACACACATGCTAGTGTAATAATCTCTATTCATACACTCGCCCTCGCTCGGAAACACAAGAATTCTGACACTCGTTTCGTGAAAGCAGTATGATACACATGCTAGTATAGTAATCTCTATTCATTACACTCGCTCTCGCTTGGGAAATACACGAATTCTGACACTCGTTTCATAAAATCAGTATGACACACATGCTAGTATAATAATCTCTATTAATTACACTCGCTCTCGCTCAGGAAATACACGAATTCTGACACTCGTTTCGTAAAATCAGTATGACACACATGCTAGTATAATAATCTCTATTAATTACACTCGCTCTCCCTCGGGAAATACAAGAATTCTGACACTCGTTTCGTAAAATCAGTATGACACACATGCCAGTATAATAATCTCTATTTATTACACTCCCTCTCGCACGGGAAATAAAAGAATTCTGACACTCGTTTCGTAAAATCAGTATGACACACATGCTAGTATAATAATCTCTATTCATTACACTCGCTTGGGAAATACAAGAATTCTAACACTCGTTTCGTAAAAGCAGTATGATACACATGCTAGTATAGTAATCTCTATTCATTACACTCGCTCTCGCTTGGGAAATACACGAATTCTGACACTCGTTTCATAAAATCAGTATGACACACATGCTAGTATAATAATCTCTATTAATTACACTCGTTTTCGCTCAGGAAATACACGAATTCTGACACTCGTTTCGTAAATTCAGTATTACACACATGCTAGTATAATAATCTCTAGTTATTACACTCGCTCTCACTTGGAAAATACAAGAATCCTGACACTCGTTTCGTAAAATCAGTATGACACACATGCTAGTATAATAATCTCGCTTTATTACACTCGCTCTCGCTCGGGAAATACAAGAATTCTGACACTCGTTTCGTAAAATCAGTATGACACACATGCTAGTATAATAATCTCTATTTATTACGCTCGCTCTCCCTCGGGAAATACAAGAATTCTGACACTCGTTTCGTAAAATCAGTATGACACACATGCTAGTGTAATAATCTCTATTTATACACTCGCTCTCGCTCGGGAAACACAAGAATTCTGACACTCATTTCGTAAAAGCAGTATCATATACATGCTAGTATAGTAATCTCTATTCATTACACTCGCTCTCGCTCGGGAAATACAAGACTTGTGACACTCGTTTCGTAAAATCAGTATGACACACATGCTAGTATAGTATTCTCTATTTATTACACTCGCTCTCGCTCGGGAAATACAAGAATTCTGACACTCGTTTCATAAAAACAGTATGACACACATGCTAGTATAATAATCTCTATTAATTACACTCGCTCTCGCTCAGGAAATACAAGAATTCTGACACTCGTTTCGTAAAATCAGTATGACACACATGCTAGTATAATAATCTCTATTTATTACGCTCGCTCTCCCTCGGGAAATACAAGAATTCTGACACTCGTTTCGTAAAATCAGTATGACACACATGCTAGTATAATAATCTCTATTCATTACACTCGCTCAGGAAATACAATAATCCTGACACTCATTTCTTAAAATCAGTATGACACACATGCTAGTGTAATAATCTCTATTCATACACTCGCCCTCGCTCGGGAAACACAAGAATTCTGACACTCGTTTCGTGAAAGCAGTATGATACACATGCTAGTATAGTAATCTCTATTCATTACACTCGCTCTCGCTTGGGAAATACACGAATTCTGACACTCGTTTCGTAAAATCAGTATGACACACATGCTAGTATAATAATCTCTATTAATTACACTCGCTCTCGCTCAGGAAATACACGAATTCTGACACTCGTTTCGTAAAATCAGTATGACACACATGCTAGTATAATAATCTCTATTTATTACACTCCCTCTCGCACGGGAAATAAAAGAATTCTGACACTCGTTTCGTAAAATCAGTATGACACACATGCTAGTATAATAATCTCTATTCATTACACTCGCTTGGGAAATACAAGAATTCTAACACTCGTTTCGTAAAAGCAGTATGATACACATGCTAGTATAGTAATCTCTATTCATTACACTCGCTCTCGCTTGGGAAATACACGAATTCTGACACTCGTTTCATAAAATCAGTATGACACACATGCTAGTATAATAATCTCTATTAATTACACTCGTTTTCGCTCAGGAAATACACGAATTCTGACACTCGTTTCGTAAAATCAGTATTACACACATGCTAGTATAATAATCTCTAGTTATTACACTCGCTCTCGCTTGGAAAATACAAGAATCCTGACACTCGTTTCGTAAAATCAGTATGACACACATGCTAGTATAATAATCTCGCTTTATTACACTCGCTCTCGCTCGGGAAATACAAGAATTCTGACACTCGTTTCGTAAAATCAGTATGACACACATGCTAGTATAATAATCTCTATTTATTACGCTCGCTCTCCCTCGGGAAATACAAGAATTCTGACACTCGTTTCGTAAAATCAGTATGACACACATGCTAGTGTAATAATCTCTATTTATACACTCGCTCTCGCTCGGGAAACACAAGAATTCTGACACTCATTTCGTAAAAGCAGTATCATATACATGCTAGTATAGTAATCTCTATTCATTACACTCGCTCTCGCTCGGGAAATACAAGACTTGTGACACTCGTTTCGTAAAATCAGTATGACACACATGCTAGTATAGTATTCTCTATTTATTACACTCGCTCTCGCTCGGGAAATACAAGAATTCTGACACTCGTTTCATAAAATCAGTATGACACACATGCTAGTATAATAATCTCTATTAATTACACTCGCTCTCGCTCAGAAAATACAAGAATTCTGACACTCGTTTCGTAAAATCAGTATGACACACATGCTAGTATAATAATCTCTAGTTATTACACTCGCTTTCGCTTGGAAAATACAAGAATCCTGACACTCGTTTCGTAAAATCAGTTTGACACACATGCTAGTATAATAATCTCGCTTTATTACACTCGCTCTCGCTCGGGAAATACAAGAATTCTGACACTCGTTTCGTAAAATCAGTATGACACACATGCTAGTATAATAATCTCTATTTGTTACGCTCGCTCTCCCTCGGGAAATACAAGAATTCTGACACTCGTTTCGTAAAATCAGTATGACACACATGCTAGTGTAATAATCTCTATTTATACACTCGCTCTCGCTCGGGAAACACAAGAATTCTGACACTCGTTTCGTAAAAGCAGTATCATATACATGCTAGTATAGTAATCTCTATTCATTACACTCGCTCTCGCTCGGGAAATACAAGACTTGTGACACTCGTTTCGTAAAATCAGTATGACACACATGCTAGTATAGTATTCTCTATTAATTACACTCGCTCTCGCTCGGGAAATACAAGAATTCTGACACTCGTTTCATAAAATCAGTATGACACACATGCTAGTATAATGATCTCTATTAATTACACTCGCTCTCGCTCGGGAAATACAAGAATTCTGACACTCGTTTCGTAAAATCAGTATGACACAAATGCTAGTATAATAATCTCTATTTATTACACTCGCTCTCGCACGGGAAATACAAGAATTCTGACACTCGTTTCGTAAAATCAGTATGACACACATGCTAGTATAATAATCTCTATTTATTAATCTCGCTCTCGCTCTCGCTCTTGAAATACAAGAATTCTGACACTCGTTTCGTAAAATCAGTATGACATACATGCCAGTATAGTATTCTCTATTCATTACACCCGCTCTCGCTCGGGAAATACAAGAATTCTGACACTCGTTTCGTAAAATCAGTATGACACACATGCTTGTGTAATAATCTCTATTTATTACACTCGCTCTCGCTCAGGAAATCGGACTCGTTTCGTAAAATCAGTATGACACAAATGCTCGTATAGGAATCTTTATATCTAGCTTCATCATGTTATTGTTATTATCATTACTATTGAACATGTATTATCACGTATATTAGTCACTGTTGTGTTGGAGGTGATATTGGAACATGTTTTTCTTTTCTTTTCATGGCGCCGATCACAAAGGGAATGACTTTTACTCTCAAACGCACACTTCCACGTCCGTCTCTCCGTGCTTCACGTTTTGTGTATGTCAAACAACAGAAATATTAGAATTCACAACATCAATAGTTCGCGGTCAGCGCAGTAAACAACGTCGACACTGACAAAACCCCGAGGTGAAAATCCCGTCAGGCTATTATAGAGGCAAGTCAGCGGCTATTGTAAGTGATGAGTGATTGATTGCTGCTAATGCCATTATGAATTCCTGGGTTGAGCTCGCGGACAATACGGTAGATGAGGCGATAATGTAATTAACTCTGCCTCAAATAGAGGGAATTTGTGCTGTCACGCTACAAGAAAGATCTATCCTAACTGTTTGGATTAAAACATTGAGGCCCCGGTATTATAGCTCGGTACACGAATGATTGAAGAAATAAATAATGAAGAAATACATGTTAATAAGAAAGAAAAAGAAATTAGCAGACAATATGAAAAAGTAAAAATAGAAGTAATGTAACTAAATATCAAGACTTTCTTAGTTAAACAGATAACAGTCACGTCTTCTCCACTGTTCGTGAGACTGCTTCATGTAATTAAATCATGAGCTATATTAGAAATCAATGCTGAAGTTTACTGCCAAAGCTATGGATGCATGCAGCGTATATTTCAATATATCCACTCGCTCGTCCCTCCACATGTAATTTGTTAGACAATCAAATGAACTGTACTTTAAAAACATATCTAGTTGGTAAAATGTATACAGATCACGTAAAGGACTCACGGAAATAACAGTATTATATTCGGGACATGGCCATTATCGATTTCGCATTTCCTGTCCCGACCAGCCCACAGAAGCCGTGCTTAAGTGATTGAGATGCGACAGTGATGAATGGCCTCTAAGTTTTACAATCAGTTTTCAAATCGCACTAAATGAATGGGTGTACTTGTCTGGTAAAGGATTCGTGCAAGAGAATTAGGATTTTAGACAGAGGAGATTATATATACGCAGACATTCCAGTGAAATAACAGGATATCATCTTAAGAACGAATAAAGCCCAACTGTCAAGTTTTACGACTATTGCCTTTTATCTGTGAGGGTAAAATGATGTTTTGAGGAGAGATAACAATCTTGTCTCCTTGAATGGTGATCAGTGTAACAAGATTGACCGTTAGACACCAGGGCCCATGTTCCTCAAAGCGATGTGAGCGCAACGATTATCCTAAGCCTATATTAAAGTATGGGAGTTCGGAGTCACCCTTGCGCTATGACCACTCTGTGAAACGGGGCCCATTTGCTAAGGAGGTCAAGAGGTCCAGTCAACCTACACACCTAATTGTCAGGCGGAAAAGAACCAGGGCGACGAGCGGAAGGATTGAAGTCGAAATATCTGATAAGCCCGCTGCCAACGATGTAGAGACACGTCGCTGATGAGACACCTCACACATCCCCTTCCACTCCAGTCCCACACAGGGTCCCTCACATCTCCCCTTCCACTCCAGTGCCACACAGGGTCCCTCACATCTCCCCTTCCACTCCAGTCCCACACAGGGTCCCTCACATCTCCCCTTCCACTCCAGTCCCACACAGGGTCCCTCACATCTCCTCTTCCACCATCTTAGACCGGCAGCCCAGAGCACTTTGGTCAAACGAACAAGGTAATTATCCGAACACAGGAACATTTACTGTGTAACCCAACATATTCATATATGGATGTCTGCCGGGGAGCCCCTGCTGCGTGTGGCCCCTGGCCCCCAGAAAGAAGGGACCATTCAAGGGCTGGATCAAACATTGGAGGTACCACATGAAAGTAAGTGTAAATGAATTGGTTCATCTCACAGAGTACAGAATGGGCCACGCCAGACAAATCTTCCTCTGCATAAGGCCTGCCAGACACCCTCAGAGAGGGTCCCAAAATTTGGGCTGGGTTAAACAATGGAGGTACCACATGAAATCAACATAAAATGAACTATTACACTCTACTAAGTATAAAATACCCATTGCCAGACAAATCGTCTGCTGCATAAGGCCCGCCAGACCCTCCCAAAGGTTGACCCTTAATGCACTCAGTGGACACTCTGGTAAAATTTGACTAGAGTATACATTCAAAGTACCAGATTAAAGTAAGTTCAGATGAACAGGTACACGTTACTGAGTACAACACGGCCAATACCTGACAAATTTTCCTCTGCATAAGGTCCGCCAGACCCCCCAGAGAGGGTCCAAAAATTTAGGCTGGGTTAAACATTGGAGGTACCACATAAAACCAACATAAAATTAACAATAGCACTCTACTTATTGCACAATACCCATTGCCAGTCAAATAATCTTCCGCATAAGGCCCGCCAGACACCCACAAAAAGTTGACCCTTCAGGTATCCACGGGTAAAATTGGTCTGGAATATATATCGATCGTACCACATTAAGGTAAGTTTAAATGAACAGGTTCATATCACAGAGTACAGAATGGGCCACACCAGACAAATCTTCCTCTGCATAAGGCTTAAACATTGGAGGTATCACATGGAACCAACATAAAATGAACTATTACACTCTACTTATTACAAAATACCCATTGCCAGACAAATCCTCTTCTGTTTAGGGCCCGCCAGACACATCCTCACCCCACCCCACACAGTTGACCCTCTGTAATCCCAGTGTGCATAATGAAACACAGGACATCAGCTCTGAGAGTCAACAGATGGTCAAATTTATGTTTTGTTCTTAAAGATGGAAGTATTTTATTGAGATTAAAATCACGTATTTATAAAATCAGGTCTCTGAATACTAGTATTGATATCATAGATTAGGCCTATCGTTGAAATGTAATGAAAATGGCATGAATCTGATTCTTGTGAATATATATCTGATCATCTATGAAGTCCTCAAAGCCTGCTATAGCCTGATAGCTTGGCTATGGGTTCCTACAAACCCAAACATGCTTAGGTAGTCCTCAAGGCCTGCTATAAGAATGGTTAATGACAGTCCCTAATACCATTTGGAAATCTCTTGGTGATAATTGTGTTTAAAAACCTATGATCTCCGTTTACTTAGCAAGTTTTATTATCTAAAAAGCTGAATTCCAGCCAAATATGTCCACATTTATCAATTTTACATAGACGTCTCGTTGACGAGATACTATTGCGTCAGAAAAATCAACTCTAACTAATGCAATGTAAATGATTGGTTGCATAGTTCTCGCTCGATCGTAGGCCTACCTTGTCACACAAATTTAAAAATGGCTTGAAACTCCACAAATATATTGGTACGAGTAAGCTTCAGAAGAGAAGCGCAAATTAATAAGGTAAAGGTTTTAGAAAACGCTCTTTCTTTTTATCGTGGCGAGAAGGTTTCTTTCAAAAAGTTCAAGTCAGATCTCCTTTGTGTTGACATTCCTGCAGGTTATGTGTCATCAAGCATTGTTTTATCCATGCAGCATCAATTGATACAGTGAGCTCGTCTAATCTCGATATCTCGATAGGCCTAGCTTTTGATATAAGTCTAATGATACCATTGCATTGGGTTAGACTTGATCTCGTCAACGAAGAAAAGACGTCTATGTAAAATTGATAAATATGGAGATATATTTGGCCTGAATTCAGATTTTTAGATGATAAAACTTGCTAAATAAATGGAGATCATAGGTTATAAAACACAATTATCACCCAGATTTTCCAGATTATCGTCCTAAAACATTTCCAAGTGGTATAAGGGGCTATCATTAACCATTCTGCAACACTCAACAACAAAAGTGTATAGTGTATTTTTCAAAGAAGTAAAGTTCGGTTTTCATTATTGTAGTACATGTATGGAATCAAGTCACAAAAACGCAAATGCTACAGAAAAGCATGCATTCCATGCAAAAGTTGACTTTTATGCAAGCCCCATGCATTTCACTACCCAAGAATGGGTATAAAAACATGTGCGTTGACGGGATTCCATATGCATTGTTTAGCATCGTGCTGACAACAACCACTCAGAAAAACAACAAAATTACGCAATTATTCAACATTATGAAATGCCACGCTTGTCCGAAAATGAGCGTCTGCGAGCCATTGGTATGCTTGAAGAAGGATCGAGTCAACTTGATGTTGCAAGACAGTTTAACGTCCACAGAAACACCATTTGGTGTTTATGGCAACGTTTGCAACAGACGAATGCAGTCAGAGACCATCCTCGGAGTGGCAGGCCAGGCGTAACCAATAATCGACAACAACACACCTACGAAATCGATTCTAGCCAGCAACAGTGACTGCAAGGAGCATCCCTGGCTTTCGACGAATATCTTAACAAACCGTACGTCGCCGCCTCAGATGTGCAGGGGTTGTCGCCAGAAGACCCGCCGGACGTCCCATTTTGACAGGAAACCACCGTCAAGCACGTCTACAGTGGTGCAGACAGCGTCTACGCTGGACGGTCATACAGTGGGGACAAATTCTATTCACTGACGAGTCTCGTTTTCACTTCAGCCACAGCGATGGACGGATTTGAGTGTACCGACGTCGAGGTGAACGTTACGTCAATCATTGTGTCATGGAAGAAGATCGGTTCTGGTGCGGCAGCGTTTTGGTATCGGGTGGGATTACAGCAAGACAGAGGACCCGTTTGATAGTGGTAGAGGTAAATCTCAATGGACAGCGCTACCGCGACGAGATCATCGGCCCTGTTGTTCTACCGTTTTTGTGTCGTCATGGCCCAGGCATTACCTTTCAACATGACAACGCCCGGCCTCATATTGCTCGACTTGTTCAGGATCTCTTCAACAAAACAGCGGGAATGTCATCCCCTGGCCGGCTCGCTCCCCTGATCTATCAGCAATCGAGCACATGTGGGATGCGATGGATCGGCGCCTTCAACGTCAACCACGTGTTCCACAGACACTCCAGGAACTTCGAAACATGCTCCAGCAGATATGGACAGATATCCCACAGGACTTTGTGCGACGCCTGGTCCATTCCATGAGACGAAGATGTGTTGCTTGCATCGCAACCAGAGGTGGACACACACGCTATTGATTTGTAAATTGACATTTTGGCATGTTCATGGTTTTTGTTATGAAATCACGCATTTCCTGAAGTCAGTATGACAAATTAAAACCATTTGAACACTTACAGGAGTCTTTTATCTGTTGCAAACTGAAATTGTTTCAGATTTTGTAAAAACATTACTCTGCATTAAATCTTATTCAATGTGACAGGAACTTTTGTTGTTCAGTATATAAAAATCATGGCACATAGCATCATATGCCTATCTGGCTTGTAGGAATCCATAGCCAAGCTATCAGGCTATAGCAGGCTTTGAGGACTTCATAGCTGATCAGATATATATTCACAAGAATCAGATTCATGCCATTTTCATTACATTTCAACGATAGGCCTAATCTATGATATCAATACTAGTATTCAGAGACCTGATTTTATAAATACGTGATTTTAATCTCAATAAAATACTTCCATCTTTAAGAACAAAACATAAATTTGACCATCTGTTGACTCTCAGAGCTGATGTCCAATGCTCTTCTGCCTCCTATGTTTCATTATGCACACTGGGATTACAGAGGGTCAACTGTGTGGGGTGGAGTGAGGATGTGTCTGGCGGGCCTTAAACAGAAGAGGATTTGTCTGGCAATGGGTATTTTGTAATAAGTAGAGTGTAATAGTTCATTTTATGTTGGTTCCATGTGATACCTCCAATGTTTAAGCCTTATGCAGAGGAAGATTTGTCTGGTGTGGCCCATTCTGTACTCTGTGATATGAACCTGTTCATTTAAACTTACCTTAATGTGGTACAATCGATATATATTCCAGACCAATTTTACCCGTGGATACCTGAAGGGTCAACTTTTTGTGGGTGTCTGGCCGGCCTTATGCAGAAGATGATTTGTCTGGCAATGGGTATTGTGCAATAAGTAGAGTGCAATTGTTAATTTTATGTTGATTTCATGTGGTACCTCCATTGTTTAACCCAGCCCAAATTTTGGGACCCTCTCTGAGGGTGTCTGGCAGGCCTTATGCAGAGGAAGATTTGTCTGGTGTGGCCCATTCTGTACTCTGTGAGATGAACCAGTTCATTTACACTTACTTTCATGTGGTACCTCCAATGTTTGATCCAGCCCTTGAATGGTCCCTTCTTTTGGGGGGCCAGGGGCCACACGCAGCAGGGGCTCCCCGGCAAACATCCATATATGAATATGTTGGGTTACACAGTAAATGTTCCTGTGTTCAGATATTGGTACCTTGTTCGTTTGACCAAAGTGCTCTGGGCTGCTGCTCTATCTGTCACAGGGTCCCTCACATCTCCCCTTCCACTCCAGTCCCACACAGGGTCCCTCACATCTCCTCTTCCACTCCAGTCCCACACAGGGTCCCTCACATCTCCCCTTCCACTCCAGTCCGACACAGGGTTCCTCACATCTCCACTTCCACTCCAGTCCAACATAGGGTCCCTCACATCTCCTCTTCCACCAACTGTTACACATAGGGTCCCTCACATCTCCCCTTCCACTCCAGTCCCACACAGGGTCCCTCACATCTTCCCTTCCACCATTTGTCACACACAGGGTCCCTCACATCTCCTCTTCCACTCCAGTCCCACATAGGGTCCCTCACATCTACTCTTCAATCAACTGTCACACACTGGGTCCCTCACATCTCCTCTTCCACCAACTATCACACACAGGGTCCCTCACATCTCCTCTTCCACCAACTGTCACACACTTGGTCCCTCACATCTCCTCTTCCACCAACTGTCACACACAGGGTCCCTCACATCTCCTCTTCCACCAACTGTCGAACACTGGGTCCCTCACATCTCCCCTTCCACCATCTGTCACACAAAGGGTCCCTCACATCTCCTCTTCCACCAACTGTCACACACAGGGTCCCTCACATCTCCCCTTCCACCATCTGTCCCACACAGGGTCCCTCACATCTCCCCTACCACTCCAGTCCCACATAGGGTCCCTCACATCTCCTCTTCCACCAACTGTCACACACTGGGTCCCTCACATCTCCCCTTTCCACCATCTGTCACACACAGGGTCCCTCACATCTCCTCTTCCACCAACTGTCACACACAGGGTCCCTCACATCTCCCCTTCCACCATCTGTCCCACACAGGGTCCCTCACATCTCCCCTACCACTCCAGTCCCACATAGGGTCCCTCACATCTCCTCTTCCACCAACTGTCACACACTGGGTCCCTCACATCTCCTCTTCCACCAACTGTCACACACAGGGTCCCTCACATCTCCCCTTCCACCAACTGTCACACACAGGGTCCCTCACATCTCCTCTTCCACCAACTGTCACACACTGGGTCCCTCACATCTCCTCTTCCACCAACTGTCACACACTGGGTCCCTCACATCTCCTCTTTGACCATCTGTCACACATAGGGTCCCTCACATCTTCCCTTCCACCAACTGTCCCACACAGGGTCCCTCACATCTCCTCTTCCACCAACTGTCACACACAGGGTCCCTCACATCTCCCCTTCCACTCCAGTCCCACATAGGGTCCCTGACATCTCCCCTTCCACCATCTGTCACACACTGGGTCCCTCACATCTCCTCTTCCACCAACTGTCACACACTGGGTCCCTCACATCTCCTCTTCCACCATCTGTCACACACAGGGTCCCTCACATCCTCCCTTCCACCAACTGTCCCACACAGGGTCCCTCACATCTCCCCTTCCACTCCAGTCCCACACAGGGTCCCTTACGTCTCCCCTTCCACCATCTGTCACACTCAGGGTCCCTCACATCTCCCCTTCCACCATCTGTCACACACAGGGTCCCTCACATCTCCCCTTCCACCAACTGTCACACACAGGGTCCCTCACATCTCCTCTTCCACCATCTGTCACACACAGGGTCCCTCACATCTCCCCTTCCACCATCTGTCACACACTGGGTCCCTCACATCTCCTCTTCCACCAACTGTCACACACTGGGTCCCTCACATCTCCTCTTCCACCATCTGTCACACACAGGGTCCCTCACATCTTCCCTTCCACCAACTGTCACACACAGGGTCCCTCACATCTCCCCTTCCACTCCAGTCCCACACAGGGTCCCTCACGTCTCCCCTTCCACCATCTGTCACACACAGGGTCCCTCACATCTCCCCTTCCACTCCAGTCCCACACAGGGTCCCTCACATCTCCCCTTCCACTCCAGTCCCACAAAGAGGAATTTATGGCAATGATGTAATTGAGGTAGGTTTTTCAAAGGAATTATATTGCTTTCTTGGTGAGGTCATAATAAGAGGATGCGTGAGGGTTGCCCGAACCTCTGAAGCACTAAATGAAATGCCTCTGTGTGAAGTTTCCACTCTGTCAGAGCCACCCTGGTTGAGATAAGGCATCTGCCAATATGTTCCGACATCTGGGGATGTGCTGAACTAACAATTGTAGTTACAGCTAATCCACTAGATGAAAGAACCTGAATGTCTGTTGAAGAAGGGAGTGGGAGTGTGTTGTCCCCTTATTGCCCAGGCACCACACCACCATTGCTGTTTTGGTACAGTGCTGACGGCTGATCATACAAATGCTGCACTGCCGTATTAGTAGTTGGAACAGCACTAAGCTGATCATGCGTTGCTGATGTATTTGGGTACGCTGGAAGCCCAGAGGCTGATGTAATCGTGGACGCGCCTGGAGGCAAGGCAGGCACTAGGCTCAGCCCAAGCCCAGCCCAACGTCCATCGGTGATGACTGGATCATGGCATGTGTCTGCGCTATCCAAATCCAAGCATCATGAGACGCGCGCCAGCGTCGCAGGGGCTGTAGCACTGAAGGCCCTAGATGGCTGAAAATTGGAAGCAGGTATGATACTCACAGTAGCCTCCAACAATGTTGAATTTGGAGGAGGATGAATATCTGCAGTCACTATTACGGAAGCCATATTACCAACCGAAGATAACAGTTGCAAGTAAACAATTGCAACAAATTCAAAAATGGCAGGAAACAAAAGAGAAAAAAGACAGTCTTTTTACACACAAATCACTCACATATTAATACACCAAACAGTGAAGGTAATATGAAAAGAATACATCATCCATTGCAGATATAATATAGAGTAATAGCCGAAGTTAAGGGTCTAAAAAATCCAATTTGAAGAGGCTACCTTGCTGTTACGTGAGACAGTGATGTGAGGAAGGTGACATGTGATCAAGGTCCATGCAAAAAGAAGGAGTTGAAAATGGAAACATCTTTTTTTCACCAAAGACCATTGCTGAGCACTGTCTTTTGTTGTACAATGTAGTAAGGTAAGCAGTGAATGCATTAAGGAGAACTGCAGCATAAGTAAAAAATTAAAGATTTTATTGTGTGAAGACAAGATTTCTGGCACTGATGTAATAGCGGTCTAGTATTCGTAAATAATACTTTTATTATATTGTGTGAGTGAATATTATTTTACTGAGCATTAGGCAATATTCAAACAACCAAGTCTGGTCTCAAGGTTATTTATATAATGTTGTCGAAACACACCAGTGATGAGAAATATAATAAACTTTGAATTCTAAAAATAATGTCATTCATTTATTTTGGAAACAGGGACTGGTTCCAGTCCAATGTTGTGGATGAGATTCCTAACCACGCAATCTGAGACAACAACCACACATTCACTGTTGATATTTTATTTTCACAATACCGGTACTTACATCATCTGCATATATGGGTACCCCAATCCCAAACAAAAAAACAGACAGCAATAAACAGCTGTGCACTGAAAGTGCATCCAAAACAACAATAAATATATATAGAAGAAGTTTGCAACCAACAAGGCTGCATCAACGTAACACTTTAGCTGGGATATTGACAGATAACACAGACTGCCATCTGACAAGAATTGTACAACCAAATTTCATGCAAGCATTATGAAACTAAAAAGAGATCATCTCGACTCTTCTTTTTATCCCCCTGGATGCCGAGTTATTTTTCTGATGCACATTGTCATAAGACCTGAACAGTGAATGTTTTTGGAAAATTGCAGATGCGCGACACTGGGTTTTCGTCTGACAGTGCTAAGTGTTTTTTTCATGCAAATTTTGCCACTGTTTATTATACACACTGTACTGTAAGTACTGTGCAACAAATCTTATTTTTACATCTATTTGTTCATTATTATGTGGTTATTTCTCTTCATATCATCTCAGAATTATCAGGATCATGGTACAATATTCCATATAATATCAACGGGGTACATGGCACGCTTTACATTTATTTTTTACAATTCTTATGGAAATTAAGTAAACAGAACGGAAACTTTCACAATTTCTTATGAATTTACCAAATATTGTAAGTATTTTGGTGATAGACCATTTGTCATTTGATCATGAAATGTATGAGGAATGCAGGGATGTATGTATCGCAGCTGAGAGTGAAATATATGTTGTGTAATAGGTGGCTCATAAACACCATAGGTGGAACAGGATTTTGTAAACACTATCCAATACGGCTGAAAATTTACTTCAGCATTTGTGTTCACATATTTTCTACAACGTGCAAAAACGATTCTTGGGTTATTGGCAACATTTAAGAATGATTATTAGTGATTTGCTACATGATTTTGTAAACACTATCCATTATAGCAGAAAATTTACTACATATTTTCCACAGCATGCTTTACGATTCTAGGGTTTCACAATCATCACTGGTGTATTGATACATTACAGATAAGGCTGATCACTATTTCACTAATGTTCTATTTTTGTTACTGACTTCAGATATTGAGTAAATATCTGATATCTAAATATTTCAAAACATACACGAAATAACACCATTAATGGTAATGTCAAAACAGATTTATGTTGTATCTAATTTTCAGAGGTCGTTTTCAGCAATTTCCCTTTGCCCAGATGACAGATTACAGCAATTTCACTTAGCCTAGATGACAGAGGATGGTATCACAGAATTCCTGTAGAATTCCAAACTGGGATGTGTATTTGTGTGTGTGATGTAGTTTGAACATTTTGGTTGAAGAGGAGGGGCATATATGTCCCTGTGGCATCCAGGGGGTAAAACTGCACAAAAATAGCATGCTAGTTGCAACAGTTTCTACTGATGCTAATGTAAATACATCTATTTTGAAACCGTTAGAGTTAGAGATATGTGCAGGGAATGAACGACATGATGGGCACTGTACACACTGTCCCTCTGCCATGTGATGGTGTGCAGACACAGTCGGGACATTCAGAAAGTGATGAATAAAGTTTCTTCAATTAGAAAAAACAATGTTGAGGATATTTCCTGTCAGTCAATTGGATAGAATTGTCACAGAGAAAAAAATTGGAAATAGCTGTGTGACATTGATTTCGGCATATTCAAATCCGTCTACTGCTTGTACATATAGACAGCCACACAAACTTGCACTGGGTGAATGTCCACAAGAAGGCAGTCTGTCTGTGTGTTGCATGAGTATTCCAGTGAGGCTGCACACAGCATCAGGTAATGTCAGGGACAGTGAGTGCGTCCAGCAGGCCGCTGCCGCAGACAACACAGAGGAGGCAGGACATGATGGCTCATGTCGGGCTGGGTGTGGTCTCCCGCAGTTCAGGAAACAATTCTTGTACTACGATGTCCAGAAACACAAAAGTCAGCTGAAATGCAATATTCTACAAATAAATATTCCGGAATAAACAGTGAAAAGTTAACACATATGATGAAACTCTAGTCTGAGACTAACTGTTTAATTTGGTCATGTAAATGTACATATTACATTACAGGATAATCTGCATGTATGAAAAATGACAAGTGTGTCAGATGTAACCACTTTGTGAATCTCTGAGACACTGTACAATGTTCTCACCTGCTTGTTGAGCTTGGGTTGTTGGAGACACTCCAGTATAAACTTGGTCCCTTCTACATGGCTCTTGGTGCCAATTACTGCAGCAAATGCTTCTGCAAGTGCATGGAAGAAACACCATTATCATGAATAAAACACAGTAACATAAAGTGACCACCTGGTATACATTCTTCTCAGAACAAACACCTCAACAAACTTCTGTCACTGCTCCAACCCATTGGTAGGGCACCACATTACACTAAGTAAAAGACCACCCATTGGTAGGGCACCACATTACACTAAGTGAAAGACCACCCATTGGTAGGGCACCACAATACACTAAGTGAAAGACCACCCATTGGTAGGGCACCACATTACACTAAGTGAAAGACCACCCATTGGTAGGGCACCACAATACACTAAGTGAAAGACCATCCATTGGTAGGGCACCACAATACACTAAGTGAAAGACCACCCATTGGTAGGGCACCACAATACACTAAGTGAAAGACCACCCATTGGTAGGGCACCACAATACACTAAGTGACAGACCACCCATTGATAGGGCACCACAATACACTAAGTGACAGACCACCCATTGGTAGGGCTCCATGTCACACTTAGTGAAAGACCACCTATTGGTAGGGCACCACTATACACAAAGTGAAAGACCACCCATTGATATGGCACCACAATACACTAAGTGAAAGACCACCCATTGGTAGGGCACCATGTCACTCTAAGTGAAAGACTACCCATTGGTAGGGCACCATGTCACACTAAGTGAAAGACCACCTATTGGTAGGGCACCACTATACACTAAGTGAAAGACCACCTATTGGTAGGGCACCACTATACACTAAGTGAAAGACCACCCATTGGTAGGGCACCATGTCACACTAAGTAAAAGACCACCCATTGGTAGGGCACCATGTCACACTGAGTGAAAGACCACCCATTGGTAGGGCACCACTATACACTAAGTGAAAGACCACCTATTGGTAGGGCACCACTATACACTAAGTGAAAGACCACCTATTGGTAGGGCACCACTATACACTAAGTGAAAGACCACCCATTGGTAGGGCACCACTATACACTAAGTGAAAGACCACCTATTGGTTTGGCACCATTATACACAAAGTGAAAGACCACCCATTGGTAGGGCACCATGTCACACTAAGTGAAAGACCACCCATTGGTAGGGCACCACAATACACTAAGTGAAAGACCACCTATTGGTAGGGCACCACTATACACAAAGTGAAAGACCACCCACTGGTAGGGCACCATGTCACACTAAGTGAAAGACCGCTCATTGGTAGGGCACCACTATACACTCTCTAGCCTGGTTAATGCTCTACTTACTTGGAATGTAGTCAATACTCCCAGCCACTACCTCCTTGTACCGAGCTCGCTTCTGGGCCTCAGTCCTGTACAAACAGTTGAATCATAGGTTTAGCAAGGGACACATCACAGATAAATTAAACAGTAAGCCTTTCTGTAAAGAAATAAAAGATGAATGGGAGTTTATTGTATGATAAACAATGACCATTAGTCATTTATTTCTTATATGAGATATCAACAAAATGTCCAGTCTCTTAGGATGATGATAAAATGTACAACCTTTAAAAATATTTACCTGCATTTTAACAATGATGATTCCCTGAATAGAATCCGACCTTGGCAATGTCAGACAAGTCCAAATCATGAACAAGTGGGTTTGGTATTGGTACTTCCTGCATATGCTCACAATCCTCCAAAAAAACAATTGTTATATCTCTACCACTTTGAGATGTGATCATTTGGCCACTGCGTTTATATGCGTACCCCCGTTAAATCTATGGGGAACAACTCACTGGAAACTAAAGCAAGAAAGAAGTGAGCAAAGCTCACATACCCACGTTATCCCCGCTGGTCAACAACAAATAGTAAATAGTTTGTTAATTAATGAAATATTACATATTTCTAACTGATTTTAACTTCAATGTTTTAAAAACTAAGATTGAGTTCCAGTTACAATTGAAATTAAAAAGTTCAGAATCTTCAAACTAGCAAAAGGCACAAGTACTTATTGTGGTAAATGTGTGTAGCAGGTTTGATGAAGCTAGGGTGCATGGTTAAAAAGTTATGGGCCGTACAAAAGGACGGAATGACGGACGAACGGAACGCTATATATCCTCGATTTACTTCGTAAACGGGGGTATAATAACATCGTCCAATATATGACGTTATCAGGTTGCGAGCGCATATCCAAATCTCCAGAAATGACCAGTCAATCTCCAGTCATGATAGAACAATGTTTTTACGTGAAATAAACCATGCTTCATTCTTCATTGTTCTTTGCGATTTATCGCGTAGCTATCTTATATTACTTGTTACAGCATCTGTCAGACAGTAGGAGTTACGTACCTTGGAGGATCTGTGTCATAGAATAAGGTGTCTGAAAACAAAAGACAAATGAGTCAACACGTTGTACTGAGATAGAACTAAACTGCTTTCATACCAGCATGCACTCCATCAACATCCCACTGGTAATTGGTTGTCAGTCCAACTGATACTATTGTGGGAAGATGTAGTGAAGCCTGCTCATTCACTGCCACTATAGTTCAAATGTATAGAATTATCATAAAACTACAAGAAAGTTATCAGACAAAGTGCAGGCTGAGCAGCGTCCAAATGATGGACCACTATCAATCACATTGCCATGAGGTGTCACAGTTCAGTTATATTATTTGTACACTAATGTAAACAAACACAGCGTCTGACTATATTGGCACAGCTCTGGTGATGATATATATGGGTCTATGATGCACCATGCATACACATTTTGGGGAAACAATACCAACTTAAACGGATAAAAACTTGAAAGATTGCAGATTGAGGTTAAAATGAACACTACAGTGAAGTGCAATGATAAGACAGTATAAGGATACTCTGACTTTTGTTGCAGACTCCCAATCAATTTATTGCACTGCCCATCATTGCAATATCAATTACAATGTCAATGTGCTTTATAATTTGTGCTCAGAAAGCTCACTTGGGAAGACATCGAGTCAATGTAAAACTTGTATTCATAAAAAATGTATGTAAATTTTGGGAGCTATGGGCTTCCACATGCTATAACTGAGTTTGTGCTACATTGAAGGGCGCAATAGTGAGGGAACACTGGATTATCATTTGCAGAAGCAGTTGGTCTCCTCCGTCAGGCAATTACTAGCAGTTATCATGGTCCCGCAAAGGACCAGCCAAGTAGTGTTCCCCCTATAATATCGTTGTTACCTCTGAGCAGGTGTATGAGGCTCACAACGCGATGTTCTTGCTTCAGCTTCTCGATCTTGTTGTCCAGGTACCACTCCATGTAAGACTCAATGGTGTTCTTGCCCACAATTTTTATGGTCATCAAAATATGGTGGAACCATGCTGGCACCTTGTACACATGACGTGCTGAAACTCAGGGGATATATCCTCACTATGACAATAATACTTTTAGAAAGTAATTCTTGTAAAATCCTACATATTTTTTATATTTGTATTCTTATCCTACATTACTCCTTAAAGCATTTACTGCTTGTTTTTGACAGGGAGAAAGAGCTTGAGAGAGGTCTTGCTGAAGAAGAAGTTGTTCCAACTGGTTGTGTGGCTAATGAGACTTCTAGTAAGTCTGATGATATGTATCTAAAAAGTGAAGCAATCAAGACCCAAGCATAGAGAATGTGCACAAAAAGTGAAACTGACCCACATAGATGAGGGAATCAAATACACCCTCCACCTCCCTGGTGACAATGGGTGGTGCTGCGGTGGAGGGTGTCATCCCGCTGAAGCCACACCCTGCGTTGTTCTCGTACAGGGAGGAGTACATCTGTAAAGAGACAGCCACATAACTCCATGCTCCATTTTCTTGTACATCTGCTCTGGAGAAGTCCACCTCATGCACACAACATGAGCTTGTTTCATTTGTTTGTTGTTTCATGCTGTACTCAAGCATATTCCACTGACATAAAGATGGTATGTAAACAGCCGAGTGCATGCACAGGAAACCAATAGCTTAACACCATGGAAACCAAGTAACTAAGCCTGACCTACTCACCTCTTCCAACAAATAATAGACCTAGAGTCCTGGGAACCTATTACATCCCATCCATCACGAGGTAAGCTAATGTTATTGGGTAACTTTTGGCAGGAAAGTTTTACACATCTGATATCCAACACAATCAACATTGATTGTCACAACCACCATAGTTTTCTGCAGATTTGTTACAGTTTCATACACCCACACACTCACCTTCTCACTGGATGTGGACCTCTGTGAAGCATCAGATCCTCTCCTTTCCAGTTTACTGAAAGACACAATAGTCACACTCATTCATTACTTACAATAGCAAGAACACAAGCAGTGTGCTACCTACAGGGCTCAAATAACCCTGTAGACTGGAGAAATAAAGGACAACTCAATTATTGAGAGGTGGTGGAAGTGTGAGAGTCTTGTATATAGAGGTATTGGAAGTGTGTGAGTTTTGTACAGACAGGTGGTGGAAGAGTGACAGTCCTGTATAGACAGGTGGTGGAAGAGAGAGAGCCCTGTATTGAGAGGTGGTGGAAGAGTGAGAGTCCTGTATAGACAGTTGGTGGAAGAGTGACAGTCCTGTATAGACAGGTGGTGGAAGAGAGAGAGCCCTGTATAGAGAGGTGGTGGAAGAGTGAGAGTCCTGTATAGACAAGTGGGGGAAGAGTGAGAGTCTTGTATAGAGAGGTGGTGGAAGAGTGAGAGTCCTGTATAGACAGGTGGGGGAAGAGTGAGAGTCTTGTATAGAGAGGTGGTGGAAGAGTGAGAGTCTTGTATAGACAGGTGGTGGAAGAGTGACAGTCCTGTATAGACAGGTGGTGGAAGAGTGAAAGCCCTGTATAGAGAGGTGGTGGAAGAGTGAGAGTCCTGTATAGACAGGTGGGGGAAGAGTGAGAGTCCTGTACATAGAGGTGGTGGAAGAGTGAGAGTCCTGTATAGACAGGTGGGGGAAGAGTGAGAGTCCTGTATAGAGAGGTGGTGGAAGAGTGAGAGTCCTGTATAGACAGGTGGTGGAAGTGTGAGAGTCTTGTATATAGAGGTGGTGGAAGAGTGAGAGTCCTGTATAGACAGGTGGGGGGAGAGTGAGAGTCCTGTATAGAGAGGTGGTGGAAGAGTGACAGTCCTGTATTGAGAGGTGATGGAAGAGTGAGAGTCCTGTATTGAGAGGTGGTGGAAGTGTGAGAGTCTTGTATATAGAGGTGGTGGAAAAGTGATAGTGATGTATAGAGGGGTGGGGGAAGAGTGAGAGTCCTGTATAGAGAGGTGGTGGAAGAGTGACAGTCCTGTATTGAGAGGTGGTAGCAGAGTGACAGTCCTGTATAGAGAGGTGGTGGAAGAGTGAGAGTCCTGTATAGACAGGTGGGGGAAGAGTGAGAGTCCTGTATAGAGAGGTGATGGAAGAGTTAGAGTCCTGTAAAGACAGGTGGTAGCAGAGTGAGAGTCCTGTATTGAGAGGTGGTGGAAGAGTGACAGTCATGTATAGACAGGTGGTAGCAGAGTGAGAGTCCTGTATTCAGAGGTGGTAGAAGAGTGAGAGTCCTGTATTGAGAGGTGGTGGCAGAGTGAGAGTCCTGTATAGACAGGGGGTGGAAGAGTGACAGTCCTGTATAGACAGGTGGTAGCAGAGTGAGAGTCCTGTATTGAGAGGTGGTGGAAGAGTGACAGTCCTGTATAGACAGGTGGTAGCAGAGTGAGAGTCCTGTATAGAGAGGTGGTGGAAAAGTGAGATTCCTGTATAGAGAGGTGGTGGAAGAGTGAGAGTCCTGTATAGACAGGTGGGGGGAGAGTGAGAGTCCTGTATAGAGAGGTGGTGGAAGAGTGACTGTCCTGTATTGAGAGGTGATGGAAGAGTGAGAGTCCTGTATTGAGAGGTGGTGGAAGTGTGAGAGTCTTGTATATAGAGGTGGTGGAAAAGTGATAGTGATGTATAGAGGGGTGGGGGAAGAGTGAGAGTCCTGTATAGAGAGGTGGTGGAAGAGTGACAGTCCTGTATTGAGAGGTGGTAGCAGAGTGACAGTCCTGTATAGAGAGGTGGTGGAAGAGTGAGAGTCCTGTATAGACAGGTGGGGGAAGAGTGAGAGTCCTGTATAGAGAGGTGGTGGAAGAGTGACAGTCATGTATAGACAGGTGGTAGCAGAGTGAGAGTCCTGTATTCAGAGGTGGTAGAAGAGTGAGAGTCCTGTATTGAGAGGTGGTGGCAGAGTGAGAGTCCTGTATAGACAGGGGGTGGAAGAGTGACAGTCCTGTATAGACAGGTGGTAGCAGAGTGAGAGTCCTGTATTGAGAGGTGGTGGAAGAGTGACAGTCCTGTATAGACAGGTGGTAGCAGAGTGGGAGTCCTGTATAGAGAGGTGGTGGAAAAGTGAGATTCCTGTATAGAGAGGTGGTGGAAGAGTGAGAGTCCTGTATAGACAGGGGGTGGAAGAGTGACAGTCCTGTATAGACAGGTGGTAGAAAAGTGAGAGTCCTGTATACAGAGGTGGTGGAAAAGTGAGAGTCCCGTATAGAGAGGTTGTGGAAGAGTGAGAGTCCTGTATTGAGAGGTGGTAGAAGAGTGAGAGTCCTGTATTGAGAGGTGGTGGCAGAGTGAGAGTCCTGTATAGACAGGGGGTGGAAGAGTGACAGTCCTGTATAGACAGGTGGTAGAAAAGTGAGAGTCCTGTATAGAGAGGTGGTGGAAAAGTGAGAGTCCTGTATAGAGAGGTTGTGGAAGAGTGAGAGTCCTGTATAGACAGGTGGTGGAAGAGTGAGAGTCCTGTATACAGAGGTGGTGGAAGAGTGAGAGTCCTGTATACAGAGGTGGTGGAAGAGTGAGAGTCCTGTATAGACAGGTGGTGGAAGAGTGAGAGTCCTGTATAGACATGTGGTGGAAGTGTGAGAGTCCTGTATAGACAGGTGGGGGAAGAGTGACAGTCCTGTATAGACAGGTGGTATAAGAGTGAGAGTCCTGTATAGACAGGGGGTAGAAGAGTGAGAGCCCTGTATAGAGAGGTGGTGGAAGAGTGACAGTCATGTATAGAGAGGTGGTGGAAGAGTGACAGTCCTGTATAGAGAGGTGGTGGAAGAGTGAGAGTCCTGTATTGAGAAGTGCTGGCAGAGTGAGAGTCCTGTATAGAGAGGTGGGGAAAGAGTGAGAGCCCTGTATAGACAGGTGGGGGAAGAATGAGAGCCCTGTATTGAGAGGTGGTGGAAGAGTGAGAGTCCTGTAAAGTAAGTGAGTAAGTATGGTTTTACACCGCTTTTAGCAATATTCCAGCAATATCACGGCGGGGGGACACCAGAAATGGGCTTCACACATTGTACCCATGTCGGGAATCGAACCCGGGTCTTCAGCGTCACGAGCAAACACTTTAACCACTAGGCTACCCGACCGCCCTGAGTCCTGTAAAGAGAGGTGGTGGAAGAGTGAGAGTCCTGTATACAGAGGTGGTGGAAGAGTGAGAGTCCTGTATAGACAGGTGGTGGAAGAGTGAGAGTCCTGTATAGACATGTGGTGGAAGTGTGAGAGTCCTGTATAGACAGGTGGGGGAAGAGTGACAGTCCTGTATAGACAGGTGGTATAAGAGTGAGAGTCCTGTATAGACAGGGGGTAGAAGAGTGAGAGTCCTGTATAGAGAGGTGGTGGAAGAGTGACAGTCATGTATAGAGAGGTGGTGGAAGAGTGACAGTCCTGTATAGAGAGGTGGTGGAAGAGTGAGAGTCCTGTATTGAGAAGTGCTGGCAGAGTGAGAGTCCTGTATAGAGAGGTGGGGAAAGAGTGAGAGCCCTGTATAGACAGGTGGGGGAAGAATGAGAGCCCTGTATTGAGAGGTGGTGGAAGAGTGAGAGTCCTGTAAAGTAAGTGAGTAAGTATGGTTTTACACCGCTTTTAGCAATATTCCAGCAATATCACGGCGGGGGGACACCAGAAATGGGCTTCACACATTGTACCCATGTCGGGAATCGAACCCGGGTCTTCAGCGTCACGAGCAAACACTTTAACCACTAGGCTACCCGACCGCCCTGAGTCCTGTAAAGAGAGGTGGTGGAAGTGTTAGAGTCTTGTATATAGAGGTGATGGAAGTGTCAGGGTCCTGTATTGAGAGGTGGTAGCAGAGTGAGAGTCCTGTATTGACAGGTGGGGGAAGAATGAGAGTCCTGTATTGAGAGGTGGTGGCAGAGTGAGAGTCCGGTATAGGCATGTGGTGGAAGAGTGAGAATCTTGTATAGACAGGGGGTAGAAGAGTGAGAGTCCTGTATAGACAGGTGGTAGAAAAGTGAGAGTCCTGTATAGACATGTGGTGGAAGAGTAAGAGTCCTGTATTGAGAGGTGGTGGCAGAGTGAGAGTCCTGTATAGACAGGGGGTAGAAGAGAGAGAGTCCTGTATTGAGAGGTAGTGGCAGAGTGAGAGTCCTGTATAGAGAGGTGGTGGAAGAGTGAGAGTCCTGTATAGAGAGGTGGTGGAAGAGTGAGAGTCCTGTATTGAGAAGTGCTGGCAGAGTGAGAGTCCTGTATAGAAAGGTGGTGGAAGAGTGAGAGTCCTGTATTGAGAGGTGGTGGCAGAGTGAGAGTCTTGTATATAGGGGTGGTGGAAGAGTAAGAGTCCTGTATAGAGAGGTGGTGGAAGAGTGAGAGTCCTGCATTGAGAAGTGGTGGCAGAGTGGGAGTCCTGTATTGAGAGGTGGTGGAAGAGTGAGAGTCCGGTATAGACAGGTGGGGGAAGGAAGAGTGAGAGTCCTGTATTGAGAGGTGGTGGCAGAGTGAGAGTCCTGTATAGGGAGATGGTGGAAGAGTGACAGTCATGTATAGAGAGGTTGTGGAAGAATGAGAGCCCTGTATTGAGAGGTGGTGGCAGAGTGAGAGTCCTGTATAGACAGGGGGTAGAAGAGAGAGAGTCCTGTATTGAGAGGTAGTGGCAGAGTGAGAGTCCTGTATAGAGAGGTGGTGGAAGAGTGAGAGTCCTGTATAGAGAGGTGGTGGAAGAGTGAGAGTCCTGTATTGAGAAGTGCTGGCAGAGTGAGAGTCCTGTATAGAAAGGTGGTGGAAGAGTGAGAGTCCTGTATTGAGAGGTGGTGGCAGAGTGAGAGTCTTGTATATAGGGGTGGTGGAAAAGGAAGAGTCCTGTATAGAGAGGTGGTGGAAGAGTGAGAGTCCTGCATTGAGAAGTGGTGGCAGAGTGGGAGTCCTGTATTGAGAGGTGGTGGAAGAGTGAGAGTCCGGTATAGACAGGTGGGGGAAGGAAGAGTGAGAGTCCTGTATTGAGAGGTGGTGGCAGAGTGAGAGTCCTGCATAGAAAGGTTGTGGAAGAGTGAGAGTCCTGTATTGAGAGGTGGTGGCAGAGTGAGAGTCCTGTATAGAGAGATGGTGGAAGAGTGACAGTCATGTATAGAGAGGTTGTGGAAGAATGAGAGCCCTGTATTGAGAGGTGGTGGCAGAGTGAGAGTCCTGTATCGAGAGGTGGTGGAAGAGTGAGAGTCCTGTAAAGAAAGGTGGTGGAAGAGTGAGAGTCCTGTATAGAAAGGTGGTGGAAGAGTGAGAGTCCTGTATTGAGAGGTGGTGGCAGAGTGAGAGTCCTGTATTGACAAGTGGTGACAGAGTGAGAGTCTTGTATATAGGGGTGGTGGAAGAGTAAGAGTCCTGTATAGAGAGGTGGTGGAAGAGTGAGAGTCCTGTATTGAGAAGTGCTGGCAGAGTGAGAGTCCTGTATTGAGAGGTGGTGGAAGTGTGAGAGTCATGTATAGAAAGGTGGTGGAAGAGTGAGAGTCCTGTATTGAAAGGTGGTGGCAGAGTGAGAGTCCTGTATTGAGAAGTGGTGACAGAGTGAGAGTCTTGTATATAGGGGTGGTGGAAGAGTAAGAGTCCTGTATAGAGAGGTGGTGGAAGAGTGAGAGTCCTGTATTGAGAAGTGCTGGCAGAGTGAGAGTCCTGTATTGAGAGGTGGTGGAAGAGTGAGAGTCCTGTATAGACAGGTGGTGGAAGAGTGAGAGTCCTGTACAGACAGGTGGTGGAAGAGTGAGAGTCCTGTATTGAGAGGTGGTGGACAAGTGAGAGTCCTGTATTGAGAGGTGGTGGCAGAGTGAGAGTCCTGTATAGACAGGTGGTGGAACGGTGAGAGTCATGTATAGACAGGTGGTGGAAGAGTGAGAGTCCTGTATGGAGAAGTGGTGGCAGAGTGAGAGTCCTGTATAGACAGGTGGTGGAAGAGTGACAGTCCTATATTGAGAGGTGGTGGACAAGTGAGAGTCCTGTATTGAGAGGTGGTGGCAGAGTGAGAGTCCTGTATAGACAGGTGGTGGAAGGGTGAGAGTCATGTATAGACAGGTGGTGGAAGAGTGAGAGTCCTGTATTGAGAAGTGGTGGCAGAGTGAGAGGCCTGTATTGAGAGGTGGTGGAAGTGTGAGAGTCTTGTACAGTGATCCCTCGCTATTGTGCTCTTCGATAAAGCGCTACCTCGGTTACTACGCGCGGTAACGCATGGCTTCCAAAATTTATGTACACTTTTATTACTGAGAGTTTTACACAGACATAATTGTATTGTTGTTCGTTGTTCATTTGCACATAACGCTTCTCATTGCATAATCAACCGTTTATCGCTGATGGAGTTCTAATAATCTGTTTGAAAACATCCGCGGCAAGTCCCGGAAATACGATTGTTTAACTAGTTAACTTTTCACACTATACATCCTTTGATCTTAGAAGCGCATGCATGCAATAAAAGAGAACAACAAGCGAAGTTTATATTCTTAATTAGTTGGCAATCCAATTTGAGGCGACACTGTCACACACATGTAGTTGCTGTCACAACACGGCGGTCATTCATTTCGTAATCGCGCTTTCGTAACATCGCCTGGTTTTTTTCCGTAGTTATAACAAGCGATTTCATTGGATTAAAATTTGTTTCTAATGACGCTTTCTTGCCGAAATCTGCTACAAGTTTCGTGATTGGTCAATTTTCAGCACGTGACCTCAGGCAGCCAATCAAATTATAGCTGTGATACCAAGCTCGTGTTTGATAAATTTCAGAAGTTGGCGAATTTTTTTGTGTTAAATCGTGTTATTCTGAACGTTTTAAGCAGGAAATCACGATATATATTAAAAATATGGAACTTCGCGAATGTATCGTGCTAGGTTACGAGCTGTGACAAAGATTTTTCATGCATATATTTTTGCATTAAACGTTGTGTCCGAGCCGATGATTCAAGGCGACGAAAGCCGAGATGTCATTTGACTTTAATTACACACGATCACACGAAACGATGGAAATAATAACTTAGGTGTAAGTTTGATTACTTTTAGATATATTTTTGTTGATTTTATTTATCACTTTGTATAATATATTTAAAGATTTGCTTAAAAGTCTTTATTTTGCTCTTTGACATGTTCGATGCGGACCCGTTGTCGAAATGTGTGTCCGAGAATTTTATTTTCAATAACATCGCGGGAAATAGTGAATAATTTTTTAATTTATCGATAAAAAATTATAAATTGAAATGGAATACGTATTTCAGACATTGTGAAATGTGACAGATTTAATAAATGAATGATATTCCAGGTAGATCTAGGTCCATAAAAATATATACTATTTTGACGTGACGTGAGATAAACACATATTGATGATTTGAGATTTGCCGAAAGCGCTCCCCCGCCTTGGCCTCGGTTAAACGGCTCATCGTCTATAACGCCCACCAATTATTTGGACCCCATTGGTAGCGTTGTAGCGAGGGACCACTGTATATAGAGGAAGAGGAAGAGTCCTGTATAGAGAGGTGGGGAAAGAGTGAGAGCCCTGTATAGACAGGTGGAGCCAGAGTGAGAGTCCTGTATCGAGAGGTGGTGGAAGAGTGAGAGTCCTGTATTGAGAGGTGTTGGAAGTGTTAGAGTCTTGTATATAGAGGTGGTGGAAGAGTGAGAGTCATGTATAGACAGGTGGTGGAAGAGTGAGAGTCCTGTATAGACAGGTCGGGAAGAGTGACAGTCCTGTAATAGACAGGTGGTGGAAGAGTGAGAGTCCTGTATAGACAGGGGGTAGAAGAGTGACAGTCCTGGATAGACAGGTGGTATAAGAGTGAGAGTCCTGTATAGACAGGGGGTAGAAGAGTGAGAGCCCTGTATAGAGAGGTGGTGGAAGAGTGACAGTCATTTATAGAGAGGTGGTGGAAGAGTGTCAGTCCTGTATAGAGAGGTGGTGGAAGAGTGATAGTCCTGTATTGAGAAGTGCTGGCAGAGTGAGAGTCCTGTATAGAGAGGTGGGGAAAGAGTGAGAGCCCTGTATAGACAGGTGGGGGAAGAATGAGAGCCCTGTATTGAGAGGTGGTGGAAGAGTGAGAGTCCTGTAAAGTAAGTGAGTGAGTATGGTTTTACACCGCTTTTAGCAATATTCCAGCAATATCACGGCGGGGGGACACCAGAAATGGGCTTCAGACATTGTACCCATGTCGGGAATCGAACCCGGGTCTTCAGCGTCACGAGCAAACGCTTTAACCACTAGGCTACCCGACCGCCCTGAGTCCTGTAAAGAGAGGTGGTGGAAGTGTTAGAGTCTTGTGTATAGAGGTGATGGAAGTGTCAGGGTCCTGTATTGAGAGGTGGTAGCAGAGTGAGAGTCCTGTATTGACAGGTGGGGGAAGAATGAGAGTCCTGTATTGAGAGGTGGTGGCAGAGTGAGAGTCCTGTATAGGCATGTGGTGGAAGAGTGAGAATCTTGTATAGACAGGGGGTAGAAGAGTGAGAGTCCTGTATAGACAGGTGGTAGAAAAGTGAGAGTCCTGTATAGACATGTGGTGGAAGAGTAAGAGTCCTGTATTGAGAGGTGGTGGCAGAGTGAGAGTCCTGTATAGAGAGGTGGTGGAAGAGTGAGAGTCCTGTATTGAGAAGTGCTGGAAGAGTGAGAGTCCTGTATAGAGAGGTGGTGGAAGAGTGAGAGTCCTGTATAGAGAGGTGGTGGAAGAGTGAGAGTCCTGTATTGAGAAGTGCTGGCAGAGTGAGAGTCCTGCATAGACAGGTTGGGAAAGAGTGAGAGCCCTGTATAGACAGGTGGGGGAAGAATGAGAGCCCTGTATTGAGAGGTGGTGGCAGAGTGAGAGTCCTGTATTGAGAGGTGGTGGAAGAGTGAGAGTCCTGTAAAGTGAGTGAGTGAGTATGGTTTTAAACCGCTTTTAGCAAAGAGTGACAGTTCTGTATAGAGAGGTGGTGGAAGAGTGACAGTCCTGTATAGAGAGGTGGTGGAAGAATGAGAGCCCTGTATTGAGAAGTGGTGGCAGAGTGAGAGTCCTGTATTGAGAGGTGGTGGAAGTGTGAGAGTCTTGTATATAGAGTTGGTGGAAGAGTGAGAGTCCTGTGTTGAGAAGTACTGGCAGAGTGAGAGTCCTGTATAGAGAGGTGGTGGAAGAGTGACAGTCCTGTATTGACAGGTGGGGGAAGAATGAGAGTCCTGTATTGAGAGGTGGTGGCAGAGTTAGAGTCCTGTATAGGCAGGTGGTGGAAGAGTGAGAATCCTGTATAGACAGGGGGTAGAAGAGTGAGAGTCCTGTATAGACAGGTGGTAGAAAAGTGAGAGTCCTGTATAGACATGTGGTGGAAGAGTAAGAGTCCTGTATTGAGAGGTGGTGGCAGAGTGAGAGTCCTGTATAGAGAGGTGGTGGAAGAGTGACAGTTCTGTATAGAGAGGTGGTGGAAGAGTGAGAGTCCTGTGTTGAGAAGTACTGGCAGAGTGAGAGTCCTGTATAGAGAGGTGGTGGAAGAGTGACAGTCCTGTATAGAGAGGTGGTGGAAGAATGAGAGCCCTGTATTGAGAAGTGGTGGCAGAGTGAGAGTCCTGTATTGAGAGGTGGTGGAAGTGTGAGAGTCTTGTATATAGAGTTGGTGGAAGAGTGAGAGTCCTGTGTTGAGAAGTACTGGCAGAGTGAGAGTCCTGTATAGAGAGGTGGTGGAAGAGTGACAGTCCTGTATTGACAGGTGGGGGAAGAATGAGAGTCCTGTATTGAGAGGTGGTGGCAGAGTGAGAGTCCTGTATAGGCAGGTGGTGGAAGAGTGAGAATCCTGTATAGACAGGGGGTAGAAGAGTGAGAGTCCTGTATAGACAGGTGGTAGAAAAGTGAGAGTCCTGTATAGACATGTGGTGGAAGAGTAAGAGTCCTGTATTGAGAGGTGGTGGCAGAGTGAGAATCCTGTATAGAGAGGTGGTGGAAGAGTGACAGTCCTGTATAGAGAGGTGGTGGAAGAGTGAGAGTCCTGTGTTGAGGAGTACTGGCAGAGTGAGAGTCCTGTATAAACAGGTTGGGAAAGAGTGAGAGTCCTGTATTGAGAGGTGGTGGAAGAGTGAGAGTCCTGTAAAGTGAGTGAGTGAGTATGGTTTTACACCGCTTTTAGCAATATTCAAGCAATATCACGGCGGGGGGACACCAGAAATGGGCTTCAGACATTGTACCCATGTCGGGAATCGAACCCGGGTCTTCAGCGTCACGAGCAAACGCTTTAACCACTAGGCTACCCGACCGCCCCGAGTCCTGTAAAGAGAGGTGGTGGAAGTGTTAGAGTCTTGTATATAGAGGTAATGAAAGTGTCAGAGTCCTGTATTGAGAGGTGGTGGAAGTGTGAGAGTCCTGTATAGACAGGTGGTGGAAGAGTGAGAATCCTGTATAGACAGGGGGTAGAAGAGTGAGAGTCCTGTATAGACAGGTGGTAGAAAAGTGAGAGTCCTGTATAGACATGTGGTGGAAGAGTAAGAGTCCTGTATAGACAGGTAGGGAAAGAGTGAGAGCCCTGTATAGACAGGTGGGGGAAGAATGAGAGCCCTGTATTTAGAGGTGGTGGCAGAGTGAGAGTCCTGCATCGAGAGGTGGTGGAAGAATGAGAGCCCTGTATTGAGAAGTGGTGGCAGAGTGAGAGTCCTGTATTGAGAGGTGGTGGAAGAGTGAGAGTCCTGTATTGAGAGGTGGTGGAAGTGTGAGAGTCTTGTATATTGAGGTGGTGGAAGAGTGAGAGTCCTGTATAGACAGGTGGTGGAAGAGTGAGAGTCCTGTATAGACAGGTAGGGGAAGAGTGACAGTCCTGTATAGACAGGTGGGGGAAGAGTGAGAGTCTTGTATGAGAAGTGGAGGAAGAGTGAGAGTCCTGTATAGACAGGTAGTGGAAGAATGAGAGTCCTGTACAGACAGGTGGTGGAAGAGTGAGAGTCCTGTATAGACAGGTGGTGGAAGAGTGAGAGTCCTGTATAGACAGGTGGTGGAAGGGTGAGAGTCCTGTACCTACCTGGGCCGAGGACGAGGTGCCTCAGTTGACTGGAAAAATGCCTGGAGGAAAGGGTCAAGGTGCTGACCTCTCTGAAAAATTTACAGATAACTGACATAAATACAAACAGTCCACAATCTTCTCCCAGACCCGCAAGCTGACTTTAACCCTGCTTTTGGTACTGCAGTGATATGGTGGTATGTCAATTAAATAGGAGAAAAGACCATTGTGATGGGAAGACTATTATGATTCCCTGTAGAATCCTTCTGTCTATGACCGTAGATAAGCCAATCACACAAGTCAAGCCAAAGTATTAACTTGGTCCTTAAAATCTGTATCAAAATGTTATGTGTGGTAGATAAGCCGGACCCCCAATCTAAAACTATGTCTCATCATTACCGGTACCCTTCATTGGAAATAGAATATCAACAAATCTGTACTGAATTATGCAAGTTAATCCTGTCGATACACTATCAGTTATAAAAAGTATTCATTGTATATCTGGACACATGTTTGTAATCTATTATATTATTTTGATAAAAAATAATTCAATAATATTTGCATTAAGTTCGGCAAAATCATGTGTCCCTCCGAGACTTTCAACTTCTGTTTTCCCCGTTCCATAAGGTCCACTTTACCACATACCGTGACAGCACCAACTCACCGTAATTTACAGCAACCACGATCATATTACCGCTTTTGACAGCTTGAAACAAACCTTAGTTGACAGAGAATGGATGCATATATCATAACTGCCATACACAAAAGTGCTACAGCATAACCCTGGTTATGGTTATCATTTTTTTAAAGATATATGTAGGTTATCACGCGAGTGTGTTTGGGGATGGTAAATATCCTGTATTAGGAATAAACATTGTATTTAGCGAGCCTTGGTGAGCTAAATACATGTGTTTATTCCTTACTTCTTTATAATATAATGTCATTCTTCAATTCTGTGCTTGAAATCTCTTCCCATCTCTCACAAACATTGTCTAAACATTGCAAGTTTCCTGGAATGTACGCATTAATCAGAAGGAAAGTGATGCGTCAGTTGCACAGTGACAACAGTCAACTGAAACCTGTTTCTTAAATTGCCTTAAATTGTTTCCACTTACCTTTTGAGCAATCTATCGGTCTGTCCGCTAGAGTGAGTGAGTGAGTACGTTTTTACACCGCTTTTAGCAATATTCCAGCAATATCACGGTGGGGGACACCAGAAATGGGCTTCACACATTGTACCCATGTCGGGAATAGAACCCGGGTCTTCGGCGTGACGAGCAAACGCTTTAACCACAAGGCTACCCGACCGCCCCCTGTCCGCTAGAGTAACTGCCCTTTATCAAAGGGAAGCTACTCTCACCCTAGTCTATGAGACGTCATGTTTGTTTAGCTACGTCACAGTTAGTCACTGATTTTCAGTATATTATACTTTTCTTTTGATAATCCCAGTAGTTTCTCCATTGCCGAATGACAAGGGTGACGCCATGTTTGTTTGCAAACACTGAAAGTAGTCCCTACTTGACCTTTGATATTTGCATCTCTATCCAACACCAATGGATATCATATTTATCCGTTTGCTTTATCCTGCCAAGAAACCTATTCATTACATGATAAATAGTACAACCTGCAATTAAAATAACATGATATCAGAATATTGTAAAGAGTAATATAGTAAATAAGCAGTGTTAGATACTATTTTTTTCAATCACTGGATCAAAATTCTTTACCGTTATATATTATTGGGTCATTTTTAACCTAATCACTGGAAGAATGGGAGAAAACGTGTGCAGAGCCGATTGCTATTTCCTCCTTAGTTTACATGACAATACACATGGTAATATCTATTCCTGCATATAAAACAATGCCTAGCATAACAAGAAATACAATCAATTTGGTAAATCATCATGTCTAGTGATGTTTAATCGTAAATTTCACATTTTCATTGACAAAGTTTGTTATAGAGTTGTTCATTCACCTGAAACTATATGATGTAGTTTTTTTACCAACAGAAAAAGAGTTTGATGAAAGTGTACCGTAACCTTCACATAAGCTGACCCTTTTCTACAGAATCTTTTTTCTGGTTCTCAAAATTTGGCTTGTCTACGGTCATATACGGTAACATGCTTGCTTTTTGAGAGAATTTAAGGCCGTAAAGATTGAATTAAGTTAAAATGAGTAAAATCTAAATATTTTGTACATTTGTAAACTTATCCTGCATTTCTCCTTAATGCATCTACTGCTTACCTTACGACAAAGAAAATAGCACCTAGTGATGGTCCTTGATGAAGAAAACATTTTGTTTTCTCTTTCAGTCTGCTTTTGCAAGGACCCATCGCCGCTGTCATGTGACCGTCTGCCATGACGTCACATCTGGTCACATTGCTGCTTGTCACTCGTGCTAAAGAAATTCTGAAGCTATAGTGGGGAGGCAGGTCTGCCATGGGCGGGCGCTCAGATGAAGTTATGCAGGATAAGAATACAAATGTAAAGATTATATAGATTTGACTAAATTTGTTACTTATCCTTCATTACTCCCTAAAGCATCTGTATCAGTCGGTATGGTGGAGGGTATACCTTCAGATGTAAAGCTCAATATAAATACGCTCTTTAAGCGACATGCTTGTCAAATGAACTATATGGCAAGTCAAACGGTTATAATCGTTCATTCTTATCCATCTGAAAGTAACAAGAATTGAGGAAAAGTCCACGTAAACAAACAGTAAAAAGAAATTAGCAAAAGCTAAAATCTAACAAACTTTGTTACCGAGCCAAAGCTAAAAAGCCTGATAATTCCCCCTAACATGCATCTACAAAAAACACTCCTCGAGTTGGGCAAGACTCCGGACTGGAAGAGTTCATTATTTGCGTTGGGGGTGCCAAAGTGCCAAAGCTACAAACACCTTCAACTTCTTCAAGTGTCACATCTCAAAGATTATGGCTGGCGAAGACAGTGTCGGACCTCCAAAAACATCCTTCCATGATTGCTCTAATAGAACAGTTGCTATGTAGAACCATGGTTGAGGTGACCACTCTGATCTCGTAAGGATTATTCGCTCTCAAAGGATCAAGGTTAGCGATGTCATGAGCCTGCAGGACACCATACGACATGGTGTTGTGACCAACTTCGGTTGTGGACATCTGGAATACGGGAATAAACAACTGTGTCCTCTAGCCACACCTAGTTTTGAAGCGGTGGATGAAAACTCGTAGTGCGCATATAGGACACAAGAGGAGTTCACCCTCATCTTCGACCCCCACAATCATAGAGATTGGTGAAGGGCCGGTCAGGTTGTCCTGGAGGCTGATTCTTTGCAATGAAATCCCAGCACAGCCCGAGGTGAACTGCTCACTGCGTACCATGCTCAAATCAGTAATGTTGAGTGCGTGTAACTCACTAACCCACGCCGCAGTGGCTAAGGCCAAGTGAAAATTTGTCTTCTTAGTGAGGTCGAAAAAGGATGATGCGTTGAGGGGCTCAAAGGGGGCCCTCACAATGCTCGAAGTACCACATTCAAATCCCAAGCGACGGCACAGAATTTAGCCTTCTGATCCTCAAGCCTGAAAGAGTGTAGGGGCCTGTAGTTCTGGAACTTTGATCATTTTGCAATTCTCCAGAATGGGCTACACTGAATTAAGTGCTACCAAATATGTTGTAATGGTGCTGCCTTTCAAGTGTTGTTTGGTACACATGTGTAGGAGGTACTCGGCTAAGAATTGAGGGGACGCTGTAGTGAGATCTTGATTCTTTGCCTTACAAAAGGTTTCAAACATTTGCCACATGTCATTGTACGTCAAGTCTCATTAATCGGACACTTGTTAATCCGACAGTCTGCTTTATACAACACTAACAATGGGAACCAATTAAATCAGTGCTATTTAGACCCGTTAATCAAACAGTTCCGCACTCCGACTCCAACACACCTAATTTGCAACGAATTACCGAGATCACTCATTAATCAGTCTTGTTAATCCGACACAGTGATCAGCATACTCCGTGGTCATCTGCCCGCGAGTACACAGCCTGTGTTTTGATGTGAGACGAATCGGCTGGTAGCTGCATATTACAACGGCTGCAGAGATAAACTTGCTTAACAATAAACAATTAATGCTTTAAATAAAGAAAACAGGATAAATCACATGCTTAGATTACCTCAATCTTATTAAAATCAGATACAAGTTCTCGCTATCGATGAGGACATCCCATTACAGGTCACGTCAGAACAACCTTTCGCGAACTATTCATTATCAATGAAATGACCAACAGGAAGTCGACGTCAGCCACTTAGAAAGCAGCTTTCTTAAGCTTTGCAGAACCAGTTTCAAAGTTGCGACTTCCATTCCAGACTATGCTTTTTAAAGTATTTTGAACAAGTATTTGTCACAGAAGTGACGAAATGTCCCCCGCCTGTATATACACCATAGTACCAAATATGAAGACAATCCAGCGATTACTTCTTGAGATATCGCGGCAACACCGTTTTCTAACTGCAAAAGCAGATTTACCTGCTGTGACCTTGAAAATGGGGTCAAGGTCACCAAAACCAACTGGTGTCTGGGGTGTCTGTATATACACCATAGTTCCAAATATGAAGACAATCCAGCGATTACTTCTTGAGATATCGCGGCAACACCGTTTTCCAACTCCAAAAGCAGATTTACCTGCTGTGACCTTGAAAATGGGGTCAAGGTCACCAAAACCGACTGGTGTCTGCGGAGTCTGTATATACACCATAGTTCCAAATATGAAAACAATCCAGTGTTTAGTTCTTGAGATATCGCGGCAACACCGTTTTCAAACTCAAAAAGCAGATTTGCCTGCTGTGACCTTGAAAATGGGGTCAAGGTCACCAAAACCGACTGGTGTCTGCGGTGTCTGTATATACACCATAGTTCCAAACATGAAGACAATCCAGTGTTTAGTTCTTGAGATATCGCGGCAACAAACAGGTGGGACGTACGGACGGACAGACGGACGGACGGTCGTGAATACTATATCCCCCGCTTCGCGCTTTCGCGCGGCGGGGGATAATAAGTCATAAACTTAAACTTTAGAGGTTGCATGATTAGAAAACATATTCCACAACAATGTAACATAACAATATGAATATTTATTTTATATTTTTTATTATGTGTTTGAATCCTTATCTATCGTGTAGTTGTCCGATTTTCGATCACGAACGTTGATACAACTTAATTTCGTTTATCCGACATACTCGTTAATCCGACATAATCAAATGCAACCATTATCGGATTAACGGGACTTGACTGTATAAGCCCCAGGTAGAAGGACGATGTGCCAAAGCAATGGCCTTAGCGGCCCATGCTGAATAGCCTTTAGCGCCCTTTTAAGAAGAACCAAGCATGCAGATGAAATCTGCCCAGGCGTTGGGGGGTTCTGATGTGTTGAGAAGAGGTCGATGTTGGTTTGACTGAAGCGTTAATGCACCACTTGAAATGTGGAGTTTTTCCATAGAACTTGTGAACTTGCCAGCATGAGCACCTCCAACTCGAGGGTGTTGATGTTCCAGGTACATTGGACCACCGCCCTGAGGCTATCTGGTTCTGTTGGTGTGCACCCCACCCCTGAAAGGAGGCATCTACTAACAGGTGTAGTTCTGTGGCTAGGTGAGATGGTAGAGTTATGACTGTTGTATTGGGTGTAGGTGTAATCGACCTCTGCTTGTCAAGTCCTGGGCTGATGTGAGATATCCCAGCAACACTTGCCACTGGCAAATGTATAAGTGGCTGTCGAAGAGCGGGTAGCAGATTGTTGTCCACTACTACAGGAGGGCTTCTGGTCAAGTCTGGATAAGACGTGGAAAATGGTGTTTGTAAGCGAACCAAATGCCAGTTCCCATGTAGACTAAATAAGTGCACTCCTCAACCAATTGCCAAGAAACGACGCTGCATAGGTGCTCCCATTCTTATAACGAGTTTGACAATGAAGGGAGGTGCCTTGTTACTTCATGTGTGCTCCGATTCTGTGCATGTTCACATCAGCGGTCTACGGAAGTTAGTGACTCAGTCACATTGATGTACAGCGATAGGCCTCTGAACAAAAGGTTGCAGGATTTCATACCAGTAAGCATTAGTGGTGGGACAATACACCAAAGCATTTTTTACTTCTCAATACAAGTATCGATCACAGTCAAACAATAAGTAAAAATATCAATTCTGACCTTAAATGTTTGATTTAATAACTGTTCCACTAAACACTAATCCATGGTGCAAGCTAATTGTGAAAACATAAATATTTTAATTTGTTGTGCCATACTTCACACTGCCAACTGTAAATGATCAGTGTGCCAGGTATTTGGCTTTGCTGTCAGTGAAAAAGATGGCTTACGCACCACAGATAGAGCACATGCAAGTATTGTGATACATATCAGATTGTGAGTAAGGTATCGTGATATGTATTTGATCGCACAGTTGGTGTATCGTCCCAGCCCTAGTAAGCATGCAAACCAATCTGGTACAATGATCCTGCACGGCTTAGCTGACCGTAGTCGGGATGTCACAGTCAGAGTTCTTGATCCATGATATTTAAATCACCCTCTGCAGTAGCCTCGAATCTCACAGTATGCCAGAGGTGAGATCCAAGCTCCACACACTGACAGTGCATTGTGAACTGTGTGGTGTTTCCGAGTTCTGTGTAGGATGTGTGACTTGGCCGGTAAGCCGCAAATTGATCTCTATGATATTTTTTACGCCTGGCGCTGTCCTGTCACCTGTGTACCCACCTGTTGGGATCATCGTACACAGGACTCCTGTGTACGATGATCCCAACAGGTGGGTACCCAGTAGCATATGATCATTCTGTCAAATGTCTAACCAATTTTGTGTGAAAGTGTGAAGCTTTTTAAGTTTGGTACCAGACATCACATGAATCAAATTCAACAAAAGTACTAACGTCTCTCCGTGGAATCGTTTGGCAAATGCTGAGCGTACACCGCTAGATGGGAGAATTGAACTTTCACAGATCCCTTAGCATGAGGCCAGGCACTGCCAAAGGTTAAGGAAAATCAGACCTCAAGGCCTGGAATGAGGCGAACCTAACATCTTGGATGAGCCAGTCATCTTCTGGGGGTCCTCTTCCAAGATAAGGGTCTGGTCAGCCACTTCAAACTCATGAATAGGAGAGTCATCTTTCCTAAACTCCTGGGAACCTGACATCTTCCTCTCGAAACAAGAGGACTGCTGTAGAATATGATTGTGCATGACCTGTATACTCCTGTAACTTGTGAAACTTGATGGGGCAAAGAGGTGAACAAAAATTACATCTTACATTTGGAGTGCACACCTAAGTGTAAACCAAACAACTTTGATGAGAATCTTTAGATGATTTTGTGCCACGACAATTAATGCACCGCACAAGCATAAGTAACGAAAAACTTGAAGTTGTAGTGAAAGTAGACTTGTGCATACCGATAAATAAACCAATGTTTATATCGGAAAAATTTTGAATTTAATTTGTATTAAAATACAAACGTGAAATCTTTAGATAATGCCAAAAAGGCAAAAGGTATTTCCACATACACCTTGTAATACCTAGCCAAGAATTGTAAACAATAATGACTGCCCTGAATATAGGAGACAAACGTGTAACCCAATTACAAAATGGCGGGAAAATGACAGTCTTTTCACATGGAAAACATACATATTAATACACAAAAAGCGAACATAATATGATAAGGTATATTTCACACGTTGCAGACAAATTTAACGTGGCAGCAGAGCGCTAACCACAAAATTAAGCCAAATGCACATGTCTGTTTGGCATGTGAGGAATGTGATCAGATGTGATGTCGTAACAGACAGTCACATGACAGCGGAGATACGTCCTTGCAAAAGTAGACTGAAAACGGAAACAACATTTTTTCTTCATCAAGGACCATCGCTAGGTGATGTGTTCTTTGTCGTATGGTAAGCAGTAGAGGAGTAATGCAGGATAAGTATATCATATTATAACAAAAAAGGAAACATATAATGTAAGGCCCAACTACTAACTCCACCAAATTTCATTACCTTCTGTTAAATAGTGACCAAGTGGTGGCCATTAACAGCTTGTTATAAAATGTTGGCCATTTTGAAAATTGGAATTAAATCTCTAAAACAAACTCATATGCCATTATTGGCAGGAACAAGTACATGAAGTTTCAGCGTCACTCTCGTGGTTTCTGGGGAGAATATGTTTACAGGTGCCAGACCCTGGACAAGCAGGCTAAAACATAAGTTCATTTCTCCTGCAGTCAGGTGAATTAAAAATTGTTGAATCCATACCTCTTTGACAAGTTTCATTGGCATTGCCTTGACAAGTTTGCCTGCAACAACAAAATAGAGGAGATGCAGCAGTATGTATCTGATGTGCCTGCAGTACATCAATGTAACATGGCCAGCAAGTGAAGGCTCATTTTCACTGAATGGGTTACAAGGAATCCATGATTCCTCCATGAGATCTCAGGTTTCAGTCCATGCTTACCTAAGTTAATGTCAGTGAAGAGGCCTGTGGTAAACTCCTCCTTGTCTGAAGACAGAAATCTCTTCAACAGTTCACTCCCCTTAAGGTGCGGTTTTGTCAGTAGCTTCTGCAAACATATTCAGTTGAACATTTGAGAATACAGCATAAATCTTAACAACTCATTATTACGAACTGTTTGATTGGCATTCTAGAAGATGGCGCACATACAATTAAACCTCCCATCTCACCTGAATATATAATATACCTTTCCATCTCACCTGCTCATACAATATACCTCCCATCTCACCTGAACATAAAATATACCTCCATTCTCAACTGAACATACAATATACCTCCAATCCCACCTGAATATACAATATACCTTTCCATCTCACCTGCACATACAATATACCTCCCATCTCACCTTAACATACAATATACCTCCCATCTCACCTGCACATACAATATACCTCTCATCTCACCTGAACACACAATATACCAACCATCTCACCTGCACATACAATATACCTCCCATCTCACCTGCACATACAATATACTCCCCATCTCACCTGACCATACAATATACCTCCCATCTCACCTGAACACACAATATACCAACCATTTCACCTGCACATACAATATACCTCCAATCTCAACTGCACATACAATATACCTCCCATCTCACCTGCACATACAATATACCTCCAATCTCACCTGAACGTACAATATACCTCCCATCTTCTCCCATCTCACCTGAACATACAATATACTACCCATCTGCTCCCATATCACCTGAACATACAATATACTTCCCATCTGCTCCCATATCACCTGCACATACAATATACTTCCCATCTGCTCCCATATCACCTGAACATACAATATACTTCCCATCTCCTCCCATCTCACCTGCACATACAATATACTTCCCATCTGCTCTCATCTCACCTGAACGAACAATATACCTCCCATCTCACCTGAACATAAAATATACCTCCCATCTCAACTGAACATACAATATACCTCCAATCCCACCTGAATATACAATATACCTTTCCATCTCACCTGAACATACAATATACCTCCCATCTCACCTTAACATAAAATATACCTCCCATCTCAACTGAACATACAATATACCTCCCATCTCACCTGAACACACAATATACCATCTCACCTGCACATACAATATACCTCCCATCTCACCTGCACATACAATATACTCCCCATCTCACCTGACCATACAATATACCTCCCATCTCACCTGAACACACAATATACCAACCATCTCACCTGCACATACAATATACCTCCAATCTCACCTGCACATACAATATACCTCCCATCTCACCTGAACATACAATATACCTCCCGTCTGCTCTCATCTCACCTGAACATACAATATACTACCCATCTGCTCCAATATCACCTGAACATACAATATACTTCCCATCTCCTCCCATCTCACCTGAACATACAATATACTTCCCATCTCCTCCCATCTCACCTGAACATACAAAATACTTCCCATCTCCTCCCATCTCACCTGAACATACAATATACTTCCCATCTGCTCCCATCTCACCTGAACATACAATATATACTTCCCATCTGCTCCAATCTCACCTGAACATACAATATACTTCCCATCTGCTCCCATCTCACCTGAACATACAATATACTTCCCATCTCCTCCCATCTCACCTGAACATACAATATACTTCCCATCTCCTCCCATCTCACCTGAACATACAATATATACTTCACATCTGCTCCCATCTCACCTGAACATACAATATATACTTCCCATCTGCTCCCATTTCACCTGAAAATACAATACACTTTCCATCTGCTCCCATCTCACCTGAACATACAATATATACTTCCCATCTGCTCCCATCTAACCTGAAAATACAATACACTTTCCATCTGCTCCCATCTCACCTGAACATACAATATACTTCCCATCTCCTCCCATCTCACCTGCACATACAATATACCTCCCATCTCACCTGAACATACAATATACTTCCCATATCCTCCCATCTCACCTGAACATACAATATATACTTCCCATCTCCTCCCATCTCACCTGCACATACAATATACTTCCCATCTGCTCCCATCTCACCTGCACATACAATATACCTCCCATCTCACCTGAACATACAATATACTTCCCATCTCCTCCCATCTCACCTGAACATACAATATATACTTCTCATCTCCTCCCATCTCACCTGAACATACAATATACTTCCCATCTGCTCCCATCTCACCTGAACATACAATATACTTCCCATCTCCTCCCATCTCAGCTGAACATACAATATACTTCCCATCTCCTCCCATCTAACCTGAACATACAATATACTTCCCATCTCACCTGCACATACAATATACCTCCCATCTCACCTGAACATACAATATACCTCCCATCTGCTCCCATCTCACCTGAACATACAACATACTTCCCATATCCTCCCATCTCACCTGAACATACAATATACTTCCCATCTCACCTGCACATACAATATACCTCCCATCTCACCTGAACATACAATATACTACCCATCTGCTCCCATCTCACCTGCACATACAATATACCTCCCATCTCACCTGAACATACAATATACTTCCCATCTCCTCCCATCTCACCTGAACATACAATATACTTCCCATCTCCTCCGATATCACCTGAACATACAAAATACTTCCCATCTCCTCCCATCTCACCTGAACATACAATATACTTCCCATCTGCTCCCATCTCACCTGAACATACAATATACTTCCCATCTCCTCCCATCTCACCTGAACATACAATATACTTCCCATCTCCTCCCATCTCACCTGAACATACAATATACTTCCCATCTCCTCCCATCTCACCTAAACATACAATATATATACCCCATCTGCTCCCATCTCACCTGAACATACACTATATACTTCCCATCTCCTCCCATCTCACCTGAACATACAATATACTTCCCATCTGCTCCCATCTCACCTGAACATACAATATATATACTTCCCATCTGCTCCCATCTCACCTGAACATACAATATACTTCCCATCTGCTCCCATCTCACCTGAAAAAACAATACACTTTCCATCTGCTCCCATCTAACCTAAACATACAATATACTTCCCTTCTCCTCCCATCCACCTGAACATACAATATACCTCCCATCTCCTCCCATCTCACCTGAACATACAATATACTTCCCTTCTCCTCCCATCTCACCTGAACATACAATATACTTCCCATCTCCTCCCATCTCACCTGAATATACAATATACCTCCTACATCACCTGAACATACAATATATACTTCCCATCTGCTCCCATCTCACCTGAACATACAATATACTTTCCATCTCCTCCCATCTCACCTGAACATACAATATACTTCCCATCTGCTCCCATCTCACCTGCACATATAATATATACTTCCCATCTGCTCCCATCTCACCTGAACATACAATATACCTCCCATCTCCTCCCATCTCACCTGAACATACAAAATACTTTCCTTCTGCTCCCATCTCACCTGCACATACAATATACTTCCCATCTCACCTGCACATACAAAATACTTCCCTTCTGCTCCCATCTCACCTGCACATACAATATACTTCCCATCTCCTCCCATCTCACCTGAACATACAATATACTTCCCTTCTCCTCCCATCTCACCTGAACATACAATATACTTCCCATCTCCTCCCATCTCACCTGCACATACAATATACTTCCCATCTGCTCCCATCTCACCTGCACATACAATATATACTTCCCTTCTGCTGCCATCTCACCTGAACATACAATATACTTCCCATCTCACCTGAACATACAAAATACTTCCCTTCTGCTCCCATCTCACCTGAACATAGAAAATACTTTCTCTTCTGCTCCCATCTCACCTGAACATACAATATACTTCCCATCTGCTCCCATCTCACCTGAACATACAATATATACTTCCCATCTCCTACCATCTCACCTGCACATACAATATACTTCCCATCTGCTTCCATTTCACCTGAACATACAATATATACTTCCCATCTCACCTGAACATACAATATACCTCCCATCTGCTCCCATCTCACCTGCACATACAAAATACTTTCCTTCTGCTCCCATCTCACCTGCACATACAATATACTTCCCATCTGCTCCCATCTCACCTGCACATGCAATATACTGCCCATCTCCTCTCATCTCACCTGAAAATACAATATATATACTCGGACCCCATGGTACCGCGGCATTCATCGTATCGCGGCATTTGTGATTTCCGATAGTTCACGCGGGACACGCCTCTTAGCGGCTGTCTATTAATGCAAATCAGTAACCAGGAAGTGCTCACCTTGTAAACAATTTCAATTTCCTCGGAATGTTCCGTCTGCTTTAAGTTAGGAGTTATTAATGCGTTGATACATATTTCTGGCATCTTTTGTAATATTGCCTTACCCCCATCTATCAATGGCCAACGATATAACCCGTAGTTCCCCAAGTAAACTTTTTCGATCGACCTGAACTAGATCATCTGCATATTCATGGCGACTAATGAGGTAACGGAAGTTACGTAGTCCGCACATTTTTCCCCGCTCTGTGCCCAGAATCTATTGGGATATCATAAGGGCCATAATGCCAAACTTAGAAATACGTTCTTCACTAGTAACCAAAAGATAAATACATACTTTGGGCATACTAGGAGTGCTTTTTATATATTTATTGTTGACTTTTAACATTTTTCAATTTTTTGACAAATTATTGTCATCCAATTTTTTTTAAACAATCTTAAAATATCATTTCTGATATATTGATGTTGACTTATAAAAATATTTTTCTCTTACTTTTCGGTAAATATGCATTGAATACCTCTTGCTGATAACACATTTAGAATTTTACTTGTGCTGTCTTTGCACTTGTCTGGACAAATCACTGATGTCTGGCATGATCATACCAAGTGGTTGGTAGAATTATGTCCTTTTTTTTGTCCAATTCGGACCTCCATACACAACTTTTCTCTGTACCGCGATACGATGGAGTTCTCTCCCTTGTCAAACAGAGCGCGAGGCCGGCTTTTACTTGGAGCTACTAATGTAAATAATGAACTTTTATCAGTAAAATATGCATTGTTTGATAACATGAATGATATCTGATACAGAGAACACGAATAAACATAAAGGTCAGTGAGTGCATTTTGTTCCGTTTAGCGTACATGACAAGTACCGCGATACCCTGAGGTTGCAGGCTACTTCCCATCTCACCTGAACATACAAAATACTTCCCTTCTGCTCCCATCTCACCTGAACATACAAAATACTTCCCTTCTGCTCCCATCTCACCTGAACATACAATATACTTCCCATCTGCTCCAATCTCACCTGAACATACAATATACTTCCCTTCTCCTCCCATCTCACCTGAACATACAATATACCTCCCATCTCCTCCCATCTCACCTGCACATACAATATACTTCCCTTTTGCTACCATCTCACCTGAACATACAATATACTTTCCATCTGCTCCCATCAACATGAACATACAATATACTTTCCATTTGCTACCATCTCACCTGTACATACAATATACCTCCCATCTCACCTGCACATACAGCTCAAAGACTTCTCTCCTTCCCTCAATGAATTCCTGGTTTTTAGTACCAAATGTCTTTTTGGGAGGCAGCTGGCAGTCAAATTCTCCATGGAATTCTACCAGCTTTTGCTCCAGCACATAGAACTCTGTGTAGCGTCTGCAAATTAGGCAAGCAAGCCTTGTTTATTTCAGGTGTTAATTAAACTTGAATATATCTTTTAAGACCAAGACTGCTTATTCTCTGAGGTACTTCAAAACATACGCTCTGTTCCTCATATGTCTTCTTACCTAAAAAGCCCTCACTTTACATTATGGGAATCTGTGATTATTATTATATCTCCATTCTATGATAAATACCCTATCCCCACCAAACCTTCATTTCTCAAGTGTCATCTTACTCCCACTGACTTAGTACAGGATTCTCCTTACCATGAGGTTGAATTCAACATGGAATGAAAAGGACTCCTCTGAATGAGATTTGAGCATGGAACTACAATTAACGTTGAGGTCTTATTCAATGTTAAAAATGAATAGAAAGACTGTTATCAAAGAATGTGTAAGAGTGTTGGTATGAAGAGGGGCGTGTGTTCTCATGCTACCACAGGGCACCCAGTTGTGAATGTCAGCAACAAGGCAACGAGTACTGGGGACACGGCTTCTTGTTTCGCTAATGCAAGAACAGAGAAATTTGACTGGCTAGCTGTGTTTAGCATCATGTCATTAAACCAGACTCAACACAAAGCCATAGTTCAGGGTATTTATCCTAATAGAATGAAGTTATAATACACTGGACAAAAGGGATGGAGTTTGGGAAATACACCTTACCTTGCTACAATCCAGTTGGACCTCTCAGACACACCTGAACAGAAAATCATATTTGTCTGTCAATAACATGAAATAGTTACTGTTCTTCCTTTACATCAAACAGACTAAGACACACGTGAAATAATGATGTATAATGTCTTGGTTAGAGCAGAGGGACTTGGGGTCTAATTGTTGAAATGGTTTGTTATAAGTCCGAGGCATGGAGCTTGGGTTATGCAATGCCTGTTCACACTTCCAACATTACACAGGCTGGAACACATTTACCAATCACATAACTTGTCCATGTTGATGGGCCCCCGGAGGGTCAATGTATAGAAGACCATACAAAATAAAACACAAAAACATCCATTCATCAACAGATTAACAAGTAGTTTTGATGTTAGGAAATATTTTATTGTTCATGAGACAGAATTTCTTCCATGTCGCTGTCAGTGACGTAAAAAGAAGAGTGAGAGAGTTGGGTTTCACTCTACTTTTTACAGTATTCCAGTTTTTCCTAGGTGGAAAGCTCACAGTGATCAAAAAGGTCTCAAACTTTGACCTTTTTGGTAAAACACAGAAGCACTGGTATGATGCTGACAAACCTAGAAACATAATCAGGGTGAACTGGGATTCGAACTGATGAGGTTTTTGGTGTGCTCATGGGACTCAACTCTGCACAGTAAATTGTGACGACTGGGCCACCAATGAACCCAGAAATAGAAGAAGGTCCATCATCGCCTTGTGGTGTTTTACTAACAATCAAGATAGTGACTGTTTTTTCTTGTGTAAAGTGTTCACTGCTTTAAAAAGGAAAGTAAATGGGGGAGCACAATACATGCAAAGAATGAGTTTTGATTATTGTTCCAAATGTACATTAACATGAACATGTAACACAGGAAAGAGCATTCAACAATTTGGCTATGAAGTACACAAGTTAGTCCTGTTATTAAACTGTTATATGGCCTTATTTCTTTAATTTATTATATTAATTTTCATTTAAAATTTTATTCACTATTGTTCACATTCATTTCAGCCAAACCGTGTTAGCCAAATCGCACAAACCCACCATTATTTATTATTTACTGCAACCACTATCACATTATAACTATTGACTCCTCGATACATATCTTATTTGTCAGAGAATGGATACATATATCATAAATGCCACATTTTGAATTGTAAAAGTCTTTTGTTGTTTGGCTATTGTTTGTGAATATATAGATTTCGCGGTCAAAACAGCAAGGCGACAGGAACCCCCAAATGGTGACTCGTCAAACTGTTCATATAAAACATTTCCGGCACATATCAAAGAGTTACACTTATGGTTGTTTTTATTTGAACAACATAGAGTAAATGTAACAACTATTCCTGCTACAATAACAGTTTCGGAAACAATTTCACATCATTGCATTGACATTGTTTTCATTTCAAATAGTGGGTATCTTTGAATCACTGATAGATCTGGGAGAAAATGTGGGTCGAGCTAACTGCTTTTCTGGATTCTTTAAAGAGACAATTACTCACAATAACCCTAATCTCTGCACATAAAACAATATTTAGGAAAACACAACTGAAATTGTAGAACTTTATGTCTAGTGATGTTTTATTGTAATATCTACATTTTCATTTATCAAGTTTATTATCTCCCGCTTGTTCACCTAAAACAGTATGTTAAAGATGTACCTAATAATGGGGTGGGTGTGTTCTACGTAGTGCACACTACACACAAGATGGTACTGCCCAGACAAAAGCAGCAGTGTTTAAGGCTGTGTTGACAATACTGTTTCCATGGTTGCCTTGCTGCTGGAATTAATGTTTCTGAAATTAACTATGTTTTATGTCAGCAGTCCTACCTTCCGGTACATCAACACGTCTGACATCAATGATGAATACAAAGAACTGTTTCTTAGGGTTGTCTGGGTCTGGGCGAGCACCGATCCGAGGGACAGTGACCCGCCAGGTGCTCAGGTCATGTTTGGGAGGGTCTGGTAGGTCCAGTGGGTCATCCATCTCCTCATCCACATTGGTGGCTGACTGAAACATAATGTGGTACAGCTGGAGATATCTGTATACACCTGTCATACAGGTAAGTACATTGCAAACCATGCATGCCCTGCCTGGGGTACAGCTGGAGACATCTGTATACACCTGTCATACAGGTAAGTACATCGCAGACCTTGCATGCCCTGCCTGGGGTACAGCTGGAGACATCTGTATACACCTGTCATACAGGTAAATACATCACTGACCATGCATGCAATGCCTGGGGTACAGCTGGAGACATCTGTATACACCTGTCATACAGGTAAGTACATCGCAGACCATGCATGCCCTGCCTGGGGTACAGCTGAAGACATCTGTATACACCTGTCATACAGTTAAATACATCACTGACCATGCATGCCCTGCCTGGGGTACAGCTGGAGACATCTGTATACACCTGTCATACAGGTAAATACATCACTGACCATGCATGCCCTGCCTGGGGTACAGCTGGAGACATCTGTATACACCTGTCATACAGGTAAATACATCACTGACCATGCATGCCCTGCCTGGGGTACAGCTGGAGACATCTGTATACACCTGTCATACAGGTAAATACATCACTGACCATGCATGCCCTGCCTGGGGTACAGCTGGAGACATCTGTATACACCTGTCATACAGGTAAATACATCACTGACCATGCATGCCCTGCCTGGGGTACAGCTGGAGACATCTGTATACACCTGTCATACAGGTAAATACATCACTGACCATGCATGCCCTGCCTGGGGTACAGCTGGAGACATCTGTATACACCTGTCATACAGGTAAATACATCAATGACCATGCATGCCCTGCCTGGGGTACAGCTGGAGACATCTGTATACACCTGTCATACAGGTAAATACATCGCTGACCATGCATGCCCTACCTGGGGTACAGCTGGAGACATCTGTATACACCTGTGGTACGGTATTCAATTTACTCTAAACATTTGTTATTTAAAGCTACCAGTGTATTTCTAAAGGGTTATACTTCATTAATTAGTGACCCAGTTTATTCTTAACAACAAGGATGCATCTGTGTGTAAAAGACACATGGACCTTCATCTACAGTCCTTTGATGGCATTAGCAGATCAGTCAAGTAACACATTCCTCTCATGCTAACTCAAACTTAACTTCAGTCAAACACCATCAAATGTTGATGTGTCTAACTTACAGCTGTCTCGAAGTAAAAATTGGTCCCTGTGTATACTTTCTTTATTCATCATTTGTGGTTGTGTCGAACCTCGAAGAATAACTCAACATACTTTCAAAAGTCCCTTCAAAATGGACACAACGGAGTTTGACTGTTTTGAGATCAATCTGTCTTTCATTGGTTTCCCCACCCTCAACCATTCCAACTGCTGTAGCCTCTCCTACAAGGAACTGATTATAATACTGAGCCCTCCACAAGCAGACAGTTTCCCCACCCTCAACCATTCCAACTGCTGTAGCCTCTCCTACAAGGAACTGATTATAATACTGAGCCCTCCACAAGCAGACAGTTTCCCCACCCTCAACCATTCAAACTGCTGTAGCCTCTCCTACAAGGAACTGATTATAATACTGAGCCCTCCGAAAGCAGACAGTTTCCCCACCCTCAACCATTCCAACTGCTGTAGCCTCTCCTACAAGGAAATGATTATAATACTGAGCCCTCCACAAGCAGACAGTTTCCCCACCCTCAACCATTCCAACTGCTGTAGCCTCTCCTACAAGAAACTGATTATAATACTGAGCCCTCCACAAGCAGACAGTTTCCCCACCCTAAACCATTCCAACTGCTGTAGCCTCTCCTACAAGGAACTGATTATAATACTGAGCCCTCCACAAGCAGACAGTTTCCCCACCCTCAACCATTCCAACTGCTGTAGCCTCTCCTACAAGGAACTGATTATAATACTGAGCCCTCCACAAGCAGACAGCTTCCCCACCCTCAACCATTCCAACTGCTGTAGCCTCTCCTACAAGGAACTGATTACAATACTGAGCCCTCCACAAGCAGACAGTTTCCCCACCCTCAACCATTCCAACTGCTGTAGCCTCTCCTACATGGAACTGATTATAATACTGAGCCCTCCACAAGCAGACAGTTTCCCCACCCTCAACCATTCCAACTGCTGTAGCCTCTCCTACAAGGAACTGACTAAATACTGAGCCCTCCACAAGCAGACAGTTTCCCCACCCTCAACCATTCCAACTGCTGTAGCCTCTCCTACAAGGAACTGATTATAATACTGAGCCCTCCACAAGCAGACAGGTCTGTATCACTTACAGTCATAGCTGGTGGAAGGTCAAGGTCGTCGAGGCTGTCCATGCTTCCCGTCTTGTCCTCTGCAAGTAGAAGGCCCGAGTATGTACAATGTTGCTCACACTGTCTTACAACTGCCTGTAGTTTGTCAGCATGTAACAGTTCCACTTACAGTAAGAAAACCAAGTTGGAATTATGAGTAAAAAACTGATGCATTCGTGCTAGTGACATGTTGTCCTAGCCAATCTAAATGCATGTTGTGAATCATGCTGACATACCTGATGAGGTTTTGAAGACCTCCTTCAGTTTATTGCCAAAGTGTGAGAGTCCAAATTCTTTCTTTTTTGCCTGTCTGAAATGACACAGCACAATCCCATCAGTTCTTGCATGTACACATAATCCAATTGTACTATTATCAGTTCTCTACTACAGGCTACCAGTAACAGTTACATGTGACTACATTATCTGATACTATATCCATTATGAACATGACTTCCTTACTGACTGTGACTTAAACTAAAAAAATGCTCACTCCATGAAAGGGCAACAATTTAGACACACTGAGGTTTACATGTAAGTAGCTACTGTGTAGGTACAGAAGCTCCCCTTCACTAGATGACATAAAACTTGTGTGATTGGAATGGGTTAAACTAGTTAAGTTGTCTTTGAATCACATCACCCAACACTTAGATACCATAAACAATTCTAACAAACACCTTTAAATTACCTCATCATGTTCACACTTTCCAGGGGACATTGATGAATAAAAATGTTTTCAACATTCTTTGTACCACTCAAATACAACAGTGGCATGGTACTGCATGTAGCTCACCTGGATATGTAGCCAAGGGTTTAGAATATTAACAAATTGACAGGCATATAACAAAAGTTACTGTCAACATTGATATTCAAATATTTTCTGCATACTGACTACACGTTATAATCCTTCTGATTTTAGCACAATGTGTCATCATACAGAGATACATACCTGCAGTCCAGTTTCCTCGTCTGGCAATTCAGAGGAATAAAGGATTACAGAGCCAAATGTGCACCTCAAGAGATTTTAGGAGAATGCTTGAAACAAGTTCAAAATTTGAAAAAAATGCCTAAAACAGAAATATGTGTTGAATCTGATGTAAAAATAAATTCAAAAAGACTGCCATATTGAAAAAGTGGCTTGGAAACGAATTGGGTTGTCATCATTGGTGGGAACAAACCTCTGAAATTGCAGCCTCACTGTATCAGTGGTTTCTAAGGAGACAATGGGTGATCTTTTTGTTCCAAAGGGCAATAACTCTCCTTTTGCAATGATATAAGCAACAGTCCAGCCTGTCGCTTTCGGTCTGGTTCCTGGGTCAATGCGCACTACGACAACTAGTACAACTGGTAACATGTAGAGACGGAGCCAAGCTAAAGTGTTACCCTGTTGCACCTTCATTCAAAAACGGTCGTTTACAACTGAATATTTTTAACTAGCACACATTTAGTTATGATTTTTAGCTTAGAATACCAGCATTTGCTGAGTCATCAACTGAAAGACGAACTGTCAAGATGGAAGATAGCAGGAAAAATGCCATGAACAACAGTATATTGCCATGATATTTACTACGTCAGAAAACAGCGAGACATTCTGTCAATCTGGGCTAGCATGTCGCATTGATGAAATAATGCAAACTCATTTATTCATCAGCCTTTGTGTTACTTTCAGCTGCAGTTTCCAAGCATTCAAATCTTAACAAATAGTTCTCATACGACCATTGACTTCAATGTAATAAAATTGGAGACTTGTCTACATTTGCAGCACACAGACATCTTTGACAGGCCTTGTAAGCCACTGACCTGTAGTTAGTACATCCTTGCCTTTACAAATAGTTTAAGAAAAGTGAGTGAGTGAGTTGGGTTTAACGCCGCTTTTAACAGTATTACAGTTATATCGCGGAGTGTCAGCTTAATGTGGGAGGAAAGCCCGAAGTGATGCAGGTCTCAGACGTTAACCACTTCGGTAAAACCCACGAGCATGGGTATGGTGCTGAGAAACCTAGAAACATAATCGGGGCGAAGCGGGATTCGAACCCACAATCATAGGTTTCTGGCATGCGACTCGCTTCAAACCGCTATCTATACTATACAATATAAGCAGTCGTGGTCATCCCTGATGTATCATTGAATCCCGGAATATCTATTTCCGGACATGACAATAGATAAATCATTGTTTAGGCGAAAAGATATACTGTCCATACACCAGTGTGACCATGAAGGCTATACTGGTTAACTGTCCATAGGTGTGATAGTAACCTGTACTACTCGTTACACGCATACCACATGCGCTGTCAGTTTAAGGTTGGATCATCCAGGTCAGCACAACTAGCGGGTTAGTAAAGGGTAGATAGACTGAAAAAGATCTCTAATTGTATTTTGAGAGATCCCGCTACTAACTTTCATGAGTCCCTGTTTTTGAGCTGATATTAGTAAAATCTGGCTAAAGACAAAAGTTGTATCTACCAAGTTGTGTGGCTAGCACCCTCACAGCTGACCCCACGTGACGTCCCATAGTATCACATCACTGCTTGTATGGACATCTGAACTCTACGGGGAGGTAACAAAGCGATTGGAGGACACTTTAGATGAAGTCATGCAGGATAAGTGTCCAAACATAAAAAATATTTAAATTTTACTAATTTTTTAATCTTATCCTGCATTACTACTTAATGCATTTTTACTAGACAGAACGGAGGGGGTACTTTCAGATGTTGTAGACCAAAACTACCCACCAGTCAGGTTAACCAGATAGCATCCTGAGCGGAGGAAAACCGGAGACCACAGACCTTCCTGTCCGATGATGCCACATAAGGTCGAGTAGGAGTGATATGCAGTCATGGAACGGTAAAAGTAGAAAAAGGCTGACAGCTAAGTTCTCGATTCCGACACAAGTAACTGGAAGATGAATACTGGGCCCCCTAGTGGAGGTTGCAGGGACAGTTCCGAGGTGTGGTAATCAGGTTTGCCTTGGGTTGGTGATTTGTTGCGCAACCACCAGGAGACCGAAACTGTGAACCCCTTGCACATCCTCAAGAGCCACGTCTCAGAGATAATGGCTGTCGAAGACAGTGTCCAAGAGCCAGAAACAACCCTCCATAATAGACTGAATGGAACAATTGCTGTGAAGGGCCATAGTCAAAGCGATGGTTCGATTCTCATGAATGAATAGTTGTTTCCGAGATCCACGTTGTGTCTTGGATCGACGAAGGAAAACTTTTAGGGCGCACACAGGGCACAAAAGTAGTTCATAGTCATCTTTGGATCCCTCTATCATAAAGAGGAACCGGTGAAAGATCTGTCTGGCTGCCCTTGGAGTTGATTCTAAGCAATGAAATCCCAGCATAGACCGAGGTTGAAAGCAGTGTGCGCTCCGCATGAAACTCGCTGACTTGAGCCGCTGTAGCCAAGGCAAGTAGAAATACCGTCTTTTTGGTAAGATTAAGAAAGACACTGAGTCAAGTGGTTCAAAGGGGGTGGTACCTTGTGACTTGAGTACTATGTTCAAATCCCAGACAAGGGGATGAAACTTGGCACGTTAATCCTCAAGTTGACCTTTGCGGTGATTTCAACTGGAGGATTGAGTAATTGAAGTTCTCGGATCTTGGTTATTTTGCGATATGTGGGCACTGCCAGCGCCGAATTGAGGGCTACCATTGACTTCCCAGTATATGGAACTGAGGATATGTAGGTCCGTAGTTGGTAATTCTGACTGGTGGCAAATAGGTTGATAATAGGCAAGGCCAAATTGTTAGCAAACCAGGGTGAAGGCATCCACCAAGATATTTTGACAACCGGGGATGTGGTGAATGATGAACCTCTTGTTTAGTTGGTCCAATAGCTGGAAAAACAGAAGGTTTGTGACAGCAGGGTCTGGGACAATGAGTCCCCTGGTTGCACAGACACCAAGCATCTGTAATGTTGTCAGTGGATATGGAAAGCACTTGACGTTGAAACCGGTACTTCCAATGGGAGATGGCCCGGAGGAGTGCTTCTAACTCCAAACTGTTTATGTGCCATTGGAGTTGCTCGTTTGACCACTGCCCAGAGGCAGTCTGATCCTCCAGATGTGCCCCCCAACCCTGTCGTGATGTTTCAATAAACAGGTGGAGAGAGAGCTTGTGCACTGCCAATCTCACTGTCCATCATCGAAGGTACGGGTAGAGGTGAGTTGGGAGTACTATTTAAATCCACGGGTTCTGCAGACAAATAAACGGGGCTAAAACTGTTGTAGTGGATGTAGTCGGCCTCTGGGTGTTAGATCCTGAACCGACTTGAGAAGGTCCAACAACACCTGCCACTGCCGTAGAGTGCAAGCTTGGGGAAGGGCCGGTAGTAAATGGTGTTGAATTTTTTGCCACCTGTTGTCCGGTACTAGGAGGAGATCCTGGTCCATGCAAAACAGGCCGCCTATGAATTGGAGCTCGCAAGATGGGGTGAGTTCTGACTTTGGCTCGTTGATGATCCATCCCAGCTGTGTGAGCAGATGACGCATGAAATCCCTTGACGTAGAAGGGTTTCCGTGTCTTGGTGGTAAGACTCGAACTGAACGTTCCTCAGGTGTAGGTATGTGGTAATTGGCTTGATGATGCGGGTATATAACCATGAGGCCATAAAAATGCTAAATGGGCAGACCTCCCACTTGTAGTGGATACCCTGGAAGTAGAACCTGAGGAACTTCCTGCAGCTGGTTTCGATGACATAAGCCAGTGACACAGGTAACTGTAGCTGCAGTCAGGCGTGAAAGCATTAGACAATGGGGGTGAGTAAGGATAAGAATTTATGGATGAACAACTTCTTTATTACAATAAAGAGCGATGTTTCGGTGTAGGTTGTAACACCGTTATCAAGCAAGTGATATACAGAGTGTGGTTGACAAGTATCGGTATATATACAAGTATGATCTTAATTGTAATAAAGAAGTTGTTCATCCATAAATTCTAATCCTTACTTATTACTCCAACTTCTGAATGCAAATCAAAGAAATTGGGGTGAGGAGAGGCACTGTTCCATCAGTGAAGATTCCGGCATCGTTGCAGATAAAACCTCTGTGTTGTCGTGAACGGCCATCGCCAAAGTCAGAGAAGTGTCCCTCTGGTCAGTCATTTGGTGTCGTCTGGGGACATGTAGGGTGTATCTCTTTCCCAAGACTTTACTAAGTGAGAGATTGTGACAAAAATCACACCTAGACGACAAGGAACAAGGCAAAGTACAATTGGCGCAATGGGGGTGCAGATACTTGGCTGATTTGGGATCGAGAACAACGCGATCTATAAATATCACACAACCAAACCTCAAGAGCCAAAAGGTGCAGTTTATACAATTGACTGCAACTGTGGCCATGCAACGTAGGTGAAACATCCCGCCCCATCAACACCAGAATCAATGAGCACAAAACTTTAACCATCAAATCAGACAGTAAATCAGCTATCTCAGACCATATCAGCAACTGCCCCAATCACAACATCAACTGGGAAAACATCTAAATCCTCTCCAACAACCTCCATGACTTCGCTAAAAGAAAACTAACAGAAGCAGTCCACATTCACCACTACAAGCCATCAATGAGCAGAGATCAAGGCTATTTCATCCCATCCGCCTACTATGAACTCATTAAGCAATAATCACCACACCTATGCTAACTTATTTAATTGGCTTCATGTCTCATTGGCTTCCACCTGTGTTGTCTGTCTATCATGTTGTGACAGCATTATCCTTCTGTTGTCATTACTAACTCATGTTATCCCACTCATGTACGCAATTGTTCTGACTGTTAATCCTCCACCTGCTATATATATTCTGTACCATGTTCCTCATTCAGTTGCCGCTGCTGAAAAATCAATTCCCCAAAAAGACCACAAAACTGGCAAAACTCCGGTACCGTGGTGGAACAGGGAAATAGCAAAAGCTAGGAGAGAGAGAAAGAAGCCCTAAATAGGTCAAAAAGGATTTAATCAGCCTTCGCCCAAGTCTGAGCAGACAAGACAAAAGTAAGACAGCTCATAGATGATTCTAAAAAAGAGTCTGGCAGACCCTCTGCAAATCTCTAAATGAGAAAACAAATGCTAAAACAGTCTGGAGCAAAATACACGCAATCAGGGGTAAGCGTAAACCCAAAAATATTTCCGGGTTAGCCAACGTCCACACAGTCAAAGAAAAGGCCAACATTCTAGCCAAGCACCTCATCTGTCATCAGCAACACAAATTGCAGCAAAGAATTCAAACAGGAAAAAATGCTTATGCTTAAGATATCAAAGCCACAAAGCAAGCATCTGGTATACAATATAGCAATTACTGTGACTGAGTTTGATGATGTGATACAACATAGAAAAGGCACAGCTCCTGGTCTTGACAACCAGTTACGAGATATTGAAAAACCTACCTGATCAAACCAAAAGCTTACTCACTGAGTTGTATAACACGATAAGGTCCAAAGGAGAAGTCCCAAAAGCATGGAAACATACTGCAGCTCATCTGCTTCTAAAGCAAGGTAAAGACGAAGCCCTACCAAACTCTTATTGACCTATCTTACTCACTTCAGACATGTGCAAAGCTATGGAAGCCATGGTTACAAAAAGGCTCATGCATCACCTTGAAAGTGGCAACCAAATCAAACCTGACCAAAGCAGCTTCAGGAAGGGACACTTGTGTCTAGATCATATTCTAAGACTTGAAAATGAAATAAAGAAAGCTCAATTAAACAGACAATACCTAGCTGCAGTATTTCTGGACTTCACCAAAGCCGTCGACATGGTATGGCATGACAAAACCAGCACAAAATGGAGTAGAAGGAAACATGGCAAACTTCATAGACAGCTTCCTGCAAGACAGGTCGCTATCAGTTAAAATAGGGAACAATCGATCTGATCCTATGGCACTGGACAATGGCCCGCCACAAGGCATTATAAGCCCAACCCTGTTTAACATCATGATCAATGATCTTTTTGATCAAGTCAACTCTCCTACCCAAACTTCTAAATTTGCTGATGACGGAGGAATATGGGTAAAGCACAGAGATATTTCATAAATCAGAAAAAAATCCAGTCAGCCCTGGACGGAGTACATCAATAATGCAATAAATGGGGATTCACCCTTTCAAGTGAAAAAACTGTTCTATTCAAACACCGGAGGAAAGATGCTATGACACCCTGTGTCTCCATAAAAGGCAAAACCAATCAAATTAGAAAAATCCACATATTTCTTGGGGTGATCCTTGATCAATACCTCACATGGCGCAAACATATAGAATATGTGGAAAACAGATGTCAAAAAGACCTGAACGTATCACGGGCAATTTCAGACACATCTTGGGGCACATCGAGGGACACTCAGCTGGACACTCAGCTGGACACTCAGCTGGACCTCTACAAATCACTTATCAGATCAAAAATGGACTATGGTTGTGAGGCCTTTCACTCAGCATCAAATACTGTCTTGAGCCGCATGCACAGTATACAATAAAAAGCCCTACTGCTGGTCACAGGCACCTCACTAGAAGCACTACAAGTAGAAACGGGAGAACTCCCATTGAAACTAAGAAGAGAGCAGGCAATATTATTGTTCTGGGGACAAACATCAAACCCTTTGGTTAAAAGATATGACAAGATAAAAACACTCGAGATGAAGCCCAAGCTCGGAAAATTCCCTCACTAAAGGCATCTGGGATGTTAGTATGTGAACTCATTCGAAGTCAGCCTACAGAAAGTCACTACAAAGGTTTACACCCTCCCTGGACTTTAAAAAACTTGCTCTAGACAAAGCAGATATACAGCCTATTCCCTTTAGTAAACTAGAGATAAAAAGCAAAATCAAAGCCCCTATAACAGAAAGATGGCGAGCCCAATGGGAAGTAAGATCGGCAGAAGGCTATACAAAATTCAACCCAAGATCCAACAAAAGCCAAACTCATACTCAGATGAAAGGAAAGTTGAAATTGCCATCTCATGCCTCAGACTCGGTCACATAAAGCACTATGACAAGGTTTGTTCATCTTGCAATCAGGCTGAATCAATTGCTCACGTGATACTGGAATGTCAAGACCACGCCCCAGCCTGGGCTCTGTTAAAACAAGAATTGCAGTTAGATCTGCTGTCATAGATCTCCTAAAGCCAAGAGATGCAATAGCCAAGGCCAAACTAACTCTATTTCTGAGAGACGGACAGCTTCTCGAACGTATATAAACAGAGCAGCCAAGGATAACAATGAAATTATATCAATATAAGAAAATAGAAATCATATCAATACAAAAACAGAAATTATGTGAATACCAAACTCACAATAGATATGTGTACCCTACTCACACACGAGTCCCAAAGAGGGACAGGTCAGCCAAAATTGCTTAGGCAGAAGGCGACCTCTTAAACACTTAATGCAACAACTGCAACAACAACAACAACAACAACAACAACAACAACAACAACAACTCATTCAGTCTTGCTTGACAACGGTATAAGGATCTATACCGAAACGTCACCTTTACAGTAATTAAAGAAGTTGTTATCCATAAATTGTGTCTTCTTTGTCATCCATCATGTAATGCCTATCAAACAATTCACAAGGATATATAAACATTGTAATTAGAATAGACACACTATATACAAGGAGATAAATGGCGTGGCATTGTAACTCAAAACTTTAGAAAAAGTAACGAGATCAATGACAAGGTTAAGAGTATAAATAAACACTTATAAGAGGCCCCTGATAGTAAGGTATTTAGTACATGAAACTAAGATAGACTCTGAATTATCAAAGCACAAGACATGTAAACACGATAGCGTGGCCAAACAAGATGGTGGGAAGTACAACACACATGCTTGTGAAAAGCAAGGGAAAATATAAAGTAGGCAAAAATATGCTATCAAAAATATGCTATCGTATGCCTAAATGGACCACCCTGGCAGTAGCAGTGACAAGCAAGTGATGTGATATTACGTGACGTCACTCCCAGTCACATGGGGTCAGTCTTAAGGGTGCAAATCACACAACTTGTTAGATACAACATTTTCTGTAGCCAGGACCTCTCAGAGCTCTGTAACGTGGGCCAAGAAAATAGCTGTAGAACCATTAAGTAGTAATGCAGGATAAGATAAAAAATTCAAAGCTTGATGTGCAGCAGTGGTTATTTTTATCTTAAATCAAATATGGCTACATGGTGTCCACACTGAGATTCCAATCTAGTACTAACACACAACCATACACAATTTGAGCAGAAGAATATCAAACTACAAGTAGGCTCGGATTCAAGTATGAATATTTTGGCTGTTACAGTGAGCATCTGGTAGACTTACATCCCAAAATGTTCACCAGGTGGAATTAAGTATTAACCATTTGGCAATCCTATCACCACAGGGCCATTTGAAGTTTCAGTTATTAGCATAAGTCAACAACCAAAAATATTGTTCTGAAGTGTATTATTATTTCTCAAAGAACTTACCTTGATTCTTTTTAAATGACTAACAAGGAACTAAATGTGATTCTTTTAGATATTAATTTAACAAGTATTTGTCACAGAGTGACGAAATATCCCCCGCCTGTACACCATAGTACCAAATATCAAGACAATCCAGCGATTAGTTCTTGAGATATTGTGGCAACACCGTTTTCCAACTCCAAAAACAGATTTGCCTGCTGTGACCTTGAAAATGGGGTCAAGGTCACCAAATCTGACAGGTGTATGCGGTGTCTGTATATACACCATAGTTCCAAATATGAAGACAATCCAGCGATTAGTTCTTGAGATATCGCGGCAACACCGTTTTCTAACTCCAAAAGCAGATTTGCCTGCTGTGACCTTGACAATGGGGTCAAGGTCACCAAAACCGACTGGTGTATGCGGTGTCTGTATATACACCATAGTTCCAAATATGAAGACAATCCAGTGTTTAGTTCTTGAGATATCGCGGCAACACCGTTTTCTAACTCCAAAAGCAGATTTGCCTGCTGTGACCTTGACAATGGGGTCAAGGTCACCAAAACCGACTGGTGTCTGCGGTGTCTGTATATACACCATAGTTCCAAATATGAAGACAATCCAGTGTTTAGTTCTTGAGATATCGCGGCAACACCGTTTTCCAACTCTAAAAGCAGATTTGTCTGCTGTGACCTTGAAAATGGGATCAAGGTCACCAAAACCGACTGGTGTCTGCGGAGTCTGTATATACACCATAGTTCCAAATATGAAGACAATCCAGTGTTTAGTTCTTGAGATATCGCGGCAACACCGTTTTCTAACTCCAAAAGCAGATTTGCCTGCTGTGACCTTGACAATGGGGTCAAGGTCACCAAAACCGACTGGTGTCTGCGGTGTCTGTATATACACCATAGTTCCAAATATGAAGACAATCCAGTGTTTAGTTCTTGAGATATCGCGGCAACACCGTTTTCCAACTCTAAAAGCAGATTTGTCTGCTGTGACCTTGAAAATGGGATCAAGGTCACCAAAACCGACTGGTGTCTGCGGAGTCTGTATATACACCATAGTTCCAAATATGAAGACAATCCAGTGTTTAGTTCTTGAGATATCGCGGCAACACCGTTTTCCAACTCTAAAAGCAGATTTGTCTGCTGTGACCTTGAAAATGGGATCAAGGTCACCAAAACCGACTGGTGTCTGCGGAGTCTGTATATACACCATAGTTCCAAATATGAAGACAATCCAGTGTTTAGTTCTTGAGATATCGCGGCAACACCGTCTTCCAACTCCAAAAGCAGATATGCCTGCTGTGACCTTGAAAATGGGGTCAAGGTCACCAAAACCGACTGGTGTCTGCGGAGTCTGTATATACACCATAGTTCCAAATATGAAGACAATCCAGTGTTTAGTTCTTGAGATATCGCGGCAACAAACAGGTGGGACGTACGGACGGTCGTGAATACTATATCCCCCGCTTCGCGCTTTCGCGCAGCGGGGGATAACAAGCAACTAAAAGTCATAAGTTATGAATTGAAATAAAAGACAAAAAAGAAATATACCAAATAATTAACGTAAAAAAATGAACTATTAGTTCCAGCAAGAAAGTGCGACTTTCAAACTGATAGTTTTGCACAATACTGGCAATATATCAAACTCTAGGACTACCTAATAATTACCTTGACAACCTGCTAGTCCAACTTCTAACTGACTTCGTTTTCCCTAACTATCCTAAAGTTTCAATGAATGATATGTTTGTCTACAGACCAAATGCTTTTCCCAATTTGGTTGCCCTGGAAACCAATCTTCATTTTGGAAAAGGACAATTTTATTTTTTTAAATAAGAGATCACTGGTGACCACATTTTATTATATGAAGAGAACAGGAAAATCTTCACATCTACATGTTAGGCCAAAGTCAACTGAATCACCTCATGACGGGTCAGCTGTCTGAAGCATCGACATTTACCTTCTTGATGTGAATATATAGACATGCATCTTGCCATGACATGAGCTCACCTGACCCCCAGGTCCCAGGAGCCAAACAGTACTACCCAAGTGAAGACAGGAAGATGGCAGCTCACCTGACCCCCAGGTCCCAGGAGCCAAACAGTACTACCCAAGTGAAGACAGGAAGATGGCAGCTCACCTGACCCCCAGGGCCCAGGAGCCAAACAGTACTACCCAAGTGAAGACAGGAAGATGGCAGCTCACCTGACGCCAAGGGCCCAGGAGTCAAACAGTACTACCCAAGTAAAGACAGGAAGATGGCAGCTCACCTGACCCCCAGGGCCAAGGAGCCAAACAGTACTACCTAAGTGAAGACAGGAAGATGGCAGCTCACCTGACCCCCAGGTCCCAGGAGCCAAACAGTACTACCCAAGTAAAGACAGGAAGATGGCAGCTCACCTGACCCCCAGGGCCCAGGAGCCAAACAGTACAACCCAAGTAAAGACAGGAAGATGGCAGCTCACCCGACCCCCAGGTCCCAGGAGCCAAACAGTACTACCCTAGTGAAGACAGGAAGATGGCAGCTCACCTGACCCCCAGGTCCCAGGAGCCAAACAGTACTACCCAAGTAAAGACAGGAAGATGGCAGCTCACCTGACCCCCAGGGCCAAGGAGCCAAACAGTACTACCCAAGTGAAGACAGGAAGATGGCAGCTCACCTGACCCCCAGGGCCCAGGAGCCAAACAGTACTACCCAAGTGAAGACAGGAAGATGGCAGCTCACCTGACCCCCAGGGCCCAGGAGCCAAACAGTACTACCCAAGTGAAGACAGGAAGATGGCAGCTCACCTGACCCCTAGGGCCCAGGAGCCAAACAGTACTACCCAAGTGAAGACAGGAAGATGGCAGCTCACCTGACCCCCAGGTCCCAGGAGCCAAACAGTACTACCCAAGTGAAGACAGGAAGATGGCAGCTCCAATACCACAAACAGTTGTGTTGGAGCAGAAACCAAGGAGAAGGGGTGATAAGGGCCCTTTGTGGCTACATTTTAAAATTGGAGAAAAACTTTTAAATGTTCTTTTGACAAATATCAGATAAGTTCATATGACAAAAAACTAGTTTTTTTTGTCTGTTTTCATGTTTTGGACTTGCGCAATAATAGTCAAATAAAGAATGAATGTTACAAATGAAGGTCATTATTAACATACGAATAATGAACTCAAAATAAAAAATGTTACCAAAGAACAACTTGCTAACAAAAGACGTCATATGTAAAGAAAGAAGTACTAAAGAACGTCATCTGTCTAATTAGTACATGTATTTAGTACAAAACCTTAAATGAACACTCATTTGACGCTTAATTTATATTTATGTCGTTCAAATCGTTCAAGTCGTATCTGTGTGTCGAAATTTGCTGTTTTAACGCACAACAAAATCTTGGACAGTATTTAGTAGCGACTTTTTTAAATCAGGTTAATATTTGCAGCTACATTTACACCATCAGTCAGGAAATATCACTTTTCTCAACTACATTATAGTCATGGTCGTCTGAGGTAGACTAAGTGCCTCAATATTCTTGCACAACGTTCACTTTTAGATCTTATGAAAATGTGCATCACGAAAAATAACTCAGCATCATATAAGACTTTTGTTTGACGTTTCACACCGATTAAACTTGGAATGTTTTATAAATTGCAGCGGTATCTGGAGTTCTTTATTGCCAACGTTGTCTGTTAGCATTTTAGTGTCCTTTTTTGTGCACTGACATTTTTCAGTACATTGTTCTTTCTTCATATTTGACGTCTTTTGTTTTATATAGTTAAATCGAGCTCTGCATGCCATTCTTACGTTCAAGTATGTTTATTCTTATTATTGATTATTACATCTATCAAAAATCTTTTTAGCAGTAATTGTCTCATGCACATTAAATGCTACAATTGTGATGAATACTGTATATTTACACGTCTGTGTTCAGATACGACACAATGTGATACATTAGGCATGCATTATATAATAGTCTGCTCAATACAGTGTTGTATAGGTTACCGTGTCAATATATGACATGACATTACGTGATACATCCAGCATGCACTATATATATAATAGTCTGCTCAATACAGTGTTGCATAGGTTACTGTGTCAATATATGACATGACATTACGTGATACATCAAGCATGCATTACATATATAATAGAATATAATAGTCTGCTCAATACAGTGTTGCATAGGTTACTGTGTCAATATATGACATGACATTACGTGATACATCAAGCATGCACTATATATATATATTAGTCTGCTCAATACAGTGTTGCATAGGTTACTGTGTCAATATGACATGACATTATGTGATACATCAAGCATGCACTATATATATATATTAGTCTGCTCAATGCAGTGTTGCATAGGTTACTGTGTCAATATGACATGACATTATGTGATACATCAAGCATGCACTATATATATATATATTAGTCTGCTCAATACAGTGTTGTATAGGTTACTGCAGGCCTGTTTCCCCCTTAACTTGTCCTACCAGTTACAGTTCATTAAGAACCTTTCAGTAGTTTCAGCTATTTGTCAGCATTTTACAAGCATGCGAGCAGGTGAAGTCACCAACACAATCATCTGTTCGATAATTATTACACCTTTTATTTTAGTCATGCAAACCTGGTTCAAAGAGGGTGGCGCCCATGGAAAAACAGACAACAATCGATACCAATTTCAAAATTCTTTTCGATACAGCTTTGTATGCATTTGTGCACTGGTATTTAATGTATTTTGTTCTAATTTAGAAGTAATATGATTTCATCAGTTAGCATGGTTAGGAAATTGATTTATATGACATTCTTAAAAGCCATATATTTTTCACCTGATTTCGTAGTCTGCTTTTTATTCAAAACCATGGGAGTAAACAGGTCTGTTACTGTGTTTAGATATAGTATGTAATACATCCAGCATGCATAGTATATACAATAGTCTTCATAGAAATGTGTTGCTGCTGTCCAACCCAGGCTAGTGTGTGACATATGTTACATGCAGTGGCAAGATTAGGAGGTCAAGTATACATTAGTTGCATATCCCAACAGCCGGTGCCAATAGGCCATGCAGTTCCCCCATTCCCACATGAACTGGTAATGATGGTATGGTTTACCTTGGGGCTGGGGCACAGCTGGGGGGTAACATACTGAAGCACAACGTCCATAACAACATTACTACCATAGACAACAGAGGTGACTGGTGGGCATACAAGAATAAACAGTACAATGAGCATAAAGGACAGCTGGTGTAGTGTGTAAGGTCACTCCTAGGAAGACAGCACAGGATCTCGATGTACTGGTGTATGAGGTCTCTCCTAGGAACACAGCACAGGATCTCCATGTACTGGAGTGTGAGGTCAATCCTAGAAACACAGCACAGAATCTCCATGTACTGGAGTGTGAGGTCACTCCTAGGAAGACAGTACAGGATCTCCATGTACTGGAGTGTGAGGTCAATCCCAGGAACACAGCAAAGGATCTCCATGTACTGGTGTGTGAGGTCAATCCTAGAAACACAGCACAGGATCTTCATGTACTGGAGTGTGAGGTCAATCCCAGGAAGACAGCACAGGATCTCCATGTACTGGAGTGTGAGGTCAATCATAGAAACACAGCACAGGATCTCCATGTACTGGAGTGTGAGGTCAATCCCAGGAACACAGCACAGAATCTCCATGTACTGGAGTGTGAGGTCACTCCTAGGAACACAGCACAGAATCTCCATGTACTGGAGTGTGAGGTCAATCCCAGGAACACAGCACAGGATCTCCATGTACTGGAGTGTGAGGTCACTCCAAGGAATACAGCACAGGATCTCCATGTACTGGTGTGTGAGGTCACTCCTCGGAAAACACAGCACAGGATCTCCATGTACTGGAGTGTGAGGTCAATCCCAGGAACACAGCACAGGATCTCCATGTACTGGTGTGTGAGGTCAATCCTCGGAACACAGCACAGGATCTTCATGTAGTTGAGTGTGAGGTCACTCCTAGGAAGACAGCACCGGATCTCCATGTACTTGAGTGTGAGGTCAATCCTAGAAACAGCACAGGATCTCCATGTACTGAGTGTGAGGTCACTCCTAGGAAGACAGCACAGGATCTCCATGTACTGGTGTGTGAGGTCACTCCCAGGAACACAGCACAGGATCTCCATGTACTGGTGTGTGAGGTCACTCCTTGGAAGACAGCACAGGATCTCCACGTACTGGTGTGTGAGGTCAATCCCAGGATCAAAGCCCAGGACCCCCATGTATTGGAGCGTGAGGTCACTCCTAGAAACACAGCACAGGATCTCCATGTACTGTTCTGTGAGGTCAATCCTAGAAACACAGCACAGGATCTCCATGTACTGGTGTGTGAGGTCACTCCTAGGAAAACAGCACAGGATCTCACTGTACTGGTGTGTGAGGTCAATCCTAGGAACACAGCACAGGATCTCCATGTACTGGAGTGTGAGGTCACTTCCAGGAACACAGCACAGGATCTCCATGTACTGGAGTGTGAGGTCAATCCCAGGAACACAGCACAGGATCTCCATGTACTGGTGTGTGAGGTCAATCCTAGAAACACAGCACAGGATCTCCATGTACTGGAGTGTGAGGTCACTCCAAGGAACACAGCACAGGATCTCCATGTGCTGGTGTGTGAGGTCACTCCTCGGAAAACACAGCACAGGATCTCCATGTACTGGAGTGTGAGGTCAATCCCAGGAACACAGCACAGGATCTCCATGTACTGGTGTGTGAGGTCAATCCTCGGAACACAGCACAGGATCTTCATGTACTTGAGTATGAGGTCACTCCTAGGAAGACAGCACAGGATCTCCATGTACTTGAGTGTGAGGTCAATCCTAGAAACAGCACAGGATCTCCATGTACTGGAGTGTGAGGTCACTCCTAGGAAGACATCACAGGATCTCCATGTACTGGTGTGTGAGGTCACACCTTGGAACACAGCACAGGATCTCCATGTACTGGTGTGTGAGGTCAATCCCAGGAACACAGCACAGGATCTCCATGTACTGGTGTATGAGGTCTCTCCTAGGAACACAGCACAGGATCTCCATGTACTGGAGTGTGAGGTCAATCCTAGAAACACAGCACAGAATCTCCATGTACTGGAGTGTGAGGTCACTCCTAGGAAGACAGTACAGGATCTCCATGTACTGGAGTGTGAGGTCAATCCCAGGAAGACAGCACAGGATCTCCATGTACTGGCGTTTAAGGGTCAATCCTCGGAACACAGAACTGGATCTCCATGTACTGGTGTTTGAGAACACTCCTCAGAACACAGCCGGGATCTCCATGTACTGGAGTGTGAGGTCACTCCTAGGAACACAGCACAGGATCTCCATGTACTGGTGTGTGAGGTCACTCCCAGGAACACAGCACAGGATCTCCATGTACTGGAGTGTGAGGTCAATCCTAGAAACACAGCACAGGATCTCCATGTACTGGAGTGTGAGGTCACTCCCAGGAACACAGCACAGAATCTCCATGTACTGGCGTTTAAGGGTCAATCCTCGGAACACAGAACTGGATCTCCATGTACTGGTGTGTGAGGTCACTCCTAGGAAGACAGCACAGGATCTCCATGTACTGATGTGCGAGGTCACTCCAAGAAACACAGCACAGGACCCCCATGTACTGGTGTGTGAGGTCACTTCCAGGAACACAGCACAGGATCTACATGTACCTTTGTGTGGACCTGCCTCAGTTGGTGACTGTTTAGAAACTGTACTGCTTACTAAGATCACAAAATCATTCCATTTCACATAAGTATTGTCAGGCTTCCAAAACTCGTATTATCTACCGATACATGTCAAATGACTCATATTTGTACCTCTCATTCGACATATAGCACGTGGTGACTAAGGGACAACTGTCTGTGAATGCTGAATACTCGTCCCATGTCTCAGTCAAATTAAATTTTCTAGGTCAAGTTTCCTGATACACATTATAGTTCAAAGGTTAAAAAACTGACCAGAAGACAAATTTGCTCCTTTGAACTCAAAGTTAGGTCGAGACTCCTATTTCTATAAAGAATCAAGTGGGAGTACCAGTTTTGAAAGCCTTGTGTACCTAGCTACTTTGTCCTCATATGGTGTGCCCAAACAGCTACAGAGTGCCCACACAGCTAGGTGAGGGATGACAACATGTAAGCTAGAACCGTCTAGAACCACAGTGCACACACACAGCTAGGTGAGTGATGACAACATGTAAGCTAGAACCGTCTAGAACCACAGTGCACACACACAGCTAGGTGAGTGATGACAACATGTAAGCTAGAACCGTCTAGAACCACAGTGCACACACACAGCTAGGTGAGTGATGACAACATGTAAGCTAGAACCGTCTAGAACCACAGAGTGCCCACACAGCTAGGTGAGTGATAACAACATGTAAGCTAGAACCGTCTAGAACCACAGAGTGCCCACACAGCTAGGTGAGTGATGACAACATGTAAGCTAGAACCGTCTAGAACTACAGTGCACACACACAGCTAGGTGAGGGATGACAGCATGTAAGCTAGAACCGTCTAGAACTACAGTGCACACACACACAAATAGGTGAGTGATGACAACATGTAAGCTAGAACCGTCTAGAACCACAGAGTGCCCACACAGCTAGGTGAGTGATGACAACATGTAAGCTAGAACCGTCTAGAACTACAGTGCACACACACAGGTAGGTGAGTGATGACAACATGTAAGCTAGAACCGTCTAGAACTACAGTGCACACACACAGCTAGGTGAGTGATGACAACATGTAAGCTAGAACCGTCTAGAACTACAGTGTGCACACACAGCTAGGTGAGTGATGACAGCATGTAAGCTAGAACCGTCTAGAACCACAGTGCACACACACAGCTAGGTGAGTGATGACAACATGTAAGCTAGAACCGTCTAGAACCACAGTGCACACACACAGCTAGGTGAGTGATGACAACATGTAAGCTAGAACCATCTAGAACCACAGTGCACACACACAGCTAGGTGAGTGATGACAACATGTAAGCTAGAACCGTCTAGAACCACAGTGCACACACACAGCTAGGTGAGTGATGACAACATGTAAGCTAGAACCGTCTAGAACCACAGAGTGCCCACACAGCTAGGTGAGTGATGACAACATGTAAGCTAGAACCGTCTAGAACTACAGTGCACACACACAGCTAGGTGAGTGATGACAACATGTAAGCTAGAACCGTCTAGAACCACAGAGTGCCCACACAGCTAGGTGAGTGATGACAACATGTAAGCTAGAACCGTCTAGAACCACAGTGCACACACAGCTAGGTGAGTGATGACAACATGTAAGCTAGAACCGTCTAGAACCACAGTGCACACACACAGCTAGGTGAGGGATGACAGCATGTAAGCTAGAACCCTCTAGAACCACAGTGCACACACACAGCTAGCCGAGTGATAAACAGTACACCACACACAATATACAGCAAGCATACCTATGGCTGTTGTTATTTCTTGAGTTTGTCAAACTACTCCATGTAAAGAAATAAACTATGTGTCAATTATTCATATCATTATCATCATATAAACCAGTAAAGTTCATGGTTCATGCAGTGCAAAGTTTGAATTGTTCAGACTGAATATTGGCACAAATCAGAGCTCACATGGCACTGCACAAAGTGTGCTAAATCGTCAAGAGGAAAACTTATATCAATACTCACATTTTTTATCAAATATTAAACATGCATATGATTCAGGGCAGGGAACTTCTAATGAGTGAGTGAGTGAGTTGGGTTTAACGCCGCTTTTAACAGTATTCCAGTTATATCGCGGCGTGTCAGCTTAATGTGGGAGGAAAGCTCGAAGTGATGCAAGTCTCAGACGTTTACCACTTCGGTGAAACCCACGAGCACGGGTATGGTGCTGACAAACCTAGAAACATAATCGGGGCGAACCGGGATTCGAACCCACAATCATAGGTTTCTGGCGTGCCCAAGGGACGCAACTCTGCACAGCGAATTGCGGCGCCTTAGACGACTGGGCCACCCGTGCCCCCTCTAATGAGAGAAGACATAATTGTTATTCATAATTGAAGATAGTTGACAAATTGTTAAAACTGAAAGAACTTGTACAATAGAGCAGTTTACCTTGACTGGTTCCTGCTGAGAGCTCCAGGCCGACCTCCACACACCATGCGGTAATACTACACAACACAGGGAGGCACATACATTACACATGTTCCAGTACTTCCATCTTTGTCAGAGGAGGCCAATGTGTCAGCTGTGACTAGGAGGAAACTGTGTGGGTTCTAGGACTGGATACTGAGTGGGGAAGCAAGACTGCAGCAAGTTGAAACTGTTAATTTATTCTTAAAGAGGGATGAGTTACCTTCCCTGAAATGTCTGTACATGTCAATAGCTGGCAAACCCTAACTGATTGAATGCTTGACATTGGGTATGAGCCAGGGCCATGGCTCGGGATATACTCAGGTCCAGGGAAAAGTCATCACACTTTTGGAATTGTATTTGGAGCCTCCTGGTTCAAGGTTTTGAACAAATTGTTTACACAAACAAATTGGTTAACATACGCTAACCAACCAAACAGACTCAAAGAGAGATAGGTTACAAGTGTATTTTCTTGCACTGTGCAGCGACAAAAAGAATAAATATTATATAAAGAAGACATAATCTATAAATGTGCATGCTTGGGTGTGGAAACATCAAATTTGTGACAAGTAAACAGTAATAAAACAATTGTTATCACATAACAGTCTCTCATTGTTCCCTTCACTGTGGGCAATGGGCAATAGTTGTGAATGAAAAATAATTCTCAAAATATTTCACTGCATTGGCAACTAGCTTGCGCATTTCACGCAATGGGCCGGTAACTGTTCTGCCCACAGCATGCAATCGAAATTGGTATTGTTTTACATGTTTTGTTTTTAATAAAGTAAACTCTATCATTAAGTGAATAAACTGTATTACAACCAAACAAATATATGACCTTAAGAAACTTTATTTTCTAAATAAAAAAAACAATCAAGAAGTGTTATTTGCATATAAAGAGTATGTGAATCACATCAGCGCTCAGTTGAGTCACAGTTTGCACAGGAGTTGTGGCTATGGCATGCACTACCGGGGGTAATAAAAATGTTTGGGAGCATGTTGGTTGTTTATTTTCATTTGACCTTTTCCGTATTTTTACGACATAGGATCATTTCAACTTGTCAAACTATCAGCGCTAAAAAAAACCCACAAACTGCAGAATTGTACCTCCAGTGCTTTATGGGCTGATGACGAGTATTGGTTTGATATAGGTTTATAGTTTGAGTGATTCTCACCCCTTCATTTTCATGTTTTACCTCTTAATCTTATTTCCGTCATGGAGAAATCTTTAGGATCAACATATTCCTCTGGCTTTAACCATGTTATGGTTCATATATAATTTCGCTAAAACTTTGAATAATGACCTATAGCTGTTTATTTGTAGTTTGGAGTACATTTTGTGCTGTCCTCTCTTTATTCTGGTTGTAAGAGAGTATGGCGTGTGTCATTCTCCAGCATCTTCTACACATTGAAATGAAGATTTACTTTATGCAATGTTCAGATAATACCTCAATAAGGACATGTCAAGGTAGAAAGACAAACAAATTACTGTTATTATCTAGAACCATTATACTATCCATACCAATCATGTTTATTATTAAATTATGCATGTTTTAGGGCATATCCCAACTACCTTGTAAAGATCTTCACATCCCACTCCACATTTTATCACTTGTCTTTGAGAAGTTATAAATACCACTGTTACAATGACATCCATTTGGAATCGAGCCATGAGACAGAAATGAACATCATCAGTAGCCCCTGCAGTGACACTGTATGTGTAAATATGTGTAAATATGTGTACATGAACTCTCCTCACCAGAGACACTTGAATCTGTATGTGAGGGTAAATATGTTCCACCTGAACATTGGTTCTGGAGAAATCAATATTCCACAAGTATTGGTTCTGTGGAACAATATACCCAATTATATACCTGGATGAGGACCAAATGTTCCAAATGCTGAAGGTGAAACTTCATTAGATGTTTGGCACTATGAGGTTGAAAGGTTTGTTTGCAGTAAGACTCATTCTGAGGATGAGATCTTACAAGCGTTCAGGATGGCCATCAGGAGTGAAGCTGCCTGTGTCATAATGAATTTAGGACACACTGCTTCAATCACGTCAGTTCTCAATAGACTTGAAACATGTATTTTGTCCATCAGTCATGGAGCAAGGTGAAGTCCTTATGGCCCAGTTTTATGGTGCACGCCAAGGGAAAAGGAGGATGCTCCAGCATGGGGTTGCAGACTCAAGGACATGTTAGACAGACTTGTCTTACAAGGTTTAATCCAGCAGGATAGGTCAAGCTAGGTGTTAGGACAGTCTTCTGGTCAGGACTCAGACAGGAACTGAAGGACTCAACACTGAAGATTGACACCATACAGGATTTTAACCTGCTTTGATTCGCTGGTCAAGGAAGATTGAGTATGACCAGGAACAGAGGAAACATCTGAAGTATCAATGTTGATGGGGGTCACTGACAAACTACCTTCCAAGATTGATAATATGGAGGCATGGATTGATCAGTTCACTTCTACCTCATCCCAGACACAAGACAAAGGACCATATTTCCCTGATAACCCAGCACATTTACCTCATGTTACTGTCTGGCGTCCAGTGCTATAGGTGTGTACAGAATGGTCTCCTTATTAGGGGCAGCTGTGTCAACATAGACCATATGAGGAGTGGACCTTAAAAAGGGAGAGAATCAATGTCGAGGGGCAGGCATTAGGCTCTTTCAGACAGCCCCACTGAAGACGTCCATTCCAAGAAACCAGCTGAATTGACTGAAACAGCTTAGAAGATGGTCATCATTAATGTTGTGTCAACAGAAGGCATGTCCCAGACCCGTATAGCAGGTACTGAGACTTATTTTGCTCAAACTTTAAATGAATGATGGAGCTTCTGATGCGAGATCACGCCTTGTCAACATGACATAAGGGGTAAACCCAAGTTGACAAGGGAAGGATGTCATCTGTAGAATGACTCCACGCCCTGTTACATATACTGCGGGGGGGGGGGGGGGGTATTTTCTAAATTTGTGGGTCATGATTTTTTGCAAGTAGTGTATATTGCTGTAAATTGTATATTGTACAGTGTACAACTGTCCCCAGTAATGTGTCTGTATGAAGGTGGGTGTGCATAATTAACACGGACAATGAGTTTTGAATATTTACCAAATGCCCAAACATTTCCATAAGCATGAAAAACCGGAAATAGCATGTCAACACGCAATACGCAAGTACATACAGTTGTTACAAATTACAAGCTTGTCCACTGACAACAAATGAAGCTGGGTTTTTGGCTGGTCCTGCAAACTCATGTAACAAGTCATGCATTGATTTTCCACACCCCTGGCACAATTTCTCATAGAGATCGTGTGAGATGATCTGTGACAAAAAAAATGAGTCTCACACCAAATATAAGAGAGTTGATATGTATAGATCATTAGAAAGTAACATGTGTCTAATATACATTCAGTTAGGCTTAAAAACCACAAGAAGGTTTCATTGCTACGTAATAATTGTGAATCAGTGACAGTCTCAGACTTACGTCATCACTCTGGTGGAACAAGGGAAGGAAGTTGTTTTCCAGCAGGTTGTAAGCATGCTCATACGCCCTGAAACAGAAGTTGAAATCTAACTGTTACCTGGTACCCGTGAACCGTGCTCAACACAGTTGGCCTGTATACTGCCACACATACGGAATGACAAGGGACGAGGTCCTGTATACTGCCACACATACGGAATGACAAGGGACGAGGTCCTGTATACTGCCACATGTACGAAATGACAAGGGAGGGAGTAGGTCCTGTATACTGCCACACATACGGAATGACAAGGGACGAGGTCCTGTATACTGCCACACATACGGAATGACAAGGGACAAGGGACAAGGTCATGCATACTGCCACACATACGGAATGACAAGAGAGTTGGACATGTATACTGCCACACATATGGAATGACAAGGGAGTAGGTCAAGTTTGCTGCTGCACTAAAGGAAGGACGAGGGAGTAGGTCATGTTTGCTGCTGCACTAAAGGAAGGACGAGGGAGTAGGTCCTGTATGCTGCTGCACTAAAGGAAGGACAAGGGAGTACGTCATGTATGCTGCTGCACTAAAGGAAGGACGAGGGAGTAGGTCATGTATGCTGCTGCACTAAAGGAAGGACAAGGGAGTAGGTCATGTATACTGCCACACATACGGAACGACAAGAGACGAGGTCCTGTATACTGCTACACATATGGAATGACAAGGGACGAGGTCCTGTATACTGCCACATGTACGGAATGACAAGGGAGTAGGTCCTGTATACTGCCACACATACGGAATGACAAGCGAGTTGGACATGTATACTGCCACACATATGGAATGACAAGGGAGTAGGTCATGTATGCTGCTGCACTAAAGGAAGGACAAGGGAGTAGGTCATGTATGCTGTTGCACTAAAGGAAGGACAAGGGACGAGGTCATGTATGCTGCTGCACTAAAGGAAGGACAAGGGAGTAGGTCATGTATGCTGCTGCACTAAAGGAAGGACAAGGGAGTAGGTCATGTATCCTGCTGCACTAAAGGAAGGACAAGGGAGTAGGTCATGTATCCTGCTGCACTATAGGAAGGACAAGGGAGTAGGTCATGTATACTGCTGCACTAAAGGAAGGACAAGGGAGTACGTCATGTATGCTGCTGCACTAAAGGAAGGACAAGGGAGTAGGTCATGTATCCTGCTGCACTATAGGAAGGACAAGGGAGTATGTCATGTATGCTGCTGCACTAAAGAAAAACAAGGGAGTAGGTCATGTATGCTGTTGTACTAAAGGAAGGACAAGGGAGTAGGTCATGTATGCTGTTGTACTAAAGGAAGGACAAGGGAGTAGGTCATGTATGCTGTTGCACTAAAGGAAGGACAAGGGAGTAGGTCATGGATGCTGCTGCACTAAAGGAAGGACAAGGGAGTAGGTCATGTATGCTGCTGCACTAAAGGAAGGACGAGGGAGTAGGTCATGTATGCTGCTGCACTACAGGAAGGACAAGGGAGTAGGTCATGTATCCTGCTGCACTATAGGAAGGACAAGGGAGTAGGTCCTGTATGCTGCTGCACTAAAGGAAGGACAAGGGAGTAGGTCATGTATGCTGTTGTACTAAAGGAAGGACAAGGGAGTAGGTCATGTATGCTGTTGTACTAAAGGAAGGACGAGGGAGTAGGTCATGTATGCTGTTGCACTAAAGGGAGGACGAGGGAAAAGGTCATGTATGCTGCTGCACTCAAGAAAAACAAGGGACAAGGTCATGTATGCTGTTGTACTAAAGGAAGGACAAGGGAGTAGGTCATGTATGCTGTTGTACTAAAGGAAGGACGAGGGAGTAGGTCATGTATGCTGTTGCACTAAAGGGAGGACGAGGGAAAAGGTCATGTATGCTGCTGCACTAAAGGAAGGACAAGGGAGTAGGTCATGTATACTGCTGCACTAAAGGAAGGACAAGGGAGTAGGTCATGTATGCTGCTGCACTAAAGGAAGGACAAGGGAGTAGGTCATGTATACTGCTGCACTAAAGGAAGGACAAGGGAGTAGATCATGTATGCTGTTGCACTAAAGGAAGGACAAGGGAGTAGGTCATGTATGCTGTTCCACATAAGGAAGGACAAGGGAGTAGGTCATGGATGCTGTTGCACATATGGAAGGACAAATGAGTAGGTCATGTATGCTGTTGTACTAAAGGAAGGACAAGGGAGTAGGTCATGTATGCTGTTGCACTAAAGGAAGGACAAGGGAGTAGGTCATGTATGCTGTTGCACATAAGGAAGGACAAGGGAGTAGGTCATGGATGCTGTTGCACATATGGAAGGACAAGGGAGTAGGTCATGTATGCTGTTGCACTAAAGGAAGGACAAGGGAGTAGGTCATGTTTGCTGCTGCACTAAAGGAAGGACAAGGGACAAGGTCATGTATGCTGTTGCACTAAAGGAAGGACAAGGGAGTAGGTCATGTATGCTGTTGCACTAAAGGAAGGACAAGGGAGTAGGTCATGTATGCTGTTGCACATAAGGAAGGACAAGGGAGTAGGTGATGTATGCTGTTGCACTAAAGGAAGGACGAGGGAGTAGGTCACATATGCTGTTGTACTAAAGGAAGGACAAGGGAAAAGGTCATGTATGCTGCTGCACTAAAGGAAGGACAAGGGAGTAGGTCATGTATACTGCTGCACTAAAGGAAGGACAAGGGAGTAGGTCATGTATGCTGTTGCACTAAAGGAAGGACAAGGGAGTAGGTCATGTATACTGCTGCACTAAAGGAAGGACAAGGGAGTAGATCATGTATGCTGTTGCACTAAAGGAAGGACAAGGGAGTAGGTCATGTATGCTGTTCCACATAAGGAAGGACAAGGGAGTAGGTCATGGATGCTGTTGCACATATGGAAGGACAAACGAGTAGGTCTTGTATGCTGCTGCACTAAAGGAAGGACAAGGGACAAGGTCATGTATGCTGTTGCACTAAAGGAAGGACAAGGGAGTAGGTCATGTATACTGTTGCACTAAAGGAAGGACAAGAGAGTAGGTCATGTATGCTGCTGCACTAAAGGAAGGACAAGGGAGTAGGTCATGTATGCTGTTGTACTAAAGGAAGGACAAGGGAGTAGGTCATGTATGCTGCTGCACTAAAGGAAGGACAAGTGACTGAAGAGTGAGATAACTAGGAGCAAGTTTGCCTTGAACTCAAATCAAAAGGAACACGAAGCGAAATTACTTCCTGAGTTCATCTGATTCATAAAAAGTAAATTATCTGGAAACAAACACTTATTTAACCATTCTTATGTGGAAGTGATACCAGCTTGAAAATGGTAGGGTGCAGTTTCTGTGGCAACAAAGAGATAGTCACGTGACTTACTTGAAGAGTGGTGTGGATGTCCGCAGTTTGACCACCCCATCAGGAGGACCTTTAATGACTGTACAACAAATAAAAAATACAAAGCTTGGACAGAAATACATGTCATTTTGATTCATGAAGTTGGCTCATTATTCATGTTATAAGTGCCAAGTTGTGCCTGGTTTGACATACAAATCCCAATGCTAATTCAGAATTGTAGTTTATGATGGTTTGGGCCAAAGTATGACATCAGTGTTCCTCATGAAAACATCACCAACCTCCTTCAAGTTCTTTGACAATTTGTTCATCAAACTTGATCCTATCCAAGGCAGTGGGAGCACAGTAGCTGTTGTAGAGATCCTTGGCCATGTTGTGCAGCTCTACTAACTCACTCTGGGAAACACTGGGACTCAGGATACGCTCATTGAAGTCATCTGCAGGCACATGTAGATTTGTACAGTTGTAGTAATTAATCTACAATACATACAAATTAATTCACCACATTGAGTGAAAATTGTTTTACTATATATCAGCAATTTCAGAGCTATTCACCACACTTCACTTTTATTAATCAGTTATCACTGGTAATGATGCAGCCATTCATCACTGCTATTCATATAGTCATTCATCAGTGGTAATCATGTCACGCGCTGTAGATGATGCGTTCCCAATCTGAGCACAAATACTGCGTAGAGAGCTTATGTATTACTGTGGATAATGAAAATCAACAATACAAATGGTTCAGTGATTTGACAACCTTTCACTGCATGGAGGAACTGCATGGTCCACGTGCAGTGTTTCGGGTATGTTGGAATGTTTTGGTTCCGAAATCCTTTTATCTCTGGCATTTATTTTTAAAAGGTAATCTTTCTTCTGATGACTAATTATTGCATGATCTCCTACTGTTTGGGGAGAGTATATTATCATTTCACATGAACAGTATATTACAACATGAATATATGTGCATGGAGCCCCAACTAGACACATGGAATCCCATGGGCCTTCCATGTTAGAGTACGTCCCTAGCAACCTAGCTGTGTTTGTTGCACAAGTTAAATACAGGAATCAGGTGGTAAAGGCTTATTGACTTGGTCACTCAATTCCTGACAGACCGTGGGCTTTACACGGAAAGTCTTTATGGTAGAAAATCACCCAGAATGAATGTGATTTTTATGAGAGTAATGCCATTTCTAGAGATAATATTTTTTTCACACTTTTGTGAAATAAGATTAATATTATCATTTGTCCATAAATATCAATGTTCAGGATTATTATACCGGTAATCTAATAATAATTTTGCTACCAGTATATATACTTCTAAGTAATAACTAACATGCACATGTGCTACATTTTCATATATCAATTGATATGAATCACAATCTCACAAGATTAATAATACATGTACTGTTATGAGTTTTGTACATGCATAAAGCATGTAAAGCCGCTTTAATAACATACATGCAGTCAACACCGCAGAAGTGAAATCTTTGTAAAACCTGTAGGTGGACTCTCCAAGCACTACTTACTTACTATGTATATCTTGTATGACATTCAGGGCAATCAAACCTATTACATTCTCCCACTTGATGGGAGATGCTGCTTTCTCATTGGCTGGTAAATGTATACAAATTAGGAGGTTTCAATTTTCACCACACCGAGTTGCTGACTACATGACTACATTCAGTCTCTCTTCCCAGGAGCATCAGATATTCATTTAGTTAGTTCACAAGATTTGTTCTGACTCATAGAATCTCCCATTTTTTCTTGCAACGCGATTTTACATATCTTTGTTTCCAGATATGGAGATGAGACTCAGAAATAATAGGGATTGTAAATACTTGTTTAGTAGCACAAACAATTGTCAAATATTGATGCTAAAGGTGTCTACACAACTGAAAGATGTTTGGCCATCATACATGATCATATGTTGTTTAGTCATATTACCACACAAAGAACCGACCACACAAGGGATCTATTTGACTGATATGATATGAGAGACTGTCAAATACCTAAGGTGAATATCCCCTTTTGATAAATGGACAGTTCATATTGTAGCACTGATCTGCCGATAGTTATATACCATGTACACTAATAACCAAAAGCCATTCTTCAAAACAATCAGTTAAAGCTTAATAACAAATCACACATGAACAGGAAATCTGAATTCCTTGTCAGGTGACACAAGCCATTATATTCTGTAAATGACCAAGGCACAGCACAGTGACTCACCACAAGCTAGACAGAACTGTAGAACATTGACTGCTGCCTCGCTTTTGAGGAACTGCATGAACGGGTACAGCAACTCGGGGGTGTCCTTGTTGATAACCTCCTTCAGCTCCAGGCGCAGACACTGCACAAACAGGCAATACTTCACACACTGCACTAACAGGCAATACTTCACACACTGCACAAACAGACGATACTTCACACACTGCACAAACAGGCAATACTTCACAAACAGACAATACTTCACACACTGCACAAACAGACGATACTTCACACACTGCACAAACAGACAATACTTCACAAACAGGCAATCCTGTACACACTGCACAAACAGGCAATACATCACAATAAGACAATACTTCACACACTGCACAAACAGACAATACTTCACAAACAGACAATCCTTCACAAACTGCACAAACAGACAATACTTCACACACTGCACAAACAGGCAATACTTCACAAACAGACAATACTTCACACCCTGCAGAAACAGACAATACTTCACAAACAGACAATACTTCACACACAGCACAAACAGACAATACTTCACAAAGAGACAATACTTCACACACTGCACAAACAGACAATTCTTCACACACTGCACAAACAGGCAATACTTCACAAACAGACAATACTTTACAAACAGGCAATACTTCACAGACAATACTTCACACACTGCACAAACAGGCAATACTTCACACACTGCACAAACAAGCAATACTTCACAAACAGACAATACTTCACACACTGCACAAACAGGCAATACTTCACACACTGCACAAACAGGCAATACTTCACAAACAGGCAATACTTCACATACAAGCAATACTTCACACACAGCACAAACAGGCAATACTTCACAAACAGGCAATACTTCACACACTGCACAAACAGACAATACTTCACACGCTGCACAAACAGGCAATACTTCACATACATACAATACTTCACACACTGCACAAACAGGCAATAATTCACAAACAGACAATACTTCACACACAGCACAAACAGACAATACTTCACACACTGCACAAACAGGCAATACTTCACACACTGCACAAACAGACAATACTTCACACACTGCACAAACAGACAATACTTCAGACACTGCACAAACAGACAATACTTCAGACACTGCAAAAACAGACAATACTTCACACACTGGACAAACAGGCAATACTTCACACACTGGACAAACAGACAATACTTCACACACAGCACAAGCAGACAATACTTCAGACACTGCACAAACAGACAATTCTTCACACACTGCACAAACAGACAGTTCTTCACACACTGCACAAACAGACAATACTTCACAAACAGACAATACTTCACACACTGCACAAACAGACAATACTTCACACACTGGACAAACAGACAATACTTCACACACAGCACAAACAGACAATTCTTCACACACTGCACAAACAGACCATTCTTCACAAACAGACAATTCTTCACACACTGAACAAACAGGCAATACTTCACACAACACAGCTGCTCACATCACAAGCTGCCTTAGGCCACAATAAATTAGTACAATTTCATCTGCCATGGCACTGTAGCTCACCTGGATAAGGAGTCAACAGTATAAAAGTCAACATTTACAGTAACTTAACAAAATTTGCCATCAGCAATGCTGTGTAATTATTTCTGCATAATATTGAGGATAAACAAAATGGAATATTGTTTCATGGAATAAACACAAAAATTACATATATGTTCAGGCATGTGAGCAGGTTTTCCCGAAAAAAGAGGAAAAGTCTAGGGGGGTCTGGGGGCATGCCCCCCCAGAAATTTTTAAAACATTTGATTGCATTTTAAGCAATTTCGTGCAGTTTGGACAACATTCACACCAAGAAATATAATAAGTCAATGGCCAAAGTCAATAAGTCAAATAAACAAGATGGCAGATGCAGTAAAATTTCGAAGTTAAGTCAGTACTTTTATAAAATTGGGCATAGCTTTCGCGCACCTGGCTACCCACCAGGTCTGGGAGCAATACTGCCATAAACTTCAACCCCCATCCCCCAGACACAAGGACAACTGTCACAAGCGTGCAATGTCTGACCCTTTCCCCATGTTGAAGCATATTGAAAAAAACTTACCTTGTACTTACCTTTTGATGAAAAAAACAAACGTCCATAGCAAACATAAGACATTAATACAACATATATCCCCATGACATGGGGTTTTGGACGCTGAAGAAACATTCATAGTTTTCTCGCTTATTACATGAACAACTGTAAAACATCTCATTCACTTACAGGATTAAAAGACAACTTTATCTTAAAAACAAGCCATCAGCTGACTCTGAGTATTTACAATTTCTCTGTGACGCCACACCCCACGTTATAGTGCAAGTATTCGTGACAGAAAACGTATGATGTCCGAAAACCTAAGCTGTGAAAGCTCTGATCGAAAACAGGACAATCCGCGCCAATTGTCCGGTTTTCGATCATATTTTTCGGAGTGTTTTTTTTTAAAATTGTATTAAATTTTTACGCGGAAGATGTTTTTTTCCCGAGGACTACTGTTTTAAAAAACGCGATTTTCCGCGTTTCCGCGGAGATTTCACATCCCTGTATGTTACACATAGTTTCAACTCTCATCAATGCTTCTTAAAGCATGATGTTTTTTCTTATGTGATGCAAGTAACAGAATATCCAGTCTGCTGTTTATATGACAAATCAAAATAGAAAAGTGCTGGAGACACACAATCACCACTCTTTCACAAATTGTGTAATTTTCTGATAAAAACATAAATACCTTAATAAATAAAATATGAATACATATATATTGCTTCACAGCCTCAGGCAGTGCACAAACATACAAGTTTCGATTATTATCAGAGCTTACATCTCAAATATTGCCACCACAACACTATTTCTTCATCTTAGAAATCCCTAGCAGATGCACTTAACAACAGACAAGACATGTTGTACCACAAGATCACATACATAAGCCAACTCAGTCCCTAACTCTCACGCTATAACATAGTCTTAGGATAGGTACAGCTCCATGAATACTTCGTGACCAGAGGGCCCTCTTTTCCAGAGTTATGATATTCCTACGGCTTTCCTAACTCCCACAACCTGACACAGACTTACTAAAGTTGGATCTCAGACAGTTTGTGAAAGGGGGCCCCAGGCCTGGTGTTTGCCAGGGGTATGTGCACAACTGGATCGATAATGAGTACAGCTGCAGTATTAGGAAACAACACTTACAGATTTGTTCTGGTTGAGGGGCTGAGCAAAAGCCTCAAGATAAGGCACCATGGGAGATGGAGGCTCCTTGGCTACAGGGGGCTGAAAGTACAGCAGTGACAGTCAGTCAATGAAATATAACAGAACAAACAATCCGATAGTTTACAACTTTCCATCTTACAACAAAGAAGATGGCAGCTTTTAAATCAGAATGTAACATGTTCCATCAGGACTATTTATAGGGGTAAGATAAGATTTGTATTTCTTTATGGCAAGTGTATTGTTTGCATATTCTGACAGAGAAATACCATGTCCAGTCAATCACTCATTTTGAGATATTTTGAACAACCACATACCGGTAGTATGTTTAACAAGAACTAAGGCTGACCCAGAATGTAAGATATAACATGGACATTTGGTATTGCACCTTCCATCAACACACATGTGTGAAGTATGAGTCGTGGTGGCTACTCACAGGAGTATTATCCAGGAAGATGAGAATCAAGTTGTTTACCAGGTCCTGCAAGGAGGAAGGAAGTATCCTAAACATGAACACCCAAATCTATTCAGTTGTAACTTTAATACTCAAATCCATGTTATAGTATATACGTATTTTCAGAAAATCAGTATCACTCATGATGAATGTACATCTGTCACAGATAATTATAGTACTTGAACAGAATCACAATACAGTCATCATACGAACTGGGTTAGCAACAGCATCTACTGCAGGCAACAGCACTGAGCCTGCCAGCATCTCCCTCAACAGCGCACAGGTACTTCTGGAAACAAACAAAATATACAGATTACCTTGCCTTTAAGCCATAAACACAATGACATGCACACTCAAGGATGGACATTTCTGTGAAATGATCTACCAGTGTTAACTGGAAGTCTGAAAAGGGGAAAAAGACACTCTATCAATGTTACTTACTTAAAGTGCAGGGTCTGAGGTCTGAGGACATAGTGGAAGAGATTTTATCAATGTTATCTACTTAGAGTGCAGGGCCTGAGGTCTGAGAATATAGGGAAAGAGATTCTATCAATGTTACTTACTTAGAGTGCAGGGTCTGAGGTCTGAGGATATAGGGAAAGAGATTCTATCGATGTTACTTACTTAGAGTGCAGGGCCTGGGGTCTGAGGATATAGGGAAAGAGATTTTATCAATGTTACTTACTTAGAGTGCAGGGTCTGAGGTCTGAGGACATAGTGGAAGAGATTTTATCAATGTTACTTACTTAGAGTGCAGGGCCTGGGGTCTGAGGATATAGGGGAAGAGACTCTCTGCCATTCTTCTGAGATACTCGAGTTCTGCTTTACGACTCCACATTGCTACGTGAGTGTCTTGCCCCAGGTAGTCAATCACACACTGCTGAAAGTCAGTGGAACCTTCAGCTGAAACACAGCACATGAATACTGTACAAATTCCAGTGTTGCCCCACTGAACAGTATCCAGAAGTATCATGAGTGGTGTAGTTACCTCAACTGATAAAACACCATTAGGTGAACACCACACAATCACATTGCATTTAAACAGTGTGTGAACTAGTCGAGACTAGTGATGCCAACCCACTGAGATTCCAAGACGTGGATTGAACATGGAATCCCCTCTCAGACACAGTATCATGACTCCAAGCTGACCAGTCCTTGTTTTATCCCCTTAATGCTGAGTGGCAGGCAGAGTAACAAGTAGCTCTGATCTTCCGATCACATTAACCCACAATGTATCCTGGTCTGTATACAACAGTAAACTCACCATGTACCTTGGTCTGTATACAACAGTAAACTCACCATGTACCTTGGTCTGTATACAACAGTAAACTCACCATGTACTTTGGTCTGTATAAAAACAGTAAACTCACCATGTACCTTGGTCTATATACAACAGTAAACTCACCATGTACCTTGGTCTGTATACAACAGTAAACTCACCATGTACCTTGGTCTGTATACAACAGTAAACTCACCATGTACCTTGGTCTGTATACAACAGTAAACTCACCATGTACCTTGGTCTGTATACAACAGTAAACTCACCATGTACTTTGGTCTGTATAAAAACAGTAAACTCACCATGTACCTTGGTCTATATACAACAGTAAACTCACCATGTACCTTGGTCTGTATACAACAGTAAACTCACCATGTACCTTGGTCTGTATACAACAGTAAACTCACCATGTACCTTGGTCTGTATACAACAGTAAACTCACCATGTACCTTGGTCTGTATACAACAGTAAACTCACCATGTACCTTGGCCCGTATACAGCAGTCTAGGTGTTCTATCGCTGCCTTCACCAGTTTATGGATTACAAGGTTAGGAATATCAATCTGAAAGTATATGAAACAACATGGTTCATACAGTCAAGTCTTGTTTATACAACATGGTTGGTTGCCTATGATTATGTCGGATTAACAAGTATGTCAGATAAACGAAACAAAGTAGTATCAATGTTCATGATTGAAAATCGGAAAACTACACGATAGATAACGATACAAACACGTAATAAAAGAATTAAATTAGTTAGCGGAAAATGTTTTCTAATCATGCAGCCTCTAAAGGCACAAAACTACTGTTACAGGGTATATGACTGATTCAAAATACTTGTCTGGAATGGAAGTTGCCAATTTGAAACCAGTGCCGCAAAGCTCAAGAAAGTTGCTTTCTTAGTGGCTATGTCGACTTCCTGTTAGTCATTTCATTGGTTGGTCAATGTTCACGAAGGTTGTGCTGATGTGACTGTTCTGATGTGATTGGATGTTCTCAGCAGGAGCGAGAACTTGTATCTGATTTTAATGAGATTGAGGTAATCTAAGCATGTGATTAATCCTGTTTTGTTTATTTAAAGAATTAATTTATTGTTAAGCAAGCTTATCTCTACAGCCGTTGAAATATGCAGCTACTCGCCGACTCGTCTCGCATCAAAACACGGGCTGTGTACTTGCGGGCAGGTGACCATGGAGTAAAGTGATCACTGTGTCAGATTAACGAGACTCATTAATGAGTGATTTCGTAATTTGTTGCAAATTAGATGTGTGAGACTGTTGGATTTAACGGGTCCAAATTACACTGACATAATCGGTTCCCATCATTAGAGTTGTAGAAAGCCGATTGTCGGATTAACGAGTGTCAGATTTCAGAAAAGTAATACAAACTGAGAGGGAGTTACCTTCTTAGCTCTGCGTAGAAACACAGCTGCAATAAATCTGATGTTGCTCCGCAGTTCATCTGCAAACTCCTCATCTGTGCTGAGGTCCCTACAACACACCAGGAGACCCACACCTGATTCACCTACAATCTTTCATGTAAACGGACAAGAAATGAACAAGTCTGAAGCATGATTATCTTTCAAATGAAGACCTATTCCAGCAATACTAGAGGTGTACTTCATACCAGTTTCACCAACATAATGATGTTAGTGATGGGTCGCTGCTGCAAAAGTTATTCCTGGTGAAACCCTGTTTCTAGTCATCTTAACATTACAAATAGATGGACCCCAGTAATGACAATTAAGTATTTGATTCCAATATTGAATACATTGTGGGATATATTTATTACAGAGTTTTACTACATTGTCAGTTAGTTATAACATGTTGACGGAGGACAAAACAACAACTTACTTATACCATGTGTAGACAAACTCCTTGAAAATAATACTGAAAAACTGAAAGTCAAAGATATACAATTATTACAATGATTCAAAGACACATAGGGCTGAAAACCTCCCCATCCAATATCATCTCTCCCATATACCTCCCCATCCAACACATCTCTCCCATATACCTCCCCATCCAACACATCTCTCCCATATACCTCCCCATCCAATATCATCTCTCCCATATACCTCCCCATCAAATATAGTCTCTCTCATATACCTCCCCATCCAATATCATCTCTCCCATATACCTCCCAATCCAATATCAGCTCTCCCACATATACCTCCCCATCCAATATCAGCTCTCCCATATACCTCCCCATCCAATATCATCTCTCCCATATACCTCCCCATCCAATATCATCACCCCCATATACCTCCCCATCCAATATCATCTCCCATATACCTCCCCATCCAATATCATCACCCCCATATACCTCCCCATCCAATATCATCTCTCCCATATACCTCCCCATCCAATATCATCACCCCCATATACCTCCCCATCCAATATAGTCTTTCCCATATACCTCCCCATCCAATATCATCTCTCCCATATACCTCCCTATCCAATATCATCTCTCCTATTTACATCCCCACCCAATATTATCTCTCCCACATATACCTCCCCATCCAATATCATCTCCCATATACCTCCCCATCCAATATCATCTCCCATATACCTCCCAATCCAATATCATCTCTCCCATATACATCCCCACCCAATATCATCTCTCCAACATATACCTCCCCATCCAATATCATCTCTCCCATATACATCCCCACCCAATATTATCTCTCCCACATATACCTCACCATCCAATATCATCTACCCATATACATCCCCATCCAATATCATCCCATATACCTCACCATCCAATATCATCTCTCCTATATACATCCCCATCCAATATTATCTCTCTCATATACCTCCCCATCCAATATCATCTCTCCCACATATACCTCACCATCCAATATCATCTTCTCCATATACCTCCCTATCCAATATCATCTCTCCCATATACATCCCCATCCAATATCAGCTCTCCCATATACCTCCCCATCCAATATCATCACTCCCATATACCTCCCAATCCAATATCAGCTCTCCCACATATACCTCCCCATCCAATATCATCACCCCCATATACCTCCCCATCCAACATCAGCTCTCCCACATATACCTCCCCATCCAATATCATCACCCCCATATACCTACCCATCCAATATCAGCTCTCCCACATATACCTCCTCATCCAATATCATCTCCGCCATATAGCTCCCCATCCAATATCATCTACCCATATACATCCCCACCCAATATTATCTCTCCCACATATACCTCACCATCCAATATCATCTACCCATATACATCCCCATCCAATATCATCCCATATACCTCCCTCCCCATATACCATATCCCCACATACCTCTCTCATCTATTACATCCCCACATACTTCTCTTCCCATATACCTCCCTCATGTACTATATCCCCATATACCTCCCTTCCCATATCCTGCAACCTCGTGGTATCGGTAAACGGAAAAAAAATGTACTCACTAACTTTTATGATTATTCGTGTTCTCTATTTCAGGTGTCATTAATTTTATCTTAATATGCATATTTTACTGATTAAAATTCATTATTTACATAAGTCGCGCCGAGTAAAAGCCGGGCCTCGTGCTCAGTTTGACATGGGAGAGAACTCCATCGTATCGTGGTACAGGGAAAAGTTGTGTATGAAGGTCCGAATTGGTATATGACCGCGTATAAGCCGGATTTTGAGGACCAGAAAAAAGATTCTGTAGAAAGGGGTCGGCTTATCCACGGGATACACTTTCATGATAGTATTTTTCAGATCGTGATCTGTCAGAAACATCGCCTAAATGACGGTCCGATAGATTACAACTTCCCGAAAGTTTGTAAGTTGCCACGACTAGAGCCATTATTGGTATAAATTATCAATAAAGTTATTATTATACACCAATGTTGTCATTATTATAAAAATGTTATGCATGTTACTACTTCCGATAATAAGTTTTCAATTGAATGTTCAAAGTTTATCGTTCTTCATAAACTCCACAATCTTTACATTTAGATATCTAACAATATATGTAATTCACAGCTATAATATATAATCCCCAGATGAAAGTGCCAATAGCTATATACGCACGTTTTGCAAAGTTCATAAATTGATAGTGAACAAGTGTCTACCTTTATTGAAAGAGGCAAATAAACAACTGTATCGGCGAGTTATTTCGTTCACCATTTGCAAAAACATGTGATCAGCTGTTTCAATATAATTACGTTTTTCATCTTATATTTTTGAATATCTGCTAGTACTGGCACATGTCTTGCAGTCCGACTTCGCAGTGTTTTTTGCCTTTCACTTCCTGGTTTGGCTTATCTGCGGGTCACATCATTTTCTTTCTTATTTCAATGGTCAAGTTAACACCTCAGCTTATCTACTGTGTCGGCTTATCCGACACTAATGATGGGAACCGATTAAATCAGTGGTATTTAGTCCAGTTAATCCGACAGTCTCCCACTCCGACTCCGACACACATAATTTGCAACGAATTACCGACATCACTCATTAATCAGTCTCGTTAATCCGACACAGTGATCAGCGTACTCCGTGGTCATCTGCCTGTGAGTACACAGTCCTGTGTTTTGATGCAAGACGAGTCGGCGAGTAGCTGCATATTTCAACGGCTGCAGAGATAAATTTGCTTAACAATAAACAATTACTGCTTTAATTAAACAAAACAGGAATAATCACATGCCTTGATTACCTCAATATCATTAAATCGGATACAAGTTCTCGCTACCACTGAGGACATCCCATTATAGATCACGTCGGATCGACCTTTCGCAAACTTTGACCGACCAATGAAATTACAAACAGGAAATCAACATTAGCCACTAAGAAAGCAGCTTTCTTAAGCATTGCGGCACTAGTTTCAAATTGACGACTTCCATTCCATATGCTTTAAAAAGTATGTTGAATCAGTAATACATTAGAAACATATGATTGGAAAACATATACCGCTAACAATGTAACATAACAATATGAATATTGCCTTTTCCCTCTATATTTATTATAACGTATTTGAATCGTTATCTATCGTGTTGTCCAATTTTCGATCAAGAATGTTGTTAATTTCGTTTATCCGACATACTCTTTAATCCGACATAATCATATGCAACCAACAATGTCGGATTAACGGGACTTGACTGTAAATGGGGAGGGAGGTATGTGGGGATATAGAACATGAGGGAGGTATATGGGGAGGGAGGTATTTGGGTATATAGTACATGAGGGAGGTATATGGGGAGGAGGTATGTGGGGATATAGAACATGAGGGAGGTATATGGGCAGGGAGGTATGTGGGGATATAGTACATGAGGGAGGTATATGGGGGAGGGAGGTATGTTGAGATGTAGTACATGAGGGAGGTATGTGGGGAGGGAGGTATGTGGGGATATAATACATGAGGGAGGTATATGGGGATATAGTACATGAGGGAGGTATATGGGGATATAGTACATGAGGGAGGTATATGGGGGAGGGAGGTATGTGGGGATATAGTACATGAGGGAGGTATGTGGGGAGGGAGGTATGTGGGGATATAGTACATGAGGGAGGTATATGGGGATATAGTACATGAGGGAGGTATATGGGGAGGGAGGTATGTGGGGATATAGTACATGAGGGAGGTATATGGGGAGGGAGGTATGTTGGGATGTAGTACATGAGGGAGGTATATGGGGAGGGAGGTATGTGGGTATATAGTACATGAGGGAGGTATATGGGGAGGAGGTATGTGGGGATATAGTACATGAGGGAGGTATATGGGGAGGGAGGTATGTGGGTATATAGTACACGAGGGAGGTATATGGGGAGGAGGTATGTGGGGTTATAGAACATGAGGGAGGTATATGGGGATATAGTACATGAGGGAGGTATATGGGGAGGGAGGTATTTGGGGATATAGTACATTAGGGAGGTATATGGGGAGGGAGGTATGTGGGGATATAGAACATGAGGGAGGTATATGGGGAGGGAGGTATGTGGGTATATAGTACATGAGGGACGTATATGGGAGGAGGTATGTGGGGATATAGTACATGAGGGAGGTATATGGGGAGGGAGGTATGTGGGTATATAGTACATGAGGGAGGTATATGGGGAGGAGGTATGTGGGGTTATAGAACATGAGGGAGGTATATGGGGAGGGAGGTATATGGGGATATAGTACATGAGGGAGGTATATGGGGAGGGAGGTATTTGGGGATATAGTACATGAGGGAGGTATATGGGGAGGGAGGTATGTTGGGATGTAGTACATGAGAGAGGTATATGGGGAGGGAGGTATGTGGGGATATAGTACATGAGGGAGGTATATTGGGAGGGAGGTATGTGGGGATATAGAACATGAGGGAGGTATATGGGGAGGGAGGTATGTGGGTATATAGTACATGAGGGAGGTATATGGGGGAGGAGGTATGTGGGGATATAGTACATGAGGGAGGTATATGGGGAGGGAGGTATGTGGGGATATAGAACATGAGGGAGGTATATGGGGAGGGTGGTATATGGGTATATAGTACATGAGGGAGGTATATGGGGAGGGAGGTATGTTGGGATGTAGTACATGAGGGAGGTATGTGGGGAGGGAGGTATGTGGGGATATAGTACATGAGGGAGGTATGTGGGCAGGGAGGTATATGGGGATATAGTACATGAGGGAGGTATATGGGCAGGGAGGTATGTGGGGATATAGTACATGAGGTAGGTATATTGGGAGGGAGGGATGTGGGGATGTAGTACATGAGGGAGGTATATGGGGAGAGAGGTATGTGGGGATATAGTACATGAGGCAGGTATGTGGGGATATAGTACATGTGGGAGGTATATGGGGAGGGAGGTATGTTGGGATATAGTACATGTGGGAGGTATATGGGGAGTGAGGTATGTGGGGATATAATACATGAGGGAGGAATATGTGGAGGGAGGTACGAGGGGTGTTCATTTCTCCTAAACCACTTAGGGTTATCATATTTGGTTGAAATTTCACATGTGTAATGATACATGTATCTATGGGTTATGTCTCAATTTGCAGCACCGAACTATTAATCTTACCACTTTTACAGGTGTTATGATCGAGTAGGGTGTGACAATGGAGCCAGTAGAATACCGAGCAGTGATTAGGTTTTTATATTTGAAAGGTCGCACACCAAAAGAAACTTTCGAAATAAGTTGAAATGAAAGCAACTTATGGGGAAGATGCCCCATCATATGACGTTGTTAAACACTGGCATGGCCAGTTCAAGTGTGGTCGGACATCTGTGGAAACAGCTGCCGTTCCTGGTCGCCCCCATTCAGCCATTGATGAGGACACTATCCATCAAGTGGAGACCGCCATTTTGGCAGACCGACGTATAACTGTTCGCCAGTTAGCACAAGATGTCAAGATCAGTGTAGGGTCTGTGGAAAAAATCATCCATGACAATTTGAACATGCATAAGGTGTCTGCACGATGGATTCCCAGGTTGCTCACACCTTTCCAAAAGCAGGAACGAGTCAGTTGCTCAAAGGATCTTTTGGACATGTGCCAAATAAACCAGGCAAACTTTTTTGACAGACTTATCACACAGGATGAAACATGGGTCCATCACTATGATCCTGAGACTAAAGTTCAGTCGATGCAATGGAAGCATGTGGAGTCACCACCCCCAAAGAAGGCACGTGTCCAACCCTCTGCAGGCAAGGTCATGCTCACGGTGTTTTGGGACCAGCACGGAGTAGTGATGATGGATTTCTTGGCAAAGGGTACCACAATTACAGGAGCTTATTATGCTTCACTGCTGCGGAAATTGCGGGGCGCTATCAAGCTTAAGAGGCGTGACATGCTGACCAAGGGTGTCCGTCTCCTGCAAGACAATGCTCCAGTACACAACTCTCATGTTGCTCAGACAGAAGCGCGGTCCTGTGGCTATGAAATCCTTCCACATCCTCCTTACTCTCCTGACCTTGCACCATCTGACTTCCACCTCTTTCCAACCATGAAGTCATTTTTGAAGGGAAAACGTTTCACAGATGATGAAACACTGATTTCTGAAGTCAAGTCCTGGTTTGAGGGCTTTTACAAGCAAGGTCTCCATAGTTGCATAAAGTGATGGGAGAAGTGTGTAAATCTTGGTGGTTCCTATGTGGAGAAAGACTAATACCTATGCCAAGTTTCATTCCACTAGGTCCATCGGAAGTGGGTCAGGGGAAATCTTTAATGAACACCCCTTGTATGTGGGGATATTGTAGATGAGAGAGGTATACTAGGACCCCGTAGTACTGCAGCATTCATGGTATTGCAGCATTTGTGATTTCCGGTAGTTCACGGGGGACTCGCCTCTTTGCGGCTGTCTATTAATGCAAATCAGTAACCAGGAAGTGCTCACTTCGTAAACAATTACAATTTCCTGGGAATGTTCCGTTTGCTGTAAGTAAGGTGTTGTTAACGCGATGATACTTACTTCTGGCATTTTTTTTAATATTGCCTGACCCCCATCTATCAATGGATAATGATATAACCCGCAGTTCCCCAAGGAAACTCTCTCTATCAACCTGAACAAGATCATCTGCATATTCATGGCGACAACGGAAGTTACGTAGTCCTCACATATTTTCCGCTCTGTGGCTCTGTGTCTCTGTTAGGAGAACATAAGGGCCATAATGCCATACTAAGAAATACGTTCTTCTCTAGTAGCCAAAAGAATACTTTAATACTTTTGACATATGAGATGCTTTTTTATATATTTATTGTGAACTTTTTACATTTTTTCATTTTTTGGACAAATTAATGTCATCCAATTTTTAAACAAAAATCTTAACTATCAATTCTGATATACTGAACAACAAAAGTTCCTGTGACACTGAATAAGATTTAATGAAAAGTTATGTTTTTTACCAAATCTGAAACAATTTCGGTTTGCAACAGATAAAAGACTCCTGTAAGTGTTCAAATGGTTTAATTTGCCATACTGACTTCAGAAAATGCGAGAAAAAAACATGAACATGCCAAAATGTCAATTTGCAAATCAGTAGCGTGTGTGTCCACCTCTGGTTGCGATGCAAACAACACATCTTCGTCTCATGGAATGGACCAGGCGTTGCACAAAGCCCTGTGGGATATCTGCTGGAGCATGTTTCGAAGTTCCTGGAGTGTCTGTGGTTGACGTCGAAGGGGCCGATCCATCTCATACCACATGTGATCAATTGGTGAGAGATCAGGGGAGCGAGCCAGCCAGGGGATGACATTCATGTTGTTTTGTTGAAGAGAATCCTGAACAAGTCGAGTAATATGAGGCCGGGCGTTGCCATGTTGAAAGGTAATGCCTGGGCCATGACGACCCAAAAACGGTAGAACAGGGCCGGAGATCTCATCGCAGTAGCGCTGTCCATTGAGATTTCCCTCTACCACTATCAAACGGTCCTCTGTCTTGCTGTAATTCCACCCCATACCATAACGCTGCCGCTTCCATGATACAATGATTGACGTAACGTTCACCTCGACGTCGGTACACTCGAATCCGTCCATCGCTGTGGCTGAGGTGAAAACGAGACTCGTCAGTGAATAGAACTTGTCCCCACTGTATGGCCGTCCAGCGTAGATGCTGTCTGCACCACCGTAGACGTGCTTGACGGTGGTTTCCTGTCAAAATGGGACGTCTGACGGGTCTTCTGGCGACAATCCCTGCACATCTGAGGCGACGACGTACGGTTTGTTAAGATATTCGTCAAAGGCCAGGGATGCTTCTTGCAGTCACTGTTGCTGGCTGGAATCGATTTCGTAGGTGTATTGTCGAGTATTGGTTACGCGTGGCCTGCCACTCCGAGGATGGCCTCTGACTGCATTCGTCTGTTGCGAACGTTGCCTAATAAACACCAAATGGTGTTTCTGTGGACGTTAAATTGTCTTGAAACATCAAGTTGACTCGATCCTTCTTCTAGCTTCCCAATGGCTGGCAGACGCTCATTTTCTGACAGGCGTGGCATTTCGTAATGTTGAATAATTGCGTAATTTTGTTGTTTTTCTGAGTGGTTGTTGTTAGCACGATGCTAAACAATGCATATGGAATCCCGTTAACGCACATGTTTTTGTAGTGAAATGCAGTAGTGAAATGCATGGGGCTTGCATAAAAGTCAACTTTTGCATGGAATGCATGCTTTTCTGTAGCAGTTCCGTTTTTGTGACTTGATTCCATACATGTACTACAATATTGTAAAAACAAACTTTACTTGTTTGAAAAATACACTAAAATATTAGTGTCACAGGAACTTTTGTTGTTGAGTATATTTTGATAATTTTTAAAAATATTTTTTTCTTACTTTTTGGTAAATATGCCTTGGATCCCATTTACTGATAACACATTCAGAATTTTACTTGTGCTGTCTTTGCACTTGTCTGGAAAAATCACAGAAGTCTGGCATCATCATATTTAGTGGTTGGTATGACCGCGGATAAGCCGACACAGTAGATAAGCTGAGGTGTTAACTTGACCATTGAAATAAGAAAGAAAATGATGTGACCCGCAGATAAGCCAAACCAGGAAGTGAAAGACAAAAAACACTGCGAAGTCGGACTGCAAGACATGTGCCAGTACTAGCAGATATTCAAAAACATAAGATGAAAAACGTAATTATATTGAAAAAGTCATTATTATTGCTAATAAAGATTTAACAATCCACTTTCATAATGTGGGAAGCTCTTTCTCTTGGTTTTTTTAAATCTCATAATAACTGTTATATGTTGCAATCAACAACGAAGCACCATTTTGTGAATCGGTGTATATAGAACTATGAACCCGTGAGAAAATATATCAGCTAGAGCGAAGACTCGCAGATTGAATTCAGCATCCTAAGCATGGGGTTTGATCTCATGATGAGAATGTCAGTCGGTAAAAATATACCAACTTTTATACCCCCTTTATATCACTATTGTATGTTAATCCAATTGAATTAAATAAACTATGAACACATTGAATGACCATCACTTACTCACAGGCTTCTCCAGTTTATTAAACTAATCTCTCGAAATCAAAGGAATTAAGCCCCTACTCCCTACACCCATAACTTGAAAATGTTTGTGTAAACAACATGACAATACCAATCGGCCCGTTATTATCAGTGCTCATTTCCTTGTGTACCGTGTTGCTTTTTAAACAACAGGAAGCAATCACAGTGGTCACCGTTTGTGACGTCACAGGAAACAGCTGATCACATGTTTTTGCAAATGGTGAACGAAATAACTCGCCGATACAGTTGTTTATTTGCCTCTTTCAATAAAGGTAGACACTTGTTCACTATCAATTTATGAACTTTGCAAAACGTACGTATATAGTTATTGGCACTTTCATCTGGGGATTATATATTATAGCTGTGAATTACATATATTGTTAGATATCTAAATGTAAAGATTGTGGAGTTTATGAAGACGATAAACTTTGAACATTCAATTGAAAACTTATTATCGGAAGTAGTAACATGCATAACATTTTTATAATAATGACAACATTGGTGTATAATAATAACTTTATTGATAATTTATACCAATAATGGCTCTAGTCGTGGCAACTTACAAACTTTCGGGAAGTTGTAATCTATCGGACCGTCATTTAGGCGATGTTTCTGACAGATCACGATCTGAAAAATACTATCATGAAAGTGTATCCCGTGGATAAGCCGACCCCTTTCTACAGAATCTTTTTTCTGGTCCTCAAAATCCGGCTTATACGCGGTCATATACGGTACCATATCCACATATACCTCCCTCCCATATATTTTCTCCCCCATATACTATATCTTCATATACCTCTCTCCCCATGTACCATCTCCCCATATACCGTACTGTGTCTGTTTTTGCCCAATTCGGACCTTCATACACAACTTTTCCCTGTACCACGATACGATGGAGTTCTCTCCCATGTCAAACTGAGCGCGAGGCCCGGCTTTTACTCGGCGCGACTTATGTAAATAATGAATTTTAATCAGTAAAATATGCATATTAAGATAAAATTAATGACACCTGAAATAGAGAACACGAATAATCATAAAAGTTAGTGAGTACATTTTGTCCCGTTTAGAGTACATGATAAGTGGAAATATAAAGCCATAAAAACATCATTGAAACATAACATAACAATGTAGCAAGCTCAAAATTGCATGTGTTGGTTCATTTTACAAAAACCTGCTTACCTCTTCCAAGGACTGATCAATTTTCTGTCGTATCTCAAGGTTGGTCCATGGTTGAAAAGCCAGAATATTCAGCTCAGGTCTGCAGATCAATTAACAACATGTTATCATGAACAGAAACATTTGTGTCCCCTCATGCATTGCTTGGTTGCAGCCCACACGTGTAGGTGTGTAGCTCAGCAAATTAAAATTGAATGACAAAAACACAGGCATTTTGTTGGCTGGTTTATTTGTAAATCATGCTAAAGTTCATGCAAACTCTATGATTATTGGGTACCTATATCTTTCATTGCTAATGTGAACGATCTTGGAGTGTACATTGCTTCAAGACTTTCAATGGAAGTCCATGTAACTGACATATGAGCAACATCGGTAATGTGCGCCATCTCTTGACATCTGATGCAACACATCACTCTGAAATATCAATGATGTATTAAAGGGTCTACTCCATCACACCAATCAAATGTGGTGAGAGGGTATGTGCCTTCTAGATGCCTCAGATGAGCCAGCAGCTCAATGCTATTCACACCAGCAACAGATTAAAAACGATTATTGTGGTAAAAATGTACATCTCTTTCATATTGATATAGTAAACTTAAATCAATTAATGTTAACTGCAAAAAATGTGGACAGTGGATTTTGGACAATGTTCAACATATTCCAAATAAGTTACATTCTAACGACTTAAACTCAAATGAACTGGGAACTCCATTTATTTATTTCATTTTTTAAATTTAGCATACTTTAAATAAAACCCAGAAGATTCCATGCTGTTTATCTCAGCAGTTTCTTCTTTTTAAACATTTAATCACTTGGTATCAAATAATTATCTTTTAATAATTTAGATACTCCTGGTGGTTTTTTTAAAACAAAATATAATTTCTTTTGCCAGAAAAAAACCCATAAAGACATTGCAAAGTTCTATAATGTGTAGATCTATTTCCTTCATAAATTACTCAAAATGTATGTTTAAAAGACAAATGTTAAAACCCTTTGTCCCACATGATTCTAGTAAAATCCTAGATATTTTTTTATATTTGTATACTTATTTTCTCAATGCATTTACTGCTTGTTCTTGGACAGAGAAAAAGAGCTTGTGAGAGGTCTTGCTGAAGAAGAGGTTGTTCCAACTGGTTGTGTGGCTAACCCTATCACACAGCTCTCATGTGACCCCGGAAGTAGTGCCATCACTGAACAGCACATTACTGCTAAAACAGTGCATCTGAAGGCACTGAGGGGTGTCAGCTTTCAGCAATGGGTGGGCCACTCCAGATGAAGTAATGCAGGATAAGTATACAAACATAAAAAATATCTAGGATTTTACAAGATTTTTTAACTTATCCTGCATTACACCTTAATGCATCTTAATCAGACGGTATGGCTGAGGGCTGGTATTCATGATGTCCAGGTATCATTGCAGTAAAAGAATTAAACAGGATTAAAATCTAATACTGACTTCAGCCGCTATCGGACATAGCAGGAGCTCCTGTTCGTCCTTAGCCAAACTATCGATAATAGAGACAGGATAATGAAGGATCAGGCTGTCCTGGGAGCTGATTTTTGGCAATGAAGTCCCAGCACAGCCTAAGATGAACAGCTCCATGTGCTCTTTGCTCAAATCTGACACAAGTGATGTCGAGTGCATATAGCTGTTGCTAGAGCCAAAATGAAAATGGTCTTTTTGATGAGGTTGTAGTATGAAGCTGAGTGAAGCTGTTCAAACGGTGCACCCCTCAGCAAAGTCAGGACCACGCTCAGATCCCAGGAAGGAGGTCTGAACTTGGCCTTCTGATCTTCCAGACGGAAAGAGCGTAATAGCGCTGTAGCTTCGGAACCTTGGTCATTTTCCGATCTTCTGGAACTGCCAAGATGGAGTTAAGGGCCACAAGGTAGGTACAAACCTTCAGATGGTGTTTGTGTGATGAACCTGGTGTTATTCCTTGTAGAAACTCTCGAGGAAACGCCACTTGTTGTCTTAGAGGCCCTGGTAGAGGGTCTGATTTCTCTGAGCTCTGATAAGAAGCCTCTCGCCAGCCACCAAGGCGCTATCAAAGTCAGATCCAGGATCTGCATCCAGTGAGACACCCAGGATGAGCGCCTCCAGTTGTAGGTTGTTGATGTGCCACTGTTGTTGAGTGGCAGACGACAGCCCCGAGGTGACTTGACCCTCCAGAGGTGCTCCCCATCCTTGGAGTGAGGTGTAATGAAATTGTGAGCTCGGTCAAGGAGACGCAGTCTGAGACCGTCCGCCAATGGAGATGTGGCTTTAGGTGGTCCAGGAGGACACAGGAGACTGACTGGTACTGGCTCCTGATGTAAGGGGTGAGAAACACTTGTATAGGGCGGAGGTCCAGCGCTGATGTGAGGAGATGCTGGAGCTGCCGGTCATTAGTGGAGAGTTGTTGTATCACAGCGAGGAGATGGCATTGGATTCAGCGCCTCATGACCCTGGGTACAGTGAGGTCACGGCCGGTCTGAAAGTGGCTCTGATAAATTGGAGATAGTATGCAGGGGTGAGCTCCAATTTCTGGAAATTGATAATCCAGTCCAACTAATGAAGGAGGCTGTTTAGGAGGCAATCATTGAAGTACATCTTAAATTGGGCACCCCTCAAATGAAGGTAGGTGGCTATTGGCTTCGTAATGCATGTGAATAGCCACAGGGCCGAAGAAATTCCAAATCTTAGACTGCTCATTGGTAGTAGACTCCCTCGAAGAAAAAGCGGAGGAATTTCATGTCAGTGGGTCGGATTGGTACATGCAGGTAAACGTCTTGGATGTCTAGGCTGATCAGGACTTCTTAGTAGCCTGAGAGTGGTCATCCGAAAGTATGAATCATACGATATTTGTCTTTGTCCTTCTTAGGGACCAGGAATATCAGTGAGTAGAAGCCTGGCGTTATTGTCGGCGTGTATGTAATCTCTGTGGCCATTTAGTCTAGCAGCATATAAATGTAGCCGCTGTTTGTGATGTATGGGTCCCCCAGGATGTGCCAGTTCTGCCCATTCTAGCCAAGTTCTGCCAAGTTCTCTCTCCTACAGGGGTTTCTACGACTTGAACGGCTGGGGGTGGGAGTTCCCAGTCGTAAGTGTTCATATTTGGGCTTGCAGTCACCCCCTCAGCCACTGGGGTGGTCACAGCATGGTGGGTACGTGCTGACAGAGGAAAACTCTTAAGGCTCAAACTGTGCATGGAGAAGTCGTTCATCCTCGTCTTCGGATCCCACTATTGTTGATAAACGGGGAAGGATGAATGATCTATCCGGCTATCCTGGGAGTTGATGTTTAGCAGACTTCAATACCACATTCAAATCCCAAGCTGAGGGATGAAACTTGGCACGTTGATCTTCCAGATGAAAAGGCCGCAAGAGAGATTGAAATTCTGGGATCGCAGTCATTTTGCGATCCTTTGGAACTGCCAACACCAAGTTGAGGGCTACCAGATATGTAGTTATTGAACTAACCTTGAGGTGATGCTTATTGCGGAGGTGGAGAAGTAATTCAGACATAAACTTTGGTGACACAGACATAGGATCCTGTTTTTTATCCTTACTAAAAGATTCAAATGAAACACATTTATCATCATCAAGGAAGCGTGTCAATGGTCTATGGGCTAAAGCAATAGCCTTCGCCGCTCTAGTAACGAGTAACCGCCTGAGTAACCTTTAGCACTTAAGGCCCAGTGTGCATGCGAGGCTTGTCTTGAGCTGGGAGTGGCAACAGCCTTTTGGGATGAACCGGTAGGTGTGGCCACCCTGGGAGTTCAAGAGGGTTGCAACTGGCAAGATCTCGAAAGATCCATAAACCATTTCTGAGCCAGCCACCAAGGCGCGATCAAAAGCAGTGATTGATTCGGTGTGTTTTTGATCTGATGCAGAACGCTAGTAAGTAGTACAGGTGGCGGAAAAGCATACACGTTTAGGCCTGTCCAGGGATCGCTGAATGCATCGACCGCCCATGCCAGAGGGTCGGGAGATGTAGGTCCGCAGTTGATAATTCTCGCTGGTGGCGAATAGGTCGATAAATGGCAGGCTGAATCGCTGGCACACCAGAGTGAAGGCTTTGGGGTGGAACATCCACTCCATGGGAGCCATTTTGTCTGGTTTGTAAAGTGTGTCCACCAGGATGTTGGTACAACCGGAGATGTGCTGGATGATGAACCTCATGTGTAGTCGATCCACTAACTGGAAGAAATGAAAGGTCTGAGACAGCAGGAATGCCTGTGGGCATGTTGGGTGTGTCATTTTCTCAAAACTCTGATATATACAGCGAAGTCATGAGGGGGGGGGGGGGGGGGGGGGGGGTCACTGTGATGACAAGGAAGCAACGGGAGTGTGGATCTTTAACCGAATTATTGCCCAAGCATTGTGAGCAATGCAACATATATACTCACATGCAAAAGAAAAGCAAGTCGAGTATGCAGTATACATGTTATTTATTTTCAACAGTAAAGACAAGAAATACTAATAGGGTAAGATTGACAAAAATTTGACTGAAGACAGTTTAATGGATTAAAAGGCAGATGACATAATTGTTTTTTCAAATGTTAAGGGCTTACACAGTTTCGGGTCAATACCCAAAATGTCAGTCAATACCTGGTGTGACCACCATTAGCATTGATCACTGACACACATCTCCTGTACATTGAGTGGATCAGATGATTTGTGAAGGCCCTAGGGATCCTCCTGCACACATCCAGCGCAGCTGTGCGTAGTTCATCGGCAGTTGTAGGGACTGGGCGCAGATTGTGCAGACGCCTTTGAACCTCATCCCACAAGTGTTCGATGGAGTTCAGATCAGGGCTGAGGACTGGCCACAGTAGAACACGGATGTTGTGTTGTTGCAGAAAGGCCATGGTAGCTCTGGCAACATAGGGGACGAGCGTTGTCCTGCTGGAAAATGTGTTGTTGATGTTGTGCAAAAAATGGAACAACGTGGGGTCTGATCACTTGCTCGATATACCACTGAGCAGTGACGCCATGCTCCCTTGACCAACATTCAGAAAGCACATGGGTCCAAGTCTCGCATTAAGTCCAATCCCTGCCCATATCATGACGCTAGGTCCATCCCATGGATCCCTTTCAACAACGTTTCTGTCAGCGAAACGATCACCTCGACGACGCCAAATTCTGACTCTTCCGTCTGCATGGGAGACACAAAAGCGACCTTCATCAGAGAAGATGACACGCCTCCACTCATGATGACGCAAATTGCAATGACCCTGTGCCCACTGAAGTCGTGCTAGTCGATGCCGTGGTTGGAGAACAGGACGACGTGCTGGTTGGCGACATCCGAGGTTGTTGGAACAGAGACGTCGGATCACAATGTCCCGGCTAATGTGTCGATTATGAGTTCCTATGGTCTGTCGAGCACTTTCACTTGCAGTTAGGAACAGATGTCGCTGGTGTTGACGGGTGATCTGCCGATCTTGCCGAGGTGTCGTGACCCTAGGACGACCGCTCCGAAGAAGGTCATCTGTGGTCTGTGTAGCATTGTATCGATACAGGAGACGGTAAATTGTGGTTATGTTAACGTTGAAATGATGGGCAACATCTTGGACAGACTCTCCAGCTTCCAAACGTCCGATAGCCTGATTTCTCTGAATTTGAGTTAGGCGTGGCATTGTTGACCAAGGAGTGGTAGGTCCAAGAATCGGCCACAGTTTTATACCCACTACAGTTTGTGACAGTTCGTGCAATTTCGATTTTGCGAGAAATGGGTGCATGATACCCACATATTCATTGAAATGGTGCGTTTTGGCGATTCGTTTTTTATTTTGCGTTTTTACTCGGGGCTTCCAAAATGCAACCATAAATATTGATAACACCATCAGGCTTCACTACATGCTAAAACTCGTATCAATTATTTACCTATTTGCTTACAACCACTTGCATTTCTTTTGCGTGTGAGTATAAATTCAAAGGATTAGACAAGTATTGTAATCAGAATAGACACACATGTCAAAGAAATATAGGCATGTAATTGTAACTCTAAATCTTTAGAAAGGTTTATGAGAAAAAATATGATACAAAGAGTATAATCACTCAGTTAGAAAGCACAGAAAGAAAGGTATTTAGCACATTAAACAAGAGTTAAGATAGACATATTGAATTATCAAAGACATGTGAAGATGACAAAGTGGCAAAAACAAGATGGTGACAGGTACAACACACGCAAAGTAAGCGCCGGGAAAGAGCCAGAGTCAGGTAATAATTACACTAACCTAAGCCTGAAAGGGCCACCCTAGTACACCAGACTATAAACTACATCATTGAGAACATATTGGCAATCAAAGGATAAACAAAAGGATAGGCAGAGGATGCTATCTGGTTCTTCAAGCTGGGGAGCTTAGTTCTCATTCGTCTATAGGCCGATGACTAGCTGAGAGGCCAACCCTATCAAGCAGCTCCCACGTGACCAAAGGAAGTGGCGTCACGCATCCTCACATTACTCTGGAGTCCAGACATCAGAAGGCATTTAGGGGAGGCAGCTCTGCGATGTGTGGGTCCCTTTAGACGCAGTAATGCAGGATAAATATACAAATATAAAAAATATCTTGGATTTTACAAGAATTTTTGCTTATCCTGCATTACTCCTTAAAGCATCTTTATCCCACGGAATCGGTAATGGGCATACCTTCAGATGTGGACTTTCATCTTTTTTTCCAGACTCTGTTCCCTCAGCCTGTCTTTGGCTGTATGGTCGGCATCAATGACCATAACATGGAAGGGAAGAGTCAGGTATGCGTTGTGTCCTGGTACTACGCAGCCATCGACGATAACCCTCAAGTTAAGGCCTTAGACTGGAGTACCGAGTCGCATGCAAGTGGGGCATGAACCTTCTAGTCCAGGGCATTACGCCAGGGGAGGTCGAAATGCCGGATCTGGACTGGAGGCGAGGGTAGTGACGTGTAGTCATGGTGACCTGTTGGGCCACTACTAATGGACCAAGCTGTGTGTGCCTTGCACATCCTAAAATGCGACGTCTCGCATATGGTGACTGGCGACGATTGTGTTTGGTCGCCAGAAACACCCCTCCAAGATGGCACGTAGAGAGCAGTTGCTGTGTAGCGCGATCATGGAGGCAACCGCCTGGGTCTCATGCGGGTTGATGGAGCTTGGGTGGTCCAATCCCACAGGCTCGTAGGCCTGGAGAATGATGGCTCGAAGCCAGAGGGCGATCGTGTTGCGTCTGTCTTCCGCTCGCGAGGTCGCAGGTACCGGTATGAAGAGGCGTCGTCGTTGTCTATGGCGTTCCTTGGATAGTCTGACGTAGCAACTGAGTGCTCTAACCTGATATAGATGGAGCTCTTGTTCATCTTCCGCGCCCACAATCGAGGATAGGGGCCAGATGAGGAACGATCTATCTGGCTGTCATGGGAATCGATTCTTGGCAAAGCAGTCCCAGCACAGTCCAGGATGCACGGCTCCGTGTGCTCCCTGCTTGGAGTTCTGAGATTTTCATCATGCACCGATCTTCCGGAACTGCCAGGACGGAGTTGAACGCCACAAGGTAGGTCGTGATGGTACTACCCTTGAGCTTACGCTTGTAGCGAAGATAGTGCATGAACTCGGACAGGAATTGAGGTGATGCAGATGTGGGGTCTTGTTGTTTGCCCCTGCAAAAGCTCTCGAAGGATTGCCACTAGTCATCATAGAGGCTCCTGGTGGTCGGACGATGCGCCATCATGATGGCCCTAGCCGCTCTGGCCGAGTAGCCTTTGGCGTTCAGTGCTCTCTGTAAATTGACCAGACGTGAAAATATAACTTGTCTGGTCCTGAGTGTGGCGGTCTGCTGTGAGGGTGGATCAGCAGGTTTGGCCAATCTGGGAGTGGGTTGGTATCGGATAGCTCTCTGAGGTCGACGAACCAAGCCCTCGCCAGCCACCAGGGCATGACCAAAGTCAGATCAAGGTTCTGTGTCGATCTGATCTTCTGGACGACTTTGGGAAGGAGTACAGGTGGCGGAAAAGCGTACGCTCTGAATCCTTCCCAGGGGACGCTGAAAGCCCAAGCCTGGGGATCCGGGACCGGCGATATGTAGGTCGGCATCTGGTAGTTCTGGCTCTTGGGGAGACCATGGTCTCGACAAACAAGAGCGAAGGCTTCTTGGTGAAGTTTCCACTCTGTGGGAGTGACCTTGCCTGTCTGAGATAGTGCATCAGCTAGGATGTTTCGGCAGCCCGGAATGTGTTGAACCTGGAACTGGACCCCCAGATGTTCCACCAGGTGAAACAATTGGAACGTCTGTTGAAGGAGCGAGGTCGAGTGAGTCGTTCCCTGGTTCTGTAGGCACCATATGACGGTTATGTTGTCCGTCAAGATGGAGAGCCGGGCATGTCTGAGGGCCTGCTTTGAATGAGCGATGGTCAGGATAAGTGCCTCCAGTTCGAGGTTGTTGATATGCCTTAGGCGCTGATCGGCGGACCACAGCCCCGAGGCGACCTGTTCCTCCAGGTGTGTACCCCATCCCTGCAGGGAAGCGTCTACGAATAGGCGCAGACAGGTCATAAACCCTGTCAAGGAGACGCCGCCTAAGACATTCGATTCCACCGTCAACCACCGGAGATGCTGCTTGAGGTGATCTGGGAGGATGATGGATACCGAGGGGTCCTGGCGCCTGATGTAGGGAGCCATGAATATCTGAACTGGGCGCAGTTGGAGCCTTCCTCTGTAGGTCAAGTCCTTCGTGGTAGGTGGAGGGCTGGAGTCGGGTGCAACTGCATGCGCTCCCACCAGTCTCTGGGTACAGAGAGGAGGTGCGTCTATGTATGCCTCGAACTGAATGTCCCGGAGATGGAGGTAAGAGGCTATTGGCTTGGTAAGCCGTGTGAATAGCCACTGGTCCGAAGAAATTCCAAATGGGAAGACCGCCCATTGATAATGGACTCCCATGAAGATGAAGCGAAGGAAATTCTGGTCGTCGAGATGTATAGGGACATGTAGGTAGGCATCCTCGATATCCAGGCTGATGAGTACATCCTGTGCCTGGATCCGGGATCACAGTAGCCTGAGGGTGGTCATCCTTTTCTTTTGAAAAAAGGTGGACGTGCCAGGTAGCGTTTGTTGAAAGCGGCGAGGTTGTGGAACATCCTGTGTTTGTCTGAGTCCTTCTTGGGGACTAGGAAGACAGGTGAATAGAAGCCTGATGTTATGGCTGGGGCGTGTATGACCTCTATTGCTTCCTTGTCTAGCAGCGCCGTGATGTTCTGGCTTAGTAGCTAATGTGGGGTAGGGGGGTAGGTGTCCGCTATGGGGGACGACGTAAGTGACGGGTCGTCTATAAGCGTCAGCTTGTACCCGTGTTGGATGATGTTGGTGACATAAGGGTCCCCCAGGATCTCCCAATTCTGCCAGAACTGACCCAGTCTTCCACCTACTGGAGTGTCAACAACTTGGGTGGGAGGTCCTAGTCGTGCCTGTCTGGCGATTCACTTGAAGTCCCTGTGGTCAGCGTTACCTCCCTTGGGGTGGCCGTGGCGGGACTGGTATGCGACCAAGGACTTGCCTTTTCCTCTGCCTCTGCCCTGAGAGGTTGAGGTGGCACCCTGTCCCTGGGGCTGGAGGGTGTTGCGTCGAGGCTGGTATGAGCCAGACTGGGACGCCTTAGTGAAGGCTGGCTGTGACACCCTAGCCAGGACCTTGAGAGCTGTCTCGTCTCAGGAAAAGACTGAGACTCGGGAGTGTGTCTTTGAGATCTGTCCGTTAAATTGGTCAGAGGAGGACCATGGTTGACGCAGGAGGTCTCTCTTGAACTCTGGGTCCCCGTCCGACAGAGCAAGGTAGCCCAGGCGCCTCATGGTAGTGAGCTCAATCAGGGCGACGCACATGTGGGAGTGCATATGTTCTACTTGTTGCTGGAGGTAGGATACGACGGCTGTCAGGTGGTCGATCCTATGAGGGTTATCCTCCGACAAGTCCTGAAGATTGGCTCTGGAGGACAAAGCCATCAGTGAGAGAGGCTTGAGAGTGTGGCGAATCTCGGTCTCCATGTAGGTGAGTTTATTGTCAGAAACTCGTACTGACGTGGAGCGGTTAGACCCAGTGATGCGGTGCATCTAAGGTATGAGCGTGGTCCGCGACCTGGAGAGAGTGGACTGGGTACTTGCCTCGAATATAGCGTGGAGGCCTGAAGGACGGGGTGAGCAAAAGCTTACTGAAGTCATCCAGGGCGGAGATCATGTCCCTGGTCAGCGGGTTCAGTGGGATCAAGGTAGGATCCAAACAGATGGCTGTCTTGCTATCGACCTCTTGGCCAGGAGAGGGATTGACTGTCTCCAATCTATCAGCCAACCAGTGTGCATCCTGGTCTAGGCCAAGTCTGAGGGGGTGTCATCATAACAAGGGATGAAGGCGCCCTCCAAGGAGTCAGAATGATAGCCACTGTAGTGTCTTTGAACAGGCAAGCGGCTCCTTGGTGGCGGACCCCGACGAGATGATCGACTGTCACTCCGACCTGAAGCCGTACTTGGGGAAGCAAAGTCCACAGAGTAATGAAAGGTAGAGGGGACATTCCATCTTCCCGAGGCAAGTGAGTTAACTGACTAAAAAAGTCCAGTTTCCACCCTTGCCGAACTAGGCTGGTATTATGGAGTTACATTTTGGCTGGACTAACGAGTCTATGCATAGTCCAATCAAAATCGCGCACCGAAATCGAAATCCGGTTCGTAAACTATCAAGCAGATTTCGGTCGATTGCAGGATTTGCAAAGCATGTGCACTTGTGCAACTCGTTGTCAACAGATTTTTTCTAAATCTTTTCATGTTTTTAATCAAAGTGCTTACGCGATTTGATGCATTTCGCGATGTAAGACAAGTTTTATCACAATATAGATCTTGATTATCGATCAGATCATCTTGACTTGGGCGCCGCCGTTTTGTTTGAAACAAATGCAAGTGATACGAGAGGTGGAATCTGATTGGTTCATATGAGAGGCACAGAAGCCACATAACTCGTAATAGCCACTATGTATGCTATAATTTGTTTATCCCACTGTGTGGGTTTATGAAACAATTATAACAACAAACATAAGACAACATACAAACGAAGACAAAATACTTGCGAGGGTACGCCAATGGAAAATATTCAAGATGGCTACTTGAAACAACAAGACTCCTGGCATTATCCATTGTTTTCTTTTGAGAAAGTAAGTATCAAAAAATGTTATGCACATGTTTATAAAACATAGAATGTACAATACAAACTGTAGGCACAACGCAAAGACAATAAACATTATCTCCAATAGCAAACACATGAGGGTTTGAACAAGTTTATGCTACAGCAAAAAACAGGTCTTGACTCAGCAAGTGACAAGAGTAATGTGAGGATCCGTGACGTCACTTCCTTTGGTCACGTGGGAGCTGCGTGATGGGCTGGCCTCTCAGCTTGTTGGAACAACTTCTTCAAGCAAAGACCTTCACACAGCTCTTTGTCAGGAACAAGCAGTAATATGCATTAAGGAGTAATGCAGGATAAGTACAAAATATGAGATGTAACTAGAGTGTTACCTGTGTCTGGGGCACTTCCTCTGACCGCAGACAGTACACACTGTCTTCATGAGAGTCAGCTCGTCAGACTGGGAGGACAGCTGTAAATATGACTTGGATAAATGTTTCACATCAAACTGATTTGGTAGCATTGGAAATTCTACTCATACTTCAATTTCTCATATGGGATTATTTACTGGAGACAATGGTTAACAGAGTTCCTCTTACATCACAATCTTAGGCCCGTGCATTTTTATATATCTTCATAATGTCATCATGATGCCATAGTATATACAAAAATGGTACCTGTGTATGCACAATCTTTAACATGTGTATGCTCATGGAATAATATTCATGAACATGAATTCATCCTATCGAAATGTCAAAATAATAACCCTCACCTTTTTCTTCCTGCTGTACATAGGCAACAGGTTTGGCAGCAGTGTGTTGGGACTGACACACACATAGGTCACTGCCATGCCAACCACAAATGACCATACTGCCAGGAACCATTTCAGATAGCTGCAATGACAAAGTGCACATTTGTTTTAATGACAAACATAAACAACATGAACATTCCTGATATCAACAGCTAAGTAAAGACTGGTGATGTTTAATTAGCTGATTCCATCCATGTCTTGTCAGTAGGCTTCCTAAACCAAATATTCATACATTCTACATATTTCTTGGTGATAAAACAGAAGAAAAATTTATCTCTATGATCGCTCAGTTCTCACACATTCGTTATTTGTACCAATGATAGATCATCATGTCTGACTAAACTAAAATAAAAAACAAAATATCATTTATCATACTATCATGTATATCTGAACATCATATGCGAAGTTCTCACTCATTGAAAGTTGAAATATCAGTCTCGAGAATTAGTTAAATTTTAAAACTATCTAAATTCTTAAATAATATTTTCCTATTTTCTGCATTCAATAATAGAGAGATCTCCTGTGAAACACTGAAACAGCCTCAAGACCATGTATGCTATCACACTGACATGTAGGTTGTTATCAACATTAATCTGGAAAATATCCCCAAAACATTCTGTGAAATAATTGGGAAATCATTGATCACAAAGTTCTACAGAGAAAAAAAGAGGTATCCACTAGCAACAGTACTATTTGGAAGTTGAAATCATTATTTATATTATTTTCATACACCTACATTGAGAAGGACATATTTCTACTTGTCCTTATGATACCTTAACTATTAGACAGTTTGGCAAGGACTACACAGGACTAATGCCAATTTCTAACGGAACCTAGGAAATCTAACATCAAAACTACTGTAAGTATGTATGTATGTATGTATGTATGTATGTATGTATGTATGTATGTAAGTATGTATGTATGTAAGTATGTATGTATGTATGTATGTATGTATGTATGTATGTATGTATGTATGTATGTATGTATGTATGTATGTATGTATGTATGTATGTATGTATGTAGGTACTATTATCTGCTCAAATGTGTTTTTATTTGTGCCCCGACCAGTTGATACTTTGGCATTCCAATTACCATGGTCAACTCCCTGTGGAGTATACAACCCAAGCTGCCCAAGGGCGCTAGAAGGTTTTTACATCCACCTCACATATGTTTTTGTACTGTGAGAGTTTTTACAACATTCACATTGCCAATAGTGTTTACTCATCAAACAGCCTTGCGAGCAAATAAATCTGGTATCTTCATGAGAGTGAGTGAGTGAGTTAGTTTGGTTTAATGCCGCTTTTAACAGTATTCCAGTTATATCATGGCGTGTCAGCTTAATGTGGGAGGAAAGCCCGAAGTGATGCAGGTCTCAGACGTTAACCACTTCGGTGAAACCCACGAGCACGGGTATGGTGCTGACAAACCTAGAAACATAATCGGGGCGAACCAGGATTCGAACACACAATCATAGGTTTCTCAAGGGACGCAACTCTGCACAGCGCATCGAGGTGCCTTAGACGACTGGGCCACCCGTGCCCCCATCTTCATGACAGAAATAAGACTTTGAGACTTTTCCAACAAAATAAAAATAAAAAGTGGATCTAACCAAGAGCCGCAATGGGATTCTGCAGTCAATTAGACATGTCATGTCTTGACTATAGGACCCATCGCCGCTCTCGGCTAAAGTGGATCATGCTGCTGGGTTACATGTCTAGATACACACCACCCCATGAGCATTCATTCTGTTTCCATATTCACGAGACTGCTTAGCCCAGGGTTAGAAAGTGGCACTAGTCCTAATTTTATAGTCCTTGCCAATCTGCCAAATAGTTAAAGGGGCACTGATCTAAAGCAATTCCCCAGGACTGCATGGTTGTTGCCTTTGTTATTGTTTTTTCCCTGTGAGTACCTGGATGATACGCAACGCAACTCAGCGTGACAAGAGACTGGGCTACCATCTGCAAGGACAGCAAAATAAACTTGGAGGCAATGTTTGTTTTACTCATGTTTGAACACTGATTGGTTAACCCTGATCCATAAAGATTTTAACAAAGGGCGCATGTTAATTAATTTCTTCAGCCTAAACAAACAGACAAAAAGAACGGCGGAGCTCATTTGGAAATACCCCTTTTTGTTATATAGCTTTATAATATTAAAAAAGTATCCATGCAGTGAAAGCATCCTCGGATTTCGGTTTGCGTCAATACGATTACTACTCCCTTGTTGTCATCCACGTTTTCTGGTATAACCCTACACTTGTGTATTTGTCGTCATTCACTTGATGCTCTGTTAATGAATTTATTACAGGTATAATTAGTGGTAGCACCACTCAAAATACCTGACAAAGGTTCCAATGTGGCATTTATTGTGTATGGGGTAATTATTCAATCTAAATCCAGGTCTGAAGTGAGGTAAAATGTGTGTTATGTAATATGCACATGGCAGCCCAGCAAGAGATGATTGATCAGTTGATTTACTTTTTTGTAAATCAACGGATCGTTCCTAGTCATCAAAGGATTAACAGAATATACATTGATTGATTAATCACTGTTATCTTGCACAGTGAATATGTCAAAAGTAAGTGTTTACATGTATAAGTTTACTAAAACAAAGGGAATACACTCATATCATGGCGTGAAGTGCCGATGTAAACACAACATACTTTGTTCAAAGGGTTAACCAATAATACGTTGATTGGTTGCTCATAGTTATCTAACTCAATGGATTTTATTTAGGAACCGTGGACGTTATGAAAATAATTGTCACATGGGTTTTCTCAGCCGACCTTTGAGACTTGACACCTATGTGAAACACCTGAAACAATCTAAGTGATCAGTTCAGAAACCAACGCGGGTTATAATATCCCGAAACGATATATAAATTTTAAAATATTTGATTGTTACAGAGAAACGTGACATCGAATAAGTTTCTATATTCAGTTCCGGTGGCGCTGCGCTTGGAGTAACACACTCTCTCAAGAGCTCCGCGTGAATCCAAACAATCTGAACTGAAAATGGCCAGTACTAGAAAAAGTAATCGTAACAAAAGTGAAACGAATACTCCTTCTTCACTGCAGCCAGGAAATTTGGACTCTTTTTTCACCAATAATGAAAAAAATCCAAAAACAAATCCCACCCCTGAAAACGGAAATGACGACACGGCAGCGGCCATTTCGATTCCCTATTTGCAGCAACTTTCAAATCTTGAGACAACTATAAAGGTCCATTTTACGGATTTACTTCAATCACAAACTCAGCAAATCCATGCTACGCTGAAAAACAAACTTGCTCCTATTTGTCAAACACTGAATGAATTAGTTAAAACTGTCGACTTCAACTCATCCAATATTCAAAAGAATAAGGACGAATTACAAGCTCAGCGTGAAGAATTACAAGATTTAAGAAAGGCCATCGAACAGAAATTACTCTTACAAGAAGTTTACAACAGGAAAAGCAATCTTCTTGTATACAGCGTCCCAGACAACGAAGACCCGGAAAAAGCGCGCAGAGAGCTTTTTCACGATCTGGGCGTCCCAGAGGCAAGTGTAATGAATTTCGTCGCAATTCACAGACTCCCCCGTATCAACCCGTCATACTCGCCTCCGGATAAACCACAAACTATCATGGTAAGATTCGTCAGCATAAGCGACCGTCAACGAATTTACGACTCCAGCTACAAAAACTCAAAGCTACTGAGACAGAGGAAAATTTCCATTCGCACAGACCTTCCAGATGTGCTGAAAAAGTACAGAACAAAGCTCGCTAACAGGGCTTATGAAATTCGCAGGAAGTACAACTACCACACTAAGATCCAGGAGAAAGGTACTCAAGTCTCCCTGCTCTATCGTAGGGGAAAAGATAATCCATAGTGTGCTATTACGGTGGACGAGGACATAGAGTGAAGAAATCACTGACCTTCTCATTCAATCAACTCTCAGGATGATTTTATGAGGCTTCGTTTTCTTTCCCACAAGATATGTGAAAATTCGTGGTGTTTCAAGTGTGCTTTGTATCTCCCTACGTGTAAGTACGGTGTATACAAGTTATAGACATTTGTTTATTCATCAATATCCAAATAGTCTAGGACTAACTTTCTGATTTTGGTCTCCATATCCTGATTGGATATACCGAAAACACTTGAGGATTTTATGACGCTTCCTTTTTTTTTCCTCACAGGATCTATGTGGACATCATCTAAATGTTTGCTATTGTGTTCAAAACGCTGTGCACACACTAGTGTGAAAATACCCTCTAGTGTTTGTGTATTATCTTCTATTACGCCTGTGTTTATCAGCTGGATTATTCATGGATTAACCCATATGAGTATAAGTTACTTTAGTTTTCTTTGTATGTCTGCAATTGAGATGCTATATACATGAATGCTTTGTATCTCCCTACGTGTAAGTACGGTGTATACAAGTTATAGACAACTGTTTATTCATCAATATCCAAATAGTCTAGGACTAACTTTTTGATTTTGGTCTCCATGTCCTGATTGGATATACCTAAAACACTTGAGGATTCTATGACGCTTCCTTTTTCTCCTCATATGACACTTGAGGATTTTATGATGCTTCCTTTTTTTCCTCATAGGATCTATGTGGGTTTCTATACCCTGATTGGATATTTGGAAAAACACTTGAGGATTTTATGACGCTTCCTTTTTTTTTCCTCACAGGATCTATGTGGACATCATCTAAATGTTTGCTATTGTGTTCAAAACGCTGTGCGCACACTAGTGTGAAAATACCCTCTAGTGTTTGTGTATTATCTTCTATTACGCCTGTGTTTATCAGCTGGATTATTCATGGATTAACCCATATGAGTGTAAGTTACTTTAGTTTTCTTTGTATGTCGGCAATTGAGATGCTATTTACATGAATGTTTATATGACCTCATATGTTTACTTACTGATATAAATCAATAATATTATGGCCTTGTTACCAAACTATGCGGGGAAATATAGGAATTTCCAAAATCCTTGAGCCGCAAACATCGGTCTTTCTTTGTTTTTATTCTTTACTTTTCTTTTATTTTCATATAAAACCAAAGAAATCAGTCATTACACGGACAAGATATGTATCCCTTGTATATTCTGTTGTCAAAACTATAACTCCAATATGCAATGTCTATACAATCTAAACTATCCTTGCTATCTGCAAACTGCAGAGGCTTAGCTGATAAGCTAAAAAGAAAAGAGGTTTTTAATATTTGGCGCAAACGAAATTTTGATGTCATCTGCCTTCAAGATATTCATATAGATAAAAATCAAGTGAACATTTTTAGGAATGACTGGGGCCTTGAGTGTATTTTCGCTCCCTTCAAGTCTCATGCCCATGGGGTGGCTATTCTCTTTAATTCCATCGAAATGTCTATTCATAAGGTTATGATAGATGATGGTGGAAATTTTATAATTGCTGATATAACCATTAAAGGAATAAGATTGACCTTAGCTACTATATATGGGCCTAATTCTGATCTCCCAAAATTTTATCATGATATCTTTAATGCCATTGATGGACTTGATAGTGAAGCGATTATAATTTGTGGGGATTGGAATCTCATTCTTGATCAATCTCTAGATCTGGAAAATTATAAAAATATTAACAACCCAAATGCTAGAAAAACGGTTCTAGACTATTTATCTCAGTTTAACCTATATGATGTTTGGCGTGAACAAAATGCAGCTGTTAGAAAATTTACATGGTGGAAACATAAACCCAGACAGCAAGCTAGGCTAGACTTTTTTCTGGTTAGTGAAGATATTTTAAACCTATCCCCTGCTGCTGACATTCTCCCAGGTTATAAATCTGACCATTCGGCTATTTCTTTATGCCTAAATGATTCTCTGATAAATAATAGGGGCCGTGGATATTTTAAATTTAACACTTCCTTTTTAAGAAATAAACAATATGTGGATATGGTTACGACTGTTTTAGATGAAACAAAACAACAATATGTGCATCCATCTTATAGATCAGACCATTCTGCTCCTTTTGATGATTTGGATTTAAAACTGAGTATACCTGATTCCCTATTTTTGGAAACCTTTTTAATGAATTTGCGAGGTAAAACAATTTCTTTTTCCTCATATTTGAAAAAGAAAAGAGGAAAGAAATTGGGCGATTTAGAAAAAGAAATAAACCAATATGAAAATAAAATTAGAGAGGATTTTCAAAATATTTCTGAAGAAGCTTTAAGTAAATTATCTGAATCAAAAAAGGATTATGAAAAAATTAAAGAAGAAAGCAAGATAAATGCTTTTAATAAGAGATTACAATGGTATGAGGAGGGAGAGAAACCAACTAAATACTTTTGTCGTCTTGAAAATAGAATTTTTACAAATAATATCATCTCCTCTTTGATTAATAGTGAAGGTGAGGAACTGAATGATACAACTCTCATCATTAAAGAACAAGAATCATTTTATAGAAACTTGTACCAAAAAAATAGTTCAGTAGATACTGACCCAAGCCTGATGTTAAACAATATTCCAATTCGAAAACTAGAGAATGATATGCAACAGGCCTTTGAACAGCCGTTATCCTTAAACGAAATTGGTAAGGCTACACTTGCAATGAAAAATAATAAGAGCCCAGGTCTTGATGGCTTCCCAATTGACTTCTTTAAATTTTTCTGGAAAGATTTAAGAGTCTGGATATGGAGATACTTTAATCACGCTTACCATTCTAACTCTTTGACTTCTACTATGAACTGGGGCGTGATTACTTGCATTCCAAAAGCAAATAAAGATAGAAAAAGATTAAAAAATTGGCGTCCCATTACTTTATTAAATGCTGTATTTATATAAGATTTTAAGCTCTTGTATTACTAATAGAATCAAGCAATCTTTAAACAAATTAATTCATTGTAATCAATCAGGATTTATCCCTGGGAGATGTTTAAGTGAAAATACTAGATTACTTTACGATATCATATTTGAAACTAAGAGACTTGACAAAAAAGGTACGTTGATGCTCATTGATTTTGAGAAAGCGTTTGACACCATGAATAAAGATTTAATTTTCCTCGTTCTGGAAAAATTTGGCTTTGGGCCAAATATGATTAAATGGATTCATATACTCATATTTAATGCCTCTTCTTGTATTGTCCAAAATGGCTACCTCTCTAAATTTTTCATGAATGAAAGAGGTTGTAGACAGGGTGACCCAATTTCCCCCTATTTGTTTCTTTTCGTAGCTGAAATTCTCGGCATTATGATTCGTACTAATGAAGATATAAAAGGTATACCTCTACACGATATTGAACACACATTGGGCCAATATGCTGACGACACCCAACTTTTTTTAGATGGCTCAGAAAAATCATTAAAATCAGCCATGGATACACTTGAAACTTTTTACAAAATCTCAGGATTAAAAATGAACTTTGAAAAAACCAAAACAATATGGATAGGCAGTATGGCTGGTAGTAAAGTCCGATTTTGTCCTAACTTAAAGCTAGATTGGCATTATGGCAACTTTGAAGTTTTGGGCATATGTTTTAATGTTGACTTAAAAGACCTTTGGGTAATCAACACTAAAAAACGCCTTGATAACATCTATGGTATTATAAGCAAATGGAAAAAACGTAATTTGACTTTGATGGGTAAAATAACTGTTGTTAAGACTTTAATTCTCTCTACCCTTGTACATATTTTTTCCAAATCCATCAAAAGCTTTTATTGATCAATTGAATAGAATTCTTTTTAACTTTATTTGGAGTGGCAAAAGAGATAAGATTAAGAGGGATTATTTGAAAAGGAATTACAGTCAAGGTGGATTGAAAATGACTGATATACCCAAATTTATATCATCTTTAAAAATTTCATGTTTAAAAAGATATTGTGAAAAAAACATTAATTATGACCTTGCTAGTTTTCAGCTGGCTAATATCTACACTTTAGGTGCCAGTTTGCACAAGAATTGGGAAATTGTAAATCCTTTCTGGAAAGGTACCCTTATAGCCTGGAGTGACTTTATGCATTCATATGACTTTGAAGACTTAGAAAAAGCAGAAATTGCTTCCCAACCCATATGGTTAAACCATTATTTTAGAGAACCAGTATTAATTTTTAATGACTGGTTTAAAAAAGGTATAGTTACGATAAAAGACTTGTATGATGAAAACTGATGGATCCCTTCCCACGTTTACAATAACTTTATGATCTTAACGGAACTTTTCTCGACTATAACCGTATGTTTTTTAATATTCCAAGAAGTTGGAGACAAAATATTGATAAAAATCTACATTCCTCTTCTAATTTCACAGTATCTCCTTGGATTTATGATCTTACACGTTCTATTAAAGGAACAAAAGTGTTTTATAATATACTGATAGGGAATTCCCTCCCTTTCCCTAAATCTTGTTTGAAATGGGAAAATCAGCTGGGATGTTCTTTTCCATGGAATCAAATATTCAGTGTATATTGCCATGGGTTAAGGGACACAAAACTCAGGGATTTCCAATTTAGATTTATTCATAAAGTAATATTTACTAAACGTGAGTTATTAAGAATGAAACTTATTGATAACGATGAGTGTTCTATGTGTCATACTCACAAAGAAAATGTTTTTCATGTTTATATCGGATGTCATGTTGTTAAGAATTTCTGGTCAGATTTCTGTATTTACTTGACTCATATCTTGCATAGAAAAATCCTCATAACTGACAACGAGCTCCTCTTTGGTACCTTTGATGTATTAATTAACCATTTGATTGTAGCTGCTAAAAGATTTATCTTTGTCCAGTGTATTAAGAATGAAAATGTTGACTTTGTTGCTTTTAAGAACACAATAAGAAGTATCTATGACGTTGAATATCATATTGCACGTAGAAATAACGACTTCTCTGCCTTTAATAGAAAATGGGCTTTGTTTACTCAAACTGCAAAATAACTTATTCACTTGATGTTTGCAACATAATTTGATGTACCATAAATACCGCATCTTCTTAATTGTATACATAAATATGCCTTCATCTGTACCATGATGTGGATTATGCCTTAGGCCTCCTCTGTACCATATCCTTTTGAGAAGTACCTGTATTCATAAAGCTGTATTGCTTTCCGAGTGCATATGTATCCTGTGTATATGACTGAATAAAAATCTATAAAAAAAAAAAAAAAAGTTTCTATATACAGCAGCTGACATGTGGGATATTGTTCCTTTGTGTGGATATTCACGGATACAATCCTCGAACAAGGAAGCTGCCTAAAAATATACACATAAATTTGGTAGGTTGTTATTATGATATTTGCATTTTGTTTTCCTTCATTTGCTGTAGCATTGGACAGATTCTTGTTCATCTACGTCTTGGTTGGGAAATTCTTCGATGCGTAATAGACGTTGTTTTCACAAGACTTTCCTTTGAAAGCGTGTATATATTAGAGTCAATTTGTAAAATGTGATTCTCTCAGGCAATTTATAAAATGTGTAAATATTTTTCAGTCATTTTGACTGAAAAATGTGTCCATTTCTTTAACAGATTGATTAAGATTGATTAAGACGATCAAAAGGGCCTAAAACATCACAATAGATTATTATGTAGGATTAGAAGCCAAACAATATAGAAATGTACTTTTCATCGCAACATTTTTTCAGCCTCATGGGGATGATATTAAACATAAAAATGTTTGGAATTTGTTATCATAATGATACAGATGGACATATTTTTCAGTCAGTTTGTAAAATAACTGAATATTGCGGCGTTTAATAAATTTCCTACGTGAAAATTTTGCACATTTTGACTGTAAAAATATAAACACGATAAAATAAGCAATGCTCAGGAGAAATGATTACTTTGTGTTGCAAGTCAAAACAGTGTAAACGAAAATCACACAATTACCAAGCAAGTGACTTATCAAAACTTCGTCACCATTACCGATGTTACCCACAAAGATACCTACATTTCCTTATAATTTCCCAAACTGTATTTCATTTTGTTGATCAATGTGACCATACGCCCATACTATCAATAAAAGTGACAAATGTGCTTACGAATTGCGCAGCACAGGTCGCGAACTAGTCTAGGTTTCTGCTATATCATCTGGGTACTCATGGGAAAAAAACAATAACAAAGGCAACAAGCAGTCCCAGGGAATTGCTTTAGATCAGTGCCCCTTTAAGGTATCATAAGGCCTAGTAGATATTTGCCATTTTTAAGGGGTTTGCTATGTTATAATATTATAAGGACTAGTGGACCAAAAATGTTAGTTTCTACCCCTGTTAGCCTTGTATCCCTGGCAGATCCAGTGGCGGGGTTCTGGGGGTGGCGACATCTGATGACATTTTGTATGCACATTTCCTACAATGATGTTGATTGAGTTGTTACAGTAACATTATGAATAATAGTTTACATATAGTTTTTGTGATTTGGGGGGTAGGCCTTGGGGTAGGTCCCCACCTCAACCCTGAAGTTACAAATGACACTAGTGGATGCCCCCCTTATGTAAAATCTTGGCTCCGCCCCTGAGTATGATCTAGTTTGGAAATTGGTGAGTTTGTGCCAGGTTGTTTGACACATTCAAGAAGACATGTGAATGATTATCTCATTCTGTGTCACAATGTTTTATCACAACGAAATAGCAGCATGAACCAACCTCTTTGCGTCATGTAAATCTCTACATCACCTGTCTCAGTGTCTGACAGGTGCGTGCTGCTGCCCAACACATTTCAAAACCACGACATACCTGTAGAAGATCAGTGTGAGAATAAGCAACACAACTGTTCCAGAAGTGAACTTGACATGCTTCTGGGCGTAAAATTTTAAAATATACCATGGTATCATATTTAAGAAGGAAATAAGTTTCACATAATATGTTTCACAACTGATCGATCTGCCCCCTCCTCCTCCAGATGTTGACGGAAGAGCTATGTCAGGGAGACAACTCTATCTCTTAATCGCGAACAACCGCAAAAAGGATCAACACACGGTGCCATGTTCGCTTGTACCTTTTGAGTGTTGTGCAATGACGGCCACTGCTCAGTCTGAGTAGGATTTGTGGGAACATGCCAGTGTATTGTTCATTCCAGTTGCATGTTGCCTCCTCAAGATATGCTATAATATATATTTTATGTTTGCATTATTATAAACTTATCCAGTATCAGAGACCATATATGGTCTCTGCCAGTATTAACTTTGAGGTAACACTCACGATTACGTGATTGATATCAACCCATAAAAAATACCCCGTTGACATGCAAATTTACACACTTAAGTAATTTTGCACACGTGTAACTATACATACGTGTGTATATGTAACTGTACTATGCGTTCACATGAACATTAAAGTAGGTGTGTAAATAAGGTTTGCCAACGGTTAAAGTGGTGCCTGTTCACGACTTGAAACATGAAACAGGTTGTTTTCCAATCCAAGTCGAATGAGAAGAGAGTTACCTTTAAGAAATTTTCGCATGAAGCAACATGTGTTTGATTTTTATCTGTTCACAAATTTTCTAGTAATTTAATCCAAAGAAAACACTGTCCGCCCAGCTCTGAATGTCCGAATTATAGTTGCTATTGCTGTATCCTGAACAGCGTCAACTTCAGAATACAGAGCTGTTGCCAATTTGTTCATGAGTAAATGTGTTCACATGACAAGTATACTCACGTACTCAAATATACATGCTTATATATAGAAGTGCATGGATACGGTGCATTAGTGAACATCAGTTTCTCTGCGTTTTACATGTTCCATGACAAAATTGTGTTTATCGTCGCGTCCAAAATTACTGTATATAGTGACGTGTGTATGTATGTTTGTGCATATATTCGTCTAGGCTGAAGCCAGTTTTATAATGCCATCTTTCCGAAGCAAGGGCGTTAACTGACTATAAAATGCTACACAGACCACATATGACCTTCCTCGGAGCGGTCGTCCTAGGGTCACCACAACTCGACAAGATCGGCAGATTACCCGTCAACACCAGCGACATCTGTTCCTAACTGCAAGTGAAAGTGCTCGACAGACCATAGGAACACATAATCGACACATTAGCCGGGACATTGTGATCCGACGTCTCCGTTCCAACAACCTCAGATGTCGCCAACCAGCACGTCGTCCTGTTCTACAACCACGGCATCGACAAGCACGACTTCAGTGGGCACAGGGTCATCGCATTTGGCGCCATCGTGAGTGGAGGCGTGTCATCTTCTCTGATGAAAGTCGCTTTTGTGTCTCCCATGCAGACGGAAGAGTCAGAATTTGGCGGCGTCGAGGTGATCTTTTCGCTGACAGAAACGTCGTGGAAAGGGATCCATGGGGTGGACCTAGCGTCATGATATGGGCAGGGATTGGACTTAATGCGAGACTTGGACCCATGTGCTTTCTGAATGTTGGTCAAGGTCGGGGACACGGCGTCTTTGCTCAGCGGTATATCGAGCAAGTGATCAGACCCCACGTTGTTCCATTTTTTGCACAACATCAACAACATATTTTCCAGCAGGACAACGCTCGTCCCCATGTTGCCAGAGCTACCATGGCCTTTCTGCAACAACACAACATCCGTGTTCTACTGTGGCCAGCCCTCAGTCCTGATCTGAACTCCATCGAACACTTGTGGGATGAGGTTCAAAGGCGTCTGCACAATGTGCGCCCAGTCCCTACAACTGCCGATGAACTACGCACAGCTGCTCTGGGTGTGTGCAGGAGGATCCCTAGGGCCTTCACAAATCGTCTGATCCACTCAAAGTACAGGAGATGTGTGGCAGTGATCAATGCTAATGGTGGTCACACCAGGTATTGACTGACATTTTGGGTATTGACCCGAAACTGTGTAAGCCCTTAACATTTGAAAAAAACAATTATGTCATCTGCCTTTTAATCCATTAAACTGTCTTCAGTCAAACTTTTGTCAATCTTGCCCTATTAGTATTTCTTGTCTTTACTGTTGAAAATAAATAACATGTATACTGCATACTCGGCTTGCGTTTCTTTTGCGTGTGAGTATACATCGACAACAGAATGATTACATCATTTCAAGAAGTTATTCTCAAAACGTTATTCTATATATTTGGTAGACAATGAGTTCTTTGAACATGATAACGATGAGGTCAGTGAGTCATTTTAGTGATGTTGAAATGCTTCCGCTGGAATCGCCTATCACGGAAATGGAAATATTTCATTCTATATATCGCCTTTTAAAACAGGTAAATCTGTTGGTGCATGTTGATTGTGTTATAGCTAAAAAGCTTAAATACTTATTTTCCGATATCATGCCTTTTCTGGTTTAAATGTTTCAATCGAATTTTTGATACATGTGTTTTTCCTTCTATTATTATCATTATTATTATTATTATTATTATTATTATTACGTTATTCAAGAATGGAAACGTAAACAATCCTGGCAATTACCGGGGTATATCTCTCTCTGGTATTTTGGTAAAGCATTTACTTCTATCATCAATAACAGATTAACACAGTGGTCAAACCTGAGAGATTTGATTCCTGAAACTCAGGCGGGATTTATAAAAAGGACTATTCGACTATTGACCACATATTTACTTTGTATGCAGTCATTCAGAAATATTCATCCTTCAGCAAACGCGAGTTGTATGTGGATTTTTTAATTTTAAAATTGCATGTGGTTATGTAAATAGAGCTAAATTGTGGAGTTGTTTGAAAACAAAGGGTTTAGGAGGCAAAATGTTCGCTATATATGCAGATGTAAAATCATGTGGTCGCTGTGGTGATACTAAAAGTGACTTTTTTATTGCCCGATTGGCTTACGCCAATGATGTGTCCTATACTTTTCTCTTTTTTTATAAATGATTTATATGTTGATATCATGCAGTCTGGTAGACATGGCATCCAGCTCTTCCCTGACATAATACAACTTTTCATGCTACTTGTTGGCGATTATATGATTTTGATGTCTAGTACTATTATTGGTCAACAGAAGCAGCTTGACATACTTTCGGAATATTCAGATGATTGGAAACTTAGTGTTAATCTTGATCAAACAAATACTGTTATATTTCATAGAGGTGGTCGAGTGGCTGCAAGACAGAAACTGTTTTTTAATTGTGAATTTATTAATGTTGTGAATGAATACAAATACTTTGGCATATTATACATGTATATATATTTACGAAAGTTCAAGCTACGATACTTATCGTCAGTTCAAGTCATTGCTTGAACCAGAATCTTATTTATCAAACTTACGGTACCAGAATTTTCTTAATCATTATTCGTTTTAGACTTGGTCTGAATGATGTAAAAATTACCCCAGGAAGATTTTCATCTGTTGAGAAATCCCTTAGGTTATGCCCATTCTGTGACATTGTTGTCGAAGATGAATACCATTTTATTTTATTTTGTTTTGCCCTATATTCGAAAATCTAAGAAACAAGTACTTACCGCAGTGGTCTTTATCCCATGTTAATGCTATAAGATTGTGTTCATTACTATCATGTAAGGATCCTCTAATACAACATCAACTGGCTTTGTACATACATCATGCGTTTTTGTTACGAAGTGAATTGTTACCTTGACTTTGTATCTTATAAAATATGTTATGTACTTCCGTTGTATATGGGCCTGTGGCCTTTCATACAATGAAGAATTGAATTGAACAAAAATTGTGTCATGTATTACAGCATTTACAAAGCATAGTTCACCGCCAGGAAATGTGAAAGCAAGACATATTTACATAGATGTCAGATCAGTCTCTGTCTATCGATCTCTTTCATTTGTGTTTATTTTCCTACGTGTATATCATTTAGAAATGCAATGAACACATTGTAATGCTGGTACAAGTGACATAAAATATATGCTAATAGGTCTTTACATTTTGTACACAGGCGAATTTGGGGAATAACGTATATCCCTCCGACTGTATACGGACGGTCGGCGCCGGCATACAAGTATTGTCGGTATAGTCACACGGCGAAGTTGAGATTTTCAAAGGAAACAGTTGAAACTCTCTCTCAATACATAATTATCTACTTGTTATCAATCAGTGAACAGACTGTTTTCGAGACGAGCTTATTTATAGCCTAATTATGGCGTTTAAGTCAATCTTTAATCCAAATATCACATATGATATGAACAGTGTATCTCATTAGTGATGCAAGTCTCGCTGCTTCGTTAAACTCATTGTGGTCCAGTCATGCACGTGGATTATAGTTTTAAGAGAACACATCAACGTCTACCATCCATTTTAATTAACGTGAAAAGAATAGTAATGTGGTATTCCCTTAAAACAACAAATAAATATGTGATATAGATACAAAGTGATATACCTGCTTCTAGCGTTTCTTGTACATAGTACCCTCACAACGTAACTCCGTAACCATGCACCTGCTGTGGAAACGAAATTAAGCATACATGACTGCTGTATGATTTACTGCACATGCAACTGCGTGCATATTTGTTTATTCAATGGTTAGCCAATGGAATCACTACTCATATACTAATATACATTTCATATTTAATTTTACGCCCCTTCACATCGAAGGAGGCCCGTGAACATCCGGGTTATAATTGGTCTTCAGCTGCCCATGCTTGTGGTTGGGGTGACTGTTCTTGTAAGAGGCGACTAACGGGATCGGGTGGTCAGGCTCGCAGACTTAGCTGATGCATGTCTTCGTTTCCTTATTGCGTGGATCAATGCTCATGATGTCAATCACTGGAGTGTCTGGTCCAGACTCAATTATTTGCCATGTACATTAACGATCTGGTTGATGATATAAACAAACTTTACTGCGGTATTCAAATGGATGCTGTGAGTTTGTCAATGGTGTTATATGCCGAGGATATTGCTCTAACTGCACCTGATGAAGCGTCGCTACAATCCATGCTGAAAATGTTTTAAGTGAATGGTGTAACTACATTGGCATCTGTCAATAAACAATAGAAAGACCAATATGGTGCATTTAGATGCCTATCTGTAACGACATACGATTTTGATTTTATTTGTGGTGTTTTAAATGTCCGATTTAGAGACCAGCGCCCACACTCTAAATGAACGCTGGACGCGTCCATACGTTCTGCCACAGAATACGAATGTTCTAATTCGTGCAGCACGTGTTCTATTGCTGAACGCCTGTGATCTGTTGTAGAACGCGTGTGTTCTCTCCTGGGAGAAGTCCATGCACATTTGCAGAGATTATGTACTGAATGTTGTTAGACAAATTTAAATTCGACCATCATATTTGTGTTTTCGGAATATTTATTTTTGAGAAGAAGAGAGGCTGGTAGATTGGTATGTCAAACAGAAAATGTGTATAAGAAGGGTTATATTTTGAGTTTGATGAATAATAAATAGTTTATAAACATGGTATACTTTGTGTTAATAATAACTCATATGTAGCCTGAATAAATACAACAAGAAACATTACTGAAATACAGCTCATTGCTAATACATGGAAATAACTTGCTTGCATTGGGGACATTTACGTGTATCAGAACATTGGCATTCTGATGGCTAATTTTAGCTGGATCTTTAATGGGTGCTCTGGAACATATACGGTTTATTTGCTGAACGCCTACGTTCTCTCCTAGAACGCGTGTGTTCTGCTGTGTTCTATAATGTTATATGCGAGAACACGTGTTTCATTAATAGAACATCGGTGTTCTGCGATATATTCATATGCTGATCGCAAGCGAAGTAAAACCGGCCCCTTACGAAACGCTTAGCAGACGACATATTACTCGCCATTTTGACCGTCATTTCTGCCATTGTTCCACAAGCTTTATTTACAAATTATGAGATGAAATTCCAACGCAAATTGCAATTGTCACTATTTGAACGTTTCCGTTTATTTGAATGATGTTCAAATAAAATGAATATATATTTCAGGTTCTATATGAATCGCCTGAAAGTGCGAAGCGGGCTACATGCAACAAATCTCTTAACATCTAAATTTGGGATCCGAGGGCATGATCAGCAAGCATCGACAATGCATCGAAATCAGCAGAGAGTAGGGTAAGTATGTAATGAACAAAAAGAACTAAACCTTCACAGGACATGCTTTTGGCTATTTTATGTGAAATATTTTAGAGAATCAGTCTTGTTGTTTCTATTTCAGGGTGCATTGCAGATAATCAGTACCATCCATGGAAATTATTGCACAGGGCACACGTCTACACAAAGGAGGAAAAGAAACAATGTTTTGCAGATCAAATAAGAAGGTACTTGGGTATATTTTGCTCTAACCTTTATCCAAGTAAGTGGTAACTTTGTTAGTCAAATGACATTTTTGGCAAAACATTTTGCAACCTATAAATAATGAAACAAATGTCACGGTAATCTTGGGTTTACTAACGAACATTTGTTAGAATATCCTATGTAATATGTACGAGTTTGATAAATATATGACTATGACCAAATAAATGTTTTGTGTTGAAGGATGTTGGGGAGTCATATTTGACATGAAGTTTCCTGAAGCCAGCGATGGCCATGTCGCTGTTACGAACATCGTCCTTTGGAGATATTTACCCACAAGAAACATCTGCGAAGTATATGCGCTTCGTGAAAGACTTGAAACTTAAGTTATCTTAGTATGGAAGTATGCTTCAATTTGCTACACGACAGTTTGTAATGTTTCATGAAGAACTCTGACTCATAAGTGACTTGAATATCCATGATCATCCCAAACAAATATAATACAGAATTCATGGTTGCAGTTCAGAATTTCGTCCGTGTGATTTCATGCCAGAGAATATGCATGGGTGTATGGTTCAAATTCTTACACCTTTAAAAACATCGGGTAAATTGTATTCGACACACACGATGAGTTGTCGTTTCAGTAATGTGGAAGTACGTGTCCGAGAACGTGTAGTGTTCTGAATCTCGGTCCAGAACACTTTACAGGCGTTCTAAAAGTGTTACATCGTCAGAACACGTTGAAGCGTTCTAAATATGTTTGTAGAACACTCCTGTTCTTGGTCGAGAACATCAACGTTCAGAATATTTTCAGAACACATGGACGCGTTCTAAAAGTGTTACATCCATGTGTTCTGTCTAGTGTTCAGAAGTGGAACACTTGGGTTTAGAGTGCAGTTTTGGCCATGTTTAGATGTGGTTCCCTTCCCACTGCAGTAGAAACTGGTCGTTATACTTGACCACTAACCCTTTTAAATGATAGCATTTGTCCAAATTCTTTTAGTATTTATAATATCCGCTTTGTTGAAGATGAGAGGCACTTTTTAATTCCATTTCCTTTTTATTCTGACTGAAGAGATGAACTTTTAATATTTGCACGTAATGGTGTACCCAATCTTAACGGCCTTAACGAGACAGAATTGTTAATACATATTTTACAGAATGATAATTCAGTAAACATTTTATCTTGAACGTTGTTTAAATATCCATGTATAAAAGAAAACTTTCTTTTATGTCATAATTATATATCGCAACTACTGATATTTTATTCTGTATACACTGATCGTGTGGTTGCATTTATATATAAAATATGTAACACTATTTTATTCATTAAGATACCGAAATAGTACATATTACATATACTATGTCATTTTGTATTAATGTTGTAACCGTGTCTTTTTGCTGGGCGTTACTTTAATACTTTAATATGTAACCAACCCATTGTTTAAGTAACCATGACAGCTGTAACGCGTGACAGCTAAATAAACCCTCTCTCTCCCTTGTTGCGGGGGAGACTCATGTTAATATATATATAGATATTGACCTCCATGTATTGGTTACACGAGCAATTCTAATTAGGACATGGATGTTGGAAATAAAAATACGTATATAATGCAACTTGTAAAACTGTTAACTAGATGTAGTTACAAGACATATCTTATAACTGAAACGATATATATATATATGCAAATATGTTTTACATATATGTGTATGTGTGTGTGTGTGAGTTTGTGTTTATTCAAATTTGTAACAACTTAAACTCGTTGCATGGAGAGCAGAGTTGTAAGTGTCATGACGAAAAATGCAATACGCCCGCGATAGACTCTTCCTGTGCCGAAACACACAACATCTTGACATCTTAGAGGCACAAGGTATCTACCACGTTCATAAATATTACGTGGGAACTGGCATATCAAAAGTGGTGTAACGCCTCGTAGATGAGGCCATATCACCAGCCCTGTATAAAATACGTTACTACCATACTGGTATGACATGCAGCTCAGGTTGGTCTTTACAAGGCTCTGCCAACACATATACATCAATGTTTTTATGAGGACTTTGTTACATATGAACAGGCCATGCATGGCATATGCGGTATTGATGGATTTTCAGAACTAAAATGAAACTAGAGTACAAAAGCGTGAAAGTCAAGCAAACTGCCATCTGCATGGGACAGTGTTGTACACGGCTGTGATTGCTGCGTGTATATCACACGTTTGCTGGGCCTCACACCTCATCAAGTATATATCCAGGTGTACTCGTGCCTTCTATTATACATAGTCCACTGTTTGTCACGTACGACATCTGTCTGGTGTGTAAAGTATAACCATGTTGATTTCAGGTTCTTGGTAAAGTTGACATAAACTTGAGTCCACAAACAAATTCATTTCAGTCTTGTGAAAACATGCGCTCTGAGGTTCACGCAGTAACAGAAGTATTTGTATTCCTATTGTATTATCGCAATCTATGCATAAAAAGATGTTATGTTAGAACCATCATCCATCAATCCATCTCGGTGCACATGTTCTTGGTGTTGACTCATGAAGAAATTGTAGATTCAGTGTATAAACCTATTATAGTCACGTCTGCAATTATTGACTCTACTCCCTATGTATATTCTACATCAATTTTCAGACGTATTGCATCGCGGAACTGATATCTTGAAATATTAGAATGAATGATATTTTAATAAAGTGTCACATGTTGTACATAAGCAGATAAATTACATTTTATTCATATTAAAAAAACATCCGTCCAAAGAGGCCCACGAGACACTCGTGTCACTAAGATAACAATAAAAATGCACAAAGTGCTTGTAGTTAAATAATTGATAAAAATATCTAACATTTTAAAACCTCTTATTAAGTATTAATGTTAACACAGAATTAGACATCACCATACAGTGTCTGTTATTGGATGATTCGATTGGCCATTGTGTCAGTACTGACATTTTGTTTTCATAACCTCGATGTATCATGAGGTAATCCAATCGTACGCCCGTACTGACGCAAGCTGAGTTGAGTACGAATACAATATACTGTATTGGCAGATGGGATGTTGTCATCAACCCACATTTTAGGAAATAACATAATCCACTGTTGTGTGAAAGGCATTGTCTTGTCAGATTGGCATTAACAAGCTGGACACTTTGCGATGCCTTGTTTGTTATCCATCCACCCTCCCATCCATCCATCCATCCAAGTGTATTTGGCGTTACATCATGAAGAAATTGTAGATTCAGTATATATACCTATTAGTCATGTCTGCAATGATTGACTTTACGCTCGATGTATATTCTACGTCAATGTACAGACCAGTATATGAAGGAATCATTAATCACTTTAGGACATGCTAATTTGAGTAACATAGACAAATTTATTTAACAAATGACCATCAGAGACCTGATGATGACCGACATAAGTCCCCCGCCGATTGTTGAGGGTCATTACGTCAGTCTCCACCTGGTGGAGGTCCAAGCACGGACATGTAGCGGTCAGTTGCGTCACCCTTTGATCTCGGCTGGCCCCTAACGGTCAGTATTTGGCTTAACCTGTTATCGAGATAATTAGAGGGTGGGGGTAGACATGGCGCGCGCGGTTACGGTTGGGGAAAGAGTTCTCAAAAGAGCAAGAGAGGTCAATGCCTCAGTCCCTGGTTCATTAGAGGCCATGCAGTCAAAACAAATGATAGAAACTGTATGCAGTAATTTCATTGTTTCAGACAAATTGTCCATCCAAATTAAAGCAATTAGTAATTTCACGTCTCATTGGCATATTTTAAATTCCATATGTGTTTTTTTAGAGTTATTCAGAATAGCTGAGTCGTGAACAACCAAAGGCATCATTAACTTCTGAAAAACTGTGTTGTGGACACAGTATTTTATAGTTGTATTTAGGGGGATAGTATTGTCCTTGGTAAGTGCAAACGTGTTTTTAACAATATGTCGATACCCGCCAAGAATAATGCACAAAATTACACAGAACACAAATGAGTCAAATGACTAGAAAATAACTACTGAAGGTTATATATTCGGAACAACATAGTTTTTCGCAACTCTAATTTCTAACGATGAGCAGTTTCAATGGAGATAGAACCGGTCCATATTGTTACACACATCTATCTACCAAAGTGTATACTTCAAATTGTTAAACAGTCCCCGAAAAGCTTGTTTTTTGAACGACTCTGACATTATACATTAATGCAGCATGCATCTGAGCATTAGCAGCCACCCGTGTTCTTACAGCGAGTTAATGATTTATTTAGAAACATGTCTTTTGTCTATACACATGCACATATATAGCCTTCCATGTGTTGATGCACTGCCAGTTCATCACCCCGAGGCAATGGTGGTGTCAAATATAAAAACATAGAACAAAAAGTAATGATAGAAGGGTACCGGCAGTGATTGGTGTGTCGGGCATACCCCTATGGCTATATACTCTATAGGGATCTGTACTGTCTTGTGGCATAAATTATAACACAGATACATGCACAATACACACCTGTCATTTAAGTGTTAATTCGTGGACATCTAATATAGTTCCTTTAAAAATCCTTACATATCTTGACACCTTTATATGTAGTTTGATCGTTCTGTATTTATTGATAACATGTACACTGTGAATAAACAATAAAAGAATATTGCATATTTTAAAAATATATGAAATATATAAACGAAATATGTTATTTCGTCATCATTATTTTGCGAATGCTGCATCATTCTGACACAATACCAAAATACATATGATGAAAGTAATGTGTAATCTCCCAGGAGGGTAAATATACTGCTCACGAAATATATAGGTACATCTTATACACAAGGTCTATGTATATCTGCCGTTTTATCCTCTGCGTCACATGGATTTCTACCATATGAGATTGGGTGGTACAAAAAGTCTAAAGTCAGTTATTACCAAATTATTTCATTAATGTCACTGAGTTATGGATTTGAAATAAAAAGAGATGTCAGTCCGTTAAAATGTCAAATTTTCAAAAACATAAACACACGCTCAGCCGCGTGCCCCTCACACAACAAAACGCTATGCATTGTGGGAATGATTGGGAAGAACCCTCAATCGTTTAGAAACGTCACAACTCTCAACCAATCAGGGCCGCGGACCGTTGGTTCGTAGCGATTTAGTGGCGATAGACTAGACCTGACGATCAGAGTCAACTATCTTGTCTGTTTGCATGAATCTGGATTCATCTTTGGCAAATTTTACGATATGAAAGGTAAGTTAATTATATATTCTACATGTGAACAATGCAGCTCAAGTCTAATTAATCTATACAGTTAATAAGCCGTATTGTTTTGATCGAGGGGGCGGGATCTCCCAACCGCTAAGCCGGAGCCTGTTTTGATAGAGGCGGACTCGCCAGGTTCATTTTCAATCATGTGTAATAATTTGTAATATGTGTACATTTTAGTAAAGTAGACAGGTAGTTTAAACTCATCAATGTTAGCATTATGTCCAGTGTCACCAGTTCTCCTTTTCACGGCTATATTCGCCATTTTCTCATTCGTTTTGGCGCAATGGTCAGCGAACGAGACCGATTCAACTGTTCGAGTGTCCGCCAATTTCTTGTAGAAACTATCCGAATTTTTAAGGGACGTGTATTATACAGCGCTTTCCTGCAAACATATCTGATTATGTTGCGCCAGTAACATATCATTAACGAAAGGTGCAGTCTATTTACATCACGATGTTGATATAATACCGAAGGAAAAACGTGGCAAAATATTCAGCAGGCCAAGGCTAATAGGCCGAGGGCTGTAGATATTATGAAGCATTATGCAATTGCGAATCTGACACATGCAGTCAGTTGTAAGCTGACCTGAATAATTGGTTTCTGTAGGCAGTTACTTGTACATTAAGAGAGTACTTAATAAATATACAAAATATATAATATTTTGCTTCATAATCGTGCGTGAAACACTAGCTATATAGATCAACAGTTTGGCTACTAGATGTCATCAGGCTAATGTCGGCCAATTTGTATAATACTGCAATGTAATGACAAATACAATAGAAATATCAACGTGCACAGTGAAGAAATAAACAAGTGTTATCGCAATTGTTTAATCATTGTACAGGCCTATGGGTAAATGTGTTATCAAATTCAAATATCAACCTGAAGAAAGTATGTGGCGAGGTCCTTATTTTGACATAATATCTTCCCATTGGCAGCATATTTTTCATTAACTACTTAATCTCTTTAATTAACAACCCATTAATTAACGTAACAAAAGCTTAAAGAACCATTGAAGGTGTACTGCTGGAATGTTTTGACAAGTATATCAATCTACTTGTTACTGTTGTTAACAAGTTCTAAATATTTGCGCTCTGATTGGCTAATATGAAATTCAACGTGTCTTGATTGGTTGCTAGGCTTTGTTGCCCCCACGCGGTGCTAATTTTAGCTACGCACATGGCAAGTGCGATCGGGTCGTGTCTCGACTTGAAATAGGACCGTGAAGCACTGTTAGCGTCAGTTCCATCCACAGTGTCTTACCAATCGGTCATATGTCTATTGTAGATATGTTTTGGCAAAACTGTAAGTAGATATTCATAATCCGCAGCTATTTATGTAATGGTTTACATAGTTCCGATCAAACAAGAAACGGGTCATTTCCTTGTGTTAAGGCCTACAAGACTGCAATTTGTAAATCAGCCATGGCGACCACCATCATCCTTCTTATGCGTCGAGTCGTCTCCTATGTTTATAAATACATTTTTGTTTCATTGGAATTTCAATTTTGTAAAAACTCTGATTTGGACAGGTGCTTACGTATTACTTAAAAAAATACTGATGGATATCTTGAACAATTATATATTTGCTTTCAACCGAGCTTGGTAATTATTATTTTATTGTACACACTAATAGTTTCTTCTTCTTATTTTTTAGAAAGGATAACTGGGATATTACTGACCAAGGCACTGTAACAGTTCATATATAATAACTATACTACATGTATCTATAAACTTGTACTTGCTTTCTTGGTTTCAGTGATACAGAGTATAAGTAGGCTGCAGCGATCACCTGAAAATGTCTTCATCCCTGTGCACACACACCTGCGTCCCCGTACGCGCAGCAGTGTCACTATATGGCATCTTCCGGAGGAAATACTCCTACATTTTCTCAAAGGTCTTCAGATAAAAGATTTGTTGAACATGAGGGTGGTAAGTCCACAGTTTTAATTTTGTCTAATGTACGGTGAATAACATACTTGATTTGGTTTTCATATTATGATGCTTTCAAATGTGTTATGATGTAATCACCAGTTGCTTATAATATAAGAGTATTTTCATTATCAATTGTATTGCGATGGTTTCTAATGCACACATATACAGTGGCTGTATAGGTTGATAGGTTGGTCTGTATTCCTTAACAGGGGTGCTGCTTAATTCTGCTCATTCAAAGAAAATACTTTTGATCATTTCAGTGGAAATATATGCAAAGTACTTACTATGTTTCTTTTACCTGATTTTGCTGGGATGCAATTGTATTCCTTTTTAGTAGCATGTTTGAATGATGAATATGTTGCTTGCCAGGTTCATCCCTACTTCCTGCAACTGATTGACACACACACCTCTGTCTGGACAGCAGTTACATTCCACAACTGCTGGCCCTCCCCGGCCAATCTACAACATTTCCAAAGGTGAGTGTAGTGTTCACAGAGAAACTGTTCCATACAGTTTACAGCAGTAAATTCCACGTGATTGAGAGTTAATTTAAATTACTTCTACAATATTGACAATATACCAAATACATGGTTTGAATATGAATGTGTCAACTGTGTAGATCCAACTTGGAATAGGTCTTCAGCAACCCATGCTTGCCATAAAAGGCGACTATGCTTGTCGTAAGAGTCAATTAACAGGATCGGGTGATGAGGCTCGCTGCCTTGGTTGATGCATGTCATCGCATCCCAATTGCATAGTCTGGTCCAGACTCGATTATTTACAGACTGCTGTCATATAGCTGAAATATTGCTGAGTGCGGCGTTTAACAACAAACAAACGAATATCAGTATGTTACGTCTGTGGGCTATTAATGACAATGTTTCTTTCCACTGTACAGAGCTCAAGAAAATGGTAACCTGGAAGCCTTAATCAAACTTGCTGTTGCATACCTCTACAGTGAGGGCTGTAAGTATCTCTTCAATCTGTATTCATGTTCAATGTCAGATAACATTGGAGGTTATGTTTTCCACAGAAAAATTTAATGTAGTCAGTCAAATAGTTGCTCTGTAATGATGAAGACAGTGACAAAATTTTTCCATTTCTGTTAGTCAAGATTTATTTATATAGCTGTTTACTTCAGTGCCAAGTCCTGCTACCCCTGAATTGTGTCCATCCAATGGTAATCGTGCAGCAGAGCTGTTCTGCAAGACTGAGGCTCTCACTCCCAACACAGTCCCTTTCACATGGCTCTTTATTCGCCCTCCATGGTCCATGAGCGGTGCCTGCTGTAAGGAGGGCGTCTTTCAGTTCATGAAACAATACCTAGAGAAGGTAATTATGCTTTGCTATTCTTTGCAACACCATATAACTTGCAGGATGCACTCTTATGTAGTCAGTGTCAACAATATCAAAGTATTTGAATATTTTAAGAAAATGTTAGAAGAAAATATAGGAATCAAACAATGTTATGCTGTTGGACAGATGGGTCTTCAGCAACCCATGCTTTTTGTAAGAGGCGACTTATGGGATCGGGTGGTCAGGCTTGCTGACTTTGATGCATGTCATATATCAATTGCGTGGATTGATGCTCATGATACCAATCACTGGATTGTCTGGCCCAGACTAGATTATTTACAGACCACTGTCATATAGCTGGAATATTGCTGAGTGCGGATTTAAACAACAAACAAACAAATTGAGAATGCAGTAGTACTTATTATGAAGAAATTACTGTAAGTGGAGTTGTATGAGCTGTATGTAGTATTGTGTTGTTGCAGGAAGTGAATCGAGATATCAGTGTTTGTGTGGGGAAGATGCTGCAGCTCCTGGATGGGGAAGGTACCGAGACGGCCGCCATCCACTACCTGCAGTTAGCTGCCAAACATGGCTCAGCTGATGCTGCACTTGCATTGTGGGAGTTGCAGTATTCGGAGAGGGTAAGATGTTTTCTCACATACCAGGTATTGAAAGTGCTATGTGTAAACAATTTGTTTCTTAAATGTATATTTTCACAGGTTATATCTGAAAAAGAGTTCCTTTTCAAAACAATAACCTCCAAATGTTCTGTTCTTCTTGTGCAGGTATTAGATAAAGCCTCTGAACTAGCAAGTATGCGCCAGTTGCGAGATGTGGCCAGTATGGGGTGTCTGAACGCCCGACTCTATTTGTGCAAGTATTATGCATCAGGGAAATATGGTGGCATATCTCGCTCTCAAGTGGCAGCATTCCTGAGAGAAGTCTTTCAAACTACCTCACCCACGGGCACTCACAAGACATTCCAGAACCATAGAGACCTCACCCCGTCCATGAGGTAAGCATGAAGGACAAGATCAGTGGAATTAATGAAGCCACCTGTTGTGCTTTATAACACTTTGCAGGTCCATGTTGGTAGCACATGTATAATGTTTGGATGTCCTCTTCAGATACATCCTTGTTGACTGGCTGGTAGAAGTAGCGGGCATGAAGGACTTCTCCACCCTCACCCTCCACGCTGCCGTCAACCTGGTGGATCGATTCCTGCAGGTGCACACTGTCCCCCGCTCTCAGCTACAGCTCCTGGGAGTTGCAGCTATGGTCATTTGCTCAAGGTCAGTTCCTTCAGTCGTCATCACAATCTGTACTTATTAATTCAAAGACCCTGTGGCGATTCCAGGATTAAAATGGTCCCCAGTAACCAATGCTTGTATAATGGGCAACTAAAATGGATTGGTGGTCATGTGACTTGATTGATTGCATGTCATTGTACCCCACACTATGAGGTGTTGCTCAGGACAGCAACCACTGGTTTGTCTTGCCCAGACACAACTGGAATACTGCTGACTGCGGCATTAAATACATTCACTCACTACTCACAAAACATGCCCAAAAGAAATTTTTTAATGAAAACTGCTCTGTTGCCTTGGTTATTCTGTCATCCACTTGTAAGCATGTCTCACTGCCTCCATGTTGTGGATTGAAGACACATGTGAGCAGACTGTTATCAAATCTTTCACATTTTGGTATGACAATGTTTTTGCTACTTCTTTACATGCCAGCATCTTCATCTGATTGTGTGGTTGTATGTACAGATTCCTTGGTAAGGATATCATTACAATCCGTGAGGCAGCCTGGCTCACTGACAGCACCTACAGCTATGAGGATGTTGTGAGGATGATGGGAGAGATCACGGCGACGGTGCGGGGAAACATTCGCGTGGCCACCAGCCTGGACTACGTGAACATCTTGACAGTGTTGGCACCAGGCATGGACCGGCGCTGCATGAAGCTGGCGGAGTACATCTGTGAACTGAGCTTGCTGCAGGCCGAGATGGGACAGTACAGCACAGCTGAGATTGCCTCTAGCTGTGTTCTCCTAGCCCGTATTCTAGTCAAAATGGGTAGGTGGATGTTTTTGTTATAATAAGAGTGGTTCAAGAGAACAATACAAGCCATACATATACTTGCACATGCTGTTAAAACATGGGAGATTGTAACATGGCCACTGTAACACTACTATCTGTAAGTGCGTGTATCTGTTTAAAGATCTGGGTCTAGACTTTTGAAAGAATCTTGGGGCTAAGATTATCATGAAGCTAGCATAAGGACATCATACAGTCGTAGCCTATTTTTGAAACTATCATAGACCAAAGATAATGTATTCTTATCTTCATCAAAGATTGCAACTTAGATATATTTAATGATGATGAAAGATTGATAAGAAATCCATGAATACTCTGAGATTGAAGTTGTCGTTTTATCATAAACTTAAGATATCTTATCTTTGAACAAAAGTTGGTAAGATTAATCTTAAGAAAGACAATGTTGTTTGAAAATGTATAGCCTGGACCCTAGTTTTATGTACACAATCTGATGTTTTATCTTGTTGCTTCAGAAACTCCCTGGCCCTCCATGATGGAAGAGTTCACAGGATTTTCAGTTGATGACATCAGCAGGTGTGCCTTCCATGTCCATGAGAAATGGTGAGTGTTATCTCCCTGCTTTAGGTGGATCTCGCACATGCTAATCATTATGAAATTACCCTCAAGTAGGTAGTCCATTGATGGTGCAGATATTGTCTGTGAAAACCAGGGGTACTTAATTCTTAAATTACTAAATCCCTGAATTAATAGTTAACATGTTTACAAGTACCGTATATTGATGATATCACATAAAAATTGCTATGGTTGTCTTCAGCTTCATGGAGGGGTCAGTTGTCGACCATCGTGACATCACTCTACAAGCGGTCAAACAGCGATACTCAGACGAGAAATACCACTGTGTCAGCGACATTGATGTAAGTCATAGAATACTTAAAGCATAAATAATGTCCTTGCTTTGTTTGGGACATCTTTCTTGTAACATCTAAAACACAGAACAATAAAAACCCAAATAAAAGGTGTGAGAGCTTCGGTTTTAAGGAGATTGCTATTGATTACAGATAATGAGCTATGAAGAGCTCTGCTCCATCATGGGGGTGACAGAACACATCCTACATGGAACTGATGTGAAGCTCCGCTTCAAAAATGCAGATGAACTCATAGTCTCACCATCACGGGGCAAGAGTCGCAGTCACAGGTATGCACATTTTACATTGTTTAGTTCAATGCTACCCTGAGCAGGCTAATGATGTGAATAGCTTGAGCAGGTAAATGTTGTGACTGACTTGAGCAGGTAAATGTTGTGAATGACTTGGGCAGGCTAATGATGTGAATAGCTTGAGCAGGTAAATGTTGTGAATGACTTGGGCAGGCTAATGATGTGAATAGCTTGAGCAGGTAAATGTTGTGAATGACTTGGGCAGGCTAATGATGTGAATAGCTTGAGCAAGTAAATGTTGTGAATGACTTGGGCAGGCTAATGATGTGAGTAGCTTGAGCAGGTAAATGTTGTGAATGACTTGGGCAGGCTAATGATGTGAGTAGCTTGAGCAGGTAAATGTTGTGAATGACTTGAGCAGGCTAATGATGTGAATAGCTTGAGCAGGTAAATGTTGTGAATGACTTGGGCAGGCTAATGATGTGAGTAGCTTGAGCAGGTAAATGTTGTGAATGACTTGGGCAGGCTAATGATGTGAGTAGCTTGAGCAGGTAAATGTTGTGAATGACTTGAGCAGGCTAATGATGTGAATAGCTTGAGCAGGTAAATGTTGTGAATGACTTGAGCAGGCGATGATGTGAATGGCTTGAGCAGGTAAATGTAGTGAATGACTTGAGCAGGCTTATGATGTGAATAGCTTGAGCAGGTAAATGTTGTGAATGACTTGAGCAGGTAAATTTTGTGAATGACTTGAGCAGGTAAATGATGTGAATGACTTGAGCAGGTAAATGTTGTGAATGACTTGAGCAGGTAAATGCTGTGAATGACTTGAGAGGGTTAATTTTAAAATAAATGTGGATCTTTAGTTGATTATGAGTTTGGATTGAAGACATGTTGGTATATTGTCCTTGTTTATTGACTCAGAACTATCAAGCGCAGTATGGAACGTGAGAAGGCCTCAACTCCAACTGTTGAAAAGTGGGAGTTTCCAGAGAGTGCAGTGATGTCAGGCTATGATGGTGATCATGAAGATGATGATGAAGAATCATTCATGGAACTTAATGGTGAGGATATGAACGTAACTACTGGATCATTTGTCTCGGATGATGCTGTAAACATTTCATCTTTAAACATAATCACTAGCATCTATCGATCAAAACATATGCTTCTGCAGTACTCCTTGTAAGTTGATCTTGAGGTATTATTAGCTTCTTGTCCCTTTCAGACTCCATCAACAGTATGGTGACCTGTGACAGCTCTGACCTGACCATTGACTCTGACAGTGACACTTACACTGCATGTCTTTCAAGCTTCTGCAATGGAGAGTCTAGTTTTGGAGGAATCAAAGTGAAGCTGCTGGGTGCCTCCTCCTCCTCCTCCGCCTCTCCTGGCATCACCTTCCCCACCAGCTGCTGCTGTGCTCAGTCCTCCTCCTCTGGGGTATCCTCCTCCCCAAGCAGCCAGTCTAGTCCCTCGCCACAAACAAAACGCTCAAAGTGCAATTTCCGCAGTTTCTCTTCTTACTCCATGTCTCATAGTGACTATGACACAAAAAGTCCATTTGAGGATTCTTTCACCACAAGAAAGAGTCCCCGCACAGCAACACAGATGACCTCACCAAATGCTTTGAAAAAAAAGAGTCGTAAGAGATCAAGTAACACTGTGGGAAACAGCATGTCCTAGATGGCCTGCCAAGCTGCACGCATGTTACGTCAACCTGCAGATCCAACACTAGAAACAATATCCATGCCATATGTTGAACTAAACAGCCCAATGCATTGTGGAAAGAATACAGCATTACAGATAAATCACTGACAAAGTGTTTTCATTTTCAAGTAAGCTTGCTCACAAATCAATCATGACCAGGTTTTCCGAGTCAGTATCCTATATGTGATAAAATCCCATGTGGTATATGTCAAGGTCATAATCATTGATTGAACATATCCCATGTTCATAACTCAGGTGCTAACTCAATGAAATTGACAGGCTGCCACTTTCATTGATCATATGATCTCCTGGCCTGTGATATGTTATACTCTTGAGTGAATGGATGACATTTACATCTTCCTGAGGTATGCCTCAAGTTGACAGATGGACGGAATGTAATTACCATCCCAACTTGTGTTATTCCTCCATCGTGAGTGACTGGTTGTTACAAGTGCTATGTCTGTAAATTATAAAGAGCATATTGTTTATTTGTACATTAAGTTGTATTATTTATGAATCATCCATCAGTATTTAAAAAAATACTGTTTTGTTTATTTCTGTAAATAGTTGTTGTGTTGGAATTTCTGAGAGAAGTCCATATAAGCTTGGTTATCCTGAGCAGCACAGGTTACACAACCTCTGTTGTCAAGTTGCACATGTTGATTACCTTGTAAAATCATTGAGAAAATTATCAAAGGTTTCGCAAACTCTGCATACCATGATTTCTTGAACAAATTAGATTTTTCACATAGATGCCATAATCAAAATATCTTTTGGAAGAAGTATTTGTGCCCAATGTTTTATGTTCAGCACAGAGTGGAGTTGATGAGTTCCTGTACCGCAACATCCAGTACTGACAACACTATTTGACCAGGGCATTATTGTAGCGCCTTGCCATATTTTAAATGGCCTATTTTTTTAATAGATTTACAATATTTGACATTTTGTAAGTAAACTTTTACATAAAAATTATGTATGACTTATATGGTATGAAATTGATTGACGAAAGACAGGATCAAAATGTTTATGATGTGTTTGAAAAACTTGCCATAATGATGAAGAAAACAATGATTTGAGCATAATGTACTCTACAAACCTCACTGAACTGGCATAGGTTATAGAATGTTACAGTAAGGAACTGGCATAAGAGGAACTTATTTACATAACTATACCAAAACAAGAAATTTATTTATTGAGACCTGACAGTTGAGGGTAGACAGTTGGTGTGGAGTCAGTGTCAGTGACTGGGCTCACTCCACTCAACCAGCTTACAAGTTATAGTGTCAGCTGCATCGTCACTCAGGCCATGTTGCCAAGACTAGTTGGAAGTTGTGTTGCCAAGACCTACTATGTTGGAGGTTGTGTGTATGACGTTTGAGGAAGTTTGAATGCAATTGAGAGCTGATATGCAGGTCCGTGAATGTCACCAATGATATTGAGACATATTTATTATTACTTTGTAATAAACATAAATACAAAAATTACATCCTTGACTATGTTTTTATCCCACATTTATTCTGTGTATTTACTTTCTACCTGACAATGAGTGGTGCTGACATGCAGGATGTAGGTACCAGTTTTCATGACAGTGACCACTTCTTGACTTATCCTTCAATGTCGCACTCAGCAATATTCCAGCTATATGAAGGTTGTCTTTATATAATCAAGGCTTGAGCAGACAATCCGGTGATGGACATCACGCAATTGGTATACGATGACATGCATCAATGTAGTCTGACCACCCAATCTCGTTAGTCGCCTCTTACACCAAGCATGGTTTGCTGAAGATCCAACTGGATCTTCATGGGTCCAATTGCAAGAATTTCAAGAACATTCCAAAGGGCAGTGCATCATATAAACCAAATAGGATGTCCCGTGGTGGAATTCAACATAACAAAAACATGGCACATGCTTTCTTCATTGAAGGAAGGTCACTGGACCTGCCATCACTTGTCAATAGTCACACATGTATTCAAATAACTACAAGCACTCATCTTTCAAAAATATCTGCAGAAATTGGCATTTTAGTGAAAAGGCAAATACACTTAAGAATGACCTTCACTGTGACCACAACCTTAAAATTATGTAGGTCCCTCATGACCATTTCCAATTTTGGCCCCTGTCCTACAAAGCATACAAAGCTTCATTGACCTACAGTAAATCCTTCTTGACTTTGGTGGTAGACAAATGTTTTTCAGGCTATGGCAGGTAAAAATAACTTTTCCAAGGCTATAAAGAAGACATACATGCCACGATATTCTTGAGATGTCCAAGCACTGCATGGATTCAAAATAAAAGTGTCGGTGGCTGTCTAATTCAGGCAATACCTTTAAAGCATTTACATGGATCTGCTTGATTCAACATGATCAACATCAATGTGATATAGTGGGTTTGAATAGTCGGCGCATTCATATGGTGGGTTTGAATAGTCGGCGCGTTCATATGGTGGGTTTGAATAGTCGGTGCATTCATATGGTGGGTTTGAAAAGTCGGTGCATTCATATGGTGGGTTTGAATAGTCGGTGCATTCATATGGTGGGTTTGAATAGTCGGTGCATTCATATGGTGGGTTTGAATAGTCGGCGCAACTGTGTTCATGTAGTAGGTTTGAATAATCACTGTGTTCATATGGTAGTTCGAGTAATCAGTGTGTTCATGTAGTGGGTTCGAGTAATCAGTGTGTTCATATGGTGGTTCGAGTAATCAGTGTGTTCATATGGTAGTTTGAGTAATCAGTGTGTTCATATGGTGGTTTGAATAATCAGTGTTCATATGGTGGTTCGAGTAATCAGTGTGTTTATATGGTGGTTCGAGTAATCAGGTAAAAATAACTTTTCCAAGGCTATAAAGAAGACATACATGCCACGATATTCTTGAGATGTCCAAGCACTGCATGGATTCAAAATGAAAGTGTCGGTGGCTGTCTAATTCAGGCAATACCTTTAAAGCATTTACATGGATCTGCTTGATTCAACATGATCAACATCAATGTGATATAGTGGGTTTGAATAGTCGGCGCATTCATATGGTGGGTTTGAATAGTCTGTGCATTCATATGGTGGGTTTGAATAGTCTGTGCATTCATATGGTGGGTTTGAATAGTCGGTGCATTCATATGGTGGGTTTGAATAGTCGGTGCATTCATATGGTTGGTTTGAATAGTCGGCGCAACTGTGTTCATGTAGTGGGTTTGAATAATCAGTGTGTTCATATGGTAGTTCGAGTAATCAGTGTGTTCATGTAGTGGGTTCGAGTAATCAGTGTGTTCATATGGTAGTTTGAGTAATCAGTGTGTTCATATGGTGGTTCGAGTAATCAGTGTGTTCATATGGTAGTTTGAGTAATCAGTGTGTTCATATGGTGGTTTGGAGTAATCAGTGTGTTCATATGGTGGTTTGAATAATCAGTGTGTTCATATGGTGGTTCGAGTAATCAGTGTGTTCATATGGTGGTTCAAGTAATCAGTGTGTTCATGTAGTGGGTTCGAGTAATCAGTGTGTTCATATGGTGGATCGAGTAATCAGTGTGTTCATATGGTTGTTTGAAGAATCAGTGTGTTCATGTAGTGGGTTCGAGTAATCAGTGTGTTCATATGGTGGTTCTTGTAATCAGTGTGTTCATATGGTGGTTCGAGTAATCAGTGTGTTCATATGGTGGTTCAAGTAATCAGTGTGTTCATGTAGTGGGTTCGAGTAATCTGTGTTCATATGGTGGTTCGAGTAATCAGTGTGTTCATATGGTGGTTCGAGTAATCAGTGTGTTCATATGGTGGTTCGAGTAATCAGTGTGTTCATGTAGTGGGTTCGAGTAATCTGTGTTCCTGTAGTGGGTTCGAGTAATCAGTGTGTTCATATGGTAGTTTAAGTAATCAGTGTGTTCATATGGTGGTTCGAGTAATCAGTGTGTTCATATGGTAGTGTGTTCATATGGTGGTTTGAGTAATCAGTGTGTTCATATGGTGGTTCGAGTAATCAGTGTGTTCAAATAGTGGTTCGAGTCATCAGTGTGCTCATGTGGTGGTTCGAGTAATCAGTGTGTTCATATGGTGGTTCGAGTAATCAGTGTGTTCATATGGTTGTTTGAAGAATCAGTGTGTTCATGTAGTGGGTTCGAGTAATCAGTGTGTTCATATGGTGGTTCGAGTAATCAGTGTGTTCATATGGTGGTTCAAGAAATCAGTGTGTTCATGTAGTGGGTTCGAGTAATCTGTGTTCATATGGTGGTTCGAGTAATCAGTGTGTTCATATAGTGGTTCCAGTAATCAGTGTGTTCATATGGTGGTTCGAGTAATCAGTGTGTTCATATGGTGGTTCGAGTAATCAGTGTGTTCATATGGTGGTTCGAGTAATCAGTGTGTTCATGTAGTGGGTTCGAGTAATCAGTGTGTTCATATGGTGGTTCGAGTAATCAGTGTGTTCATATGGTGGTTCGAGTAATCAGTGTGTTCATGTGGTGGTTCAAGTAATCAGTGTGTTCATGTACTGGGTTCGAGTAATCAGTGTGTTCATATGGTGGTTCGAGTTATCAGTGTGTTCATATGGTTGTTTGAAGAATCAGTGTGTTCATGTAGTGGGTTCGAGTAATCAGTGTGTTCATATGGTGGTTCGTGTAATCAGTGTGTTCATATGGTGGTTCGAGTAATCAGTGTGTTCATATGGTGGTTCAAGTAATCAGTGTGTTCATGTAGTGGGTTCGAGTAATCTGTGTTCATATGGTGGTTCGAGTAATCAGTGTGTTCATATAGTGGTTCGAGTAATCAGTGTGTTCATATGGTGGTTCGAGTAATCAGTGTGTTCATATGGTGGTTCGAGTAATCAGTGTGTTCATGTAGTGGGTTCGAGTAATCTGTGTTCATGTAGTGGGTTCGAGTAATCAGTGTGTTCATATGGTAGTTTAAGTAATCAGTGTGTTCATATGGTGGTTCGAGTAATCAGTGTGTTCATATGGTAGTGTGTTCATATGGTGGTTTGAGTAATCAGTGTGTTCATATGGTGGTTCGAGTAATCAGTGTGTTCATATGGTGGTTTGAGTAATCAGTGTGTTCATATGGTAGTTTGAGTAGTCAGTGTGTTCATATGGACGTTCGAGTAATCAGTGTGTTCATATGGTTGTTCGAGTAATCAGTGTGTTCATGTGGTGGTTCGAGTAATCAGTGTGTTCATGTAGTGGGTTCGAGTAATCAGTGTGTTCATATGGTGGTTCGAGTAATCAGTGTGTTCATATGGTTGTTTGAAGAATCAGTGTGTTCATGTAGTGGGTTCGAGTAATCAGTGTGTTCATATGGTGGTTCGAGTAATCAGTGTATTCATATGGTGGTTCAAGAAATCAGTGTGTTCATGTAGTGGGTTCGAGTAATCTGTGTTCATATGGTGGTTCGAGTAATCAGTGTGTTCATATAGTGGTTCGAGTAATCAGTGTGTTCATATGGTGGTTCGAGTAATCAGTGTGTTCATATGGTGGTTCGAGTAATCAGTGTGTTCATATGGTGGTTCGAGTAATCAGTGTGTTCATGTAGTGGGTTCGAGTAATCAGTGTGTTCATATGGTGGTTCGAGTAATCAGTGTGTTCATGTAGTGGGTTCGAGTAATCTGTGTTCATATGGTGGTTCGAGTAATCAGTGTGTTCATATGGTGGTTTGAGTAATCAGTGTGTTCATATGGTGGTTCGAGTAATCAGTGTGTTCATGAAGTGGGTTTGAATAATCACTGTGTTCATATGGTAGTTCGAGTAATCAGTGTGTTCATGTGGTGGTTCGAGTAATCAGTGTGTTCATGTAGTGGGTTCGAGTAATCAGTGTGTTCATATGGTAGTTTGAGTAATCAGTGTGTTCATATGGTGGTTCGAGTAATCAGTGTGTTCATATGGTAGTTTGAGTAATCAGTGTGTTCATATGGTAGTTTGAATAATCAGTGTGTTCATATGGTGGTTCGAGTAATCAGTGTGATCATATGATGGTTAGAGTAATCAGTGTGTTCATGTAGTGGGTTCGAGTAATCAGTGTGTTCATATGGTGGTTTCGTGTAACCAGTGTGTTCATATGGTAGTTTGCGTAATCAGTGTGTTCATATGGTTGTTTGAATAATCAGTGTGTTCATATGGTGGTTCGAGTAATCAGTGTGTTCATGTAGTGGGTTCGAGTAATCAGTGTGTTCATGTAGTGGGTTCCGAGTAATCAGTGTGTTCATATGGTGGTTTGAATAATCAGTGTGTTCATATGGTGGTTCGAGTAATCAGTGTGTTCATATGATGGTTCGAGTAATCAGTGTGTTCATATGGTGGTTCGAGTAATCAGTGTGTTCATATGGTAGTTTGAGTAATCAGTGTGTTCATATGGTGGTTTGAGTAATCAGTGTGTTATATGGTAGTTTCAGTAATCAGTGTGTTCATATGGTGGTTCGCGTAATGAGTGTGTTCATTTGATGGTTCGAGTAATCAGTGTGTTCATATGGTAGTTTGAATAATCAGTGTGTTCATATGGTGGTTCGAGTAATCAGTGTTTTCATATGGTGGTTTGAGTAATTTCTGTGTTCATATGGTGGTTCGAATAATCAGTGTGTTCATATGGTGGTTTGAGTAATCTGTGTGTTCATATGGTTGTTTGAATAATCAGTGTGTTCATGTAGTGGGTTCGAGTAATAAGTGTGTTCATATGGTGGTTCGAGTAATCAGTGTGTTCATATGGTGGTTTGAGTAATCAGTGTGTTCATATGGTGGTTCGAGTAATCAGTGTGTTCATGTAGTGGGTTCGAGTAATCAGTGTGTTCATATGGTGGTTCGAGTAATCAGTGTGTTCATATGGTGGTTCGAGTAATCAGTGTGTTCATATGGTGGTTTGAATAATCAGTGTGTTCATATGGTGGTTCGAGTAATCAGTGTGTTCATATGGTAGTTTGAATAATCAGTGTGTTCATATGGTGGTTCGAATAATCAGTGTGTGCATATGGTGGTTTGAGTAATCTGTGTGTTCATGTGGTGGTTCAAGTAATCAGTGTGTTCATGTAGTGGGTTCGAGTAATCAGTGTGTTCGTATGGTGGTTCGAGTTATCAGTGTGTTCATATGGTTGTTTGAAGAATCAGTGTGTTCATGTAGTGGGTTCGAGTAATCAGTGTGTTCATATGGTGGTTCGTGTAATCAGTGTGTTCATATGGTTGTTCGAGTAATCAGTGTGTTCATATGGTGGTTCGAGTAATCAGTGTGTTCATGTAGTGGGTTCGAGTAATCTGTGTTCATATGGTGGTTCGAGTAATCAGTGTGTTCATATGGTGGTTTGAGTAATCAGTGTGTTCATATGGTGGTTCGAGTAATCAGTGTGTTCATGAAGTGGGTTTGAATAATCACTGTGTTCATATGGTAGTTCGAGTAATCAGTGTGTTCATGTAGTGGGTTCGAGTAATCAGTGTGTTCATATGGTAGTTTGAGTAATCAGTGTGTTCAGATGGTGGTTCGAGTAATCAGTGTGTTCATATGGTAGTTTGAGTAATCAGTGTGTTCATATGGTTGTTTGAATAATCAGTGTGTTCATATGGTGGTTCGAGTAATCAGTGTGATCATATGATGGTTAGAGTAATCAGTGTGTTCATGTAGTGGGTTCGAGTAATCAGTGTGTTCATATGGTGGTTCGTGTAACCAGTGTGTTCATATGGTAGTTTGCGTAATCAGTGTGTTCATATGGTTGTTTGAATAATCAGTGTGTTCATATGGTGGTTCGAGTAATCAGTGTGTTCATATGGTGGTTCGAGTAATCAGTGTGTTCATGTAGTGGGTTCGAGTAATCTGTGTTCATGTAGTGGGTTCGAGTAATCAGTGTGTTCATATGGTAGTTTAAGTAATCAGTGTGTTCATATGGTGGTTCGAGTAATCAGTGTGTTCATATGGTAGTGTGTTCATATGGTGGTTTGAGTAATCAGTGTGTTCATATGGTGGTTCGAGTAATCAGTGTGTTGATATGGTGGTTTGAGTAATCAGTGTGTTCATATGGTAGTTTGAGTAGTCAGTGTGTTCATATGGACGTTCGAGTAATCAGTGTGTTCGTATGGTTGTTCGAGTAATCAGTGTGTTCATGTGGTGGTTCGAGTAATCAGTGTGTTCATGTAGTGGGTTCGAGTAATCAGTGTGTTCATATGGTGGTTCGAGTAATCAGTGTGTTCATATGGTTGTTTGAAGAATCAGTGTGTTCATGTAGTGGGTTCGAGTAATCAGTGTGTTCATATGGTGGTTCGAGTAATCAGTGTATTCATATGGTGGTTCAAGAAATCAGTGTGTTCATGTAGTGGGTTCGAGTAATCTGTGTTCATATGGTGGTTCGAGTAATCAGTGTGTTCATATACTGGTTCGAGTAATCAGTGTGTTCATATGGTGGTTCGAGTAATCAGTGTGTTCATATGGTGGTTCGAGTAATCAGTGTGTTCATATGGTGGTTCGAGTAATCAGTGTGTTCATGTAGTGGGTTCGAGTAATCAGTGTGTTCATATGGTGGTTCGAGTAATCAGTGTGTTCATGTAGTGGGTTCGAGTAATCTGTGTTCATATGGTGGTTCGAGTAATCAGTGTGTTCATATGGTGGTTTGAGTAATCAGTGTGTTCATATGGTGGTTCGAGTAATCAGTGTGTTCATGAAGTGGGTTTGAATAATCACTGTGTTCATATGGTAGTTCGAGTAATCAGTGTGTTCATGTGGTGGTTCGAGTAATCAGTGTGTTCATGTAGTGGGTTCGAGTAATCAGTGTGTTCATATGGTAGTTTGAGTAATCAGTGTGTTCATATGGTGGTTCGAGTAATCAGTGTGTTCATATGGTAGTTTGAGTAATCAGTGTGTTCATATGGTTGTTTGAATAATCAGTGTGTTCATATGGTGGTTCGAGTAATCAGTGTGATCATATGATGGTTAGAGTAATCAGTGTGTTCATGTAGTGGGTTCGAGTAATCAGTGTGTTCATATGGTGGTTTCGTGTAACCAGTGTGTTCATATGGTAGTTTGCGTAATCAGTGTGTTCATATGGTTGTTTGAATAATCAGTGTGTTCATATGGTGGTTCGAGTAATCAGTGTGATCATATGATGGTTAGAGTAATCAGTGTGTTCATGTAGTGGGTTCGAGTAATCAGTGTGTTCATGTAGTGGGTTCCGAGTAATCAGTGTGTTCATATGGTGGTTTGAATAATCAGTGTGTTCATATGGTGGTTCGAGTAATCAGTGTGTTCATATGATGGTTCGAGTAATCAGTGTGTTCATATGGTGGTTCGAGTAATCAGTGTGTTCATATGGTAGTTTGAGTAATCAGTGTGTTCATATGGTGGTTTGACTAATCAGTGTGTTATATGGTAGTTTCAGTAATCAGTGTGTTCATATGGTGGTTCGCGTAATGAGTGTGTTCATTTGATGGTTCGAGTAATCAGTGTGTTCATATGGTAGTTTGAATAAGCAGTGTGTTCATATGGTGGTTCGAGTAATCAGTGTTTTCATATGGTGGTTTGAGTAATTTCTGTGTTCATATGGTGGTTCGAATAATCAGTGTGTTCATATGGTGGTTTGAGTAATCTGTGTGTTCATATGGTTGTTTGAATAATCAGTGTGTTCATGTAGTGGGTTCGAGTAATAAGTGTGTTCATATGGTGGTTCGAGTAATCAGTGTGTTCATATGGTGGTTTGAGTAATCAGTGTGTTCATATGGTGGTTCGAGTAATCAGTGTGTTCATGTAGTGGGTTCGAGTAATCAGTGTGTTCATATGGTGGTTCGAGTAATCAGTGTGTTCATATGGTGGTTCGAGTAATCAGTGTGTTCATATGGTGGTTTGAATAATCAGTGTGTTCATATGGTGGTTCGAGTAATCAGTGTGTTCATATGGTAGTTTGAATAATCAGTGTGTTCATATGGTGGTTCGAATAATCAGTGTGTGCATATGGTGGTTTGAGTAATCTGTGTGTTCATGTGGTGGTTTGAGTAATCAGTGTGTTCATGTAGTGGGTTCGAGTAATCAGTGTGTTCATATGGTGGTTCGAGTTATCAGTGTGTTCATATGGTTGTTTGAAGAATCAGTGTGTTCATGTAGTGGGTTCGAGTAATCAGTGTGTTCATATGGTGGTTCGTGTAATCAGTGTGTTCATATGGTTGTTCGAGTAATCAGTGTGTTCATATGGTGGTTCGAGTAATCAGTGTGTTCATGTAGTGGGTTCGAGTAATCTGTGTTCATATGGTGGTTCGAGTAATCAGTGTGTTCATATGGTGGTTTGAGTAATCAGTGTGTTCATATGGTGGTTCGAGTAATCAGTGTGTTCATGAATAGGGTTTGAATAATCACTGTGTTCATATGGTAGTTCGAGTAATCAGTGTGTTCATGTAGTGGGTTCGAGTAATCAGTGTGTTCATATGGTAGTTTGAGTAATCAGTGTGTTCATATGGTGGTTCGAGTAATCAGTGTGTTCATATGGTAGTTTGAGTAATCAGTGTGTTCATATGGTTGTTTGAATAATCAGTGTGTTCATATGGTGGTTCGAGTAATCAGTGTGATCATATGATGGTTAGAGTAATCAGTGTGTTCATGTAGTGGGTTCGAGTAATCAGTGTGTTCATATGGTGGTTCGTGTAACCAGTGTGTTCATATGGTAGTTTGCGTAATCAGTGTGTTCATATGGTTGTTTGAATAATCAGTGTGTTCATATGGTGGTTCGAGTAATCAGTGTGATCATATGATGGTTAGAGTAATCAGTGTGTTCATGTAGTGGGTTCGAGTAATCAGTGTGTTCATGTAGTGGGTTCGAGTAATCAGTGTGTTCATATGGTGGTTCGAGTAATCAGTGTGTTCATATGGTAGTTTGAGTAATCAGTGTGTTCATATGGTGGTTTGAGTAATCAGTGTGTTATATGGTAGTTTCAGTAATCAGTGTGTTCATATGGTGGTTCGCGTAATGAGTGTGTTCATATGATGGTTCGAGTAATCAGTGTGTTCATATGGTAGTTTGAATAATCAGTGTGTTCATATGGTGGTTCGAGTAATCAGTGTTTTCATATGGTGGTTTGAGTAATCACTCTGTTCATATGGTGGTTCGAATAATCAGTGTGTTCATATGGTGGTTTGAGTAATCTGTGTGTTCATATGGTTGTTTGAATAATCAGTGTGTTCATGTAGTGGGTTCGAGTAATAAGTGTGTTCATATGGTGGTTCGAGTAATCAGTGTGTTCATATGGTGGTTTGAGTAATCAGTGTGTTCATATGGTGGTTCGAGTAATCAGTGTGTTCATGTAGTGGGTTCGAGTAATCAGTGTGTTCATATGGTGGTTCGAGTAATCAGTGTGTTCATATGGTGGTTCGAGTAATCAGTGTGTTCATATGGTGGTTTGAATAATCAGTGTGTTCATATGGTGGTTCGAGTAATCAGTGTGTTCATATGGTAGTTTGAATAATCAGTGTGTTCATATGGTGGTTCGAATAATCAGTGTGTGCATATGGTGGTTTGAGTAATCTGTGTGTTCATATGGTTGTTTGAATAATCAGTGTGTTCATGTAGTGGGTTCGAGTAATAAGTGTGTTCATATGGTGGTTCGAGTAATCAGTGTGTTCATGAAGTGGGTTTGAATAATCACTGTGTTCATATGGTAGTTCGAGTAATCTGTGTTCATGTAGTGGGTTCGAGTAATCAGTGTGTTCATATGGTAGTTTAAGTAATCAGTGTGTTCATATGGTGGTTCGAGTAATCAGTGTGTTCATATGGTAGTGTGTTCATATGGTGGTTTGAGTAATCAGTGTGTTCATATGGTGGTTCGAGTAATCAGTGTGTTCATATGGTGGTTTGAGTAATCAGTGTGTTCATATGGTAGTTTGAGTAGTCAGTGTGTTCATATGGACGTTCGAGTAATCAGTGTGTTCATATGGTTGTTCGAGTAATCAGTGTGTTCATGTGGTGGTTCGAGTAATCAGTGTGTTCATGTAGTGGGTTCGAGTAATCAGTGTGTTCATATGGTGGTTCGAGTAATCAGTGTGTTCATATGGTTGTTTGAAGAATCAGTGTGTTCATGTAGTGGGTTCGAGTAATCAGTGTGTTCATATGGTGGTTCGAGTAATCAGTGTATTCATATGGTGGTTCAAGAAATCAGTGTGTTCATGTAGTGGGTTCGAGTAATCTGTGTTCATATGGTGGTTCGAGTAATCAGTGTGTTCATATAGTGGTTCGAGTAATCAGTGTGTTCATGTAGTGGGTTCGAGTAATCAGTGTGTTCATATGGTGGTTCGAGTAATCAGTGTGTTCATGTAGTGGGTTCGAGTAATCTGTGTTCATATGGTGGTTCGAGTAATCAGTGTGTTCATATGGTGGTTTGAGTAATCAGTGTGTTCATATGGTGGTTCGAGTAATCAGTGTGTTCATGAAGTGGGTTTGAATAATCACTGTGTTCATATGGTAGTTCGAGTAATCAGTGTGTTCATGTGGTGGTTCGAGTAATCAGTGTGTTCATGTAGTGGTTCGAGTAATCAGTGTGTTCATGTAGTGGGTTCGAGTAATCAGTGTGTTCATATGGTGGTTCGAGTAATCAGTGTGTTCATGTAGTGGGTTCGAGTAATCTGTGTTCATATGGTGGTTCGAGTAATCAGTGTGTTCATATGGTGGTTTGAGTAATCAGTGTGTTCATATGGTGGTTCGAGTAATCAGTGTGTTCATGAAGTGGGTTTGAATAATCACTGTGTTCATATGGTAGTTCGAGTAATCAGTGTGTTCATGTGGTGGTTCGAGTAATCAGTGTGTTCATGTAGTGGGTTCGAGTAATCAGTGTGTTCATATGGTAGTTTGAGTAATCAGTGTGTTCATATGGTGGTTCGAGTAATCAGTGTGTTCATATGGTAGTTTGAGTAATCAGTGTGTTCATATGGTTGTTTGAATAATCAGTGTGTTCATATGGTGGTTCGAGTAATCAGTGTGATCATATGATGGTTAGAGTAATCAGTGTGTTCATGTAGTGGGTTCGAGTAATCAGTGTGTTCATATGGTGGTTTCGTGTAACCAGTGTGTTCATATGGTAGTTTGCGTAATCAGTGTGTTCATATGGTTGTTTGAATAATCAGTGTGTTCATATGGTGGTTCGAGTAATCAGTGTGATCATATGATGGTTAGAGTAATCAGTGTGTTCATGTAGTGGGTTCGAGTAATCAGTGTGTTCATGTAGTGGGTTCCGAGTAATCAGTGTGTTCATATGGTGGTTTGAATAATCAGTGTGTTCATATGGTGGTTCGAGTAATCAGTGTGTTCATATGATGGTTCGAGTAATCAGTGTGTTCATATGGTGGTTCGAGTAATCAGTGTGTTCATATGGTAGTTTGAGTAATCAGTGTGTTCATATGGTGGTTTGAGTAATCAGTGTGTTATATGGTAGTTTCAGTAATCAGTGTGTTCATATGGTGGTTCACGTAATGAGTGTGTTCATTTGATGGTTCGAGTAATCAGTGTGTTCATATGGTAGTTTGAATAATCAGTGTGTTCATATGGTGGTTAGAGTAATCAGTGTTTTCATATGGTGGTTTGAGTAATTTCTGTGTTCATATGGTGGTTCGAATAATCAGTGTGTTCATATGGTGGTTTGAGTAATCTGTGTGTTCATATGGTTGTTTGAATAATCAGTGTGTTCATGTAGTGGGTTCGAGTAATAAGTGTGTTCATATGGTGGTTCGAGTAATCAGTGTGTTCATATGGTGGTTTGAGTAATCAGTGTGTTCATATGGTGGTTCGAGTAATCAGTGTGTTCATGTAGTGGGTTCGAGTAATCAGTGTGTTCATATGGTGGTTCGAGTAATCAGTGTGTTCATATGGTGGTTCGAGTAATCAGTGTGTTCATATGGTGGTTTGAATAATCAGTGTGTTCATATGGTGGTTCGAGTAATCAGTGTGTTCATATGGTAGTTTGAATAATCAGTGTGTTCATATGGTGGTTCGAATAATCAGTGTGTGCATATGGTGGTTTGAGTAATCTGTGTGTTCATGTGGTGGTTCAAGTAATCAGTGTGTTCATGTAGTGGGTTCGAGTAATCAGTGTGTTCATATGGTGGTTTGAGTAATCAGTGTGTTCATATGGTGGTTCGAGTAATCAGTGTGTTCATATGGTAGTTTGAGTAATCAGTGTGTTCATATGGTTGTTTGAATAATCAGTGTGTTCATATGGTGGTTCGAGTAATCAGTGTGATCATATGATGGTTAGAGTAATCAGTGTGTTCATGTAGTGGGTTCGAGTAATCAGTGTGTTCATATGGTGGTTTCGTGTAACCAGTGTGTTCATATGGTAGTTTGCGTAATCAGTGTGTTCATATGGTTGTTTGAATAATCAGTGTGTTCATATGGTGGTTCGAGTAATCAGTGTGATCATATGATGGTTAGAGTAATCAGTGTGTTCATGTAGTGGGTTCGAGTAATCAGTGTGTTCATGTAGTGGGTTCCGAGTAATCAGTGTGTTCGTATGGTGGTTTGAATAATCAGTGTGTTCATATGGTGGTTCGAGTAATCAGTGTGTTCATATGATGGTTCGAGTAATCAGTGTGTTCATATGGTGGTTCGAGTAATCAGTGTGTTCATATGGTAGTTTGAGTAATCAGTGTGTTCATATGGTGGTTTGAGTAATCAGTGTGTTATATGGTAGTTTCAGTAATCAGTGTGTTCATATGGTGGTTCACGTAATGAGTGTGTTCATTTGATGGTTCGAGTAATCAGTGTGTTCATATGGTAGTTTGAATAATCAGTGTGTTCATATGGTGGTTCGAGTAATCAGTGTTTTCATATGGTGGTTTGAGTAATTTCTGTGTTCATATGGTGGTTCGAATAATCAGTGTGTTCATATGGTGGTTTGAGTAATCTGTGTGTTCATATGGTTGTTTGAATAATCAGTGTGTTCATGTAGTGGGTTCGAGTAATAAGTGTGTTCATATGGTGGTTCGAGTAATCAGTGTGTTCATATGGTGGTTTGAGTAATCAGTGTGTTCATATGGTGGTTCGAGTAATCAGTGTGTTCATGTAGTGGGTTCGAGTAATCAGTGTGTTCATATGGTGGTTCGAGTAATCAGTGTGTTCATATGGTGGTTCGAGTAATCAGTGTGTTCATATGGTGGTTTGAATAATCAGTGTGTTCATATGGTGGTTCGAGTAATCAGTGTGTTCATATGGTAGTTTGAATAATCAGTGTGTTCATATGGTGGTTCGAATAATCAGTGTGTGCATATGGTGGTTTGAGTAATCTGTGTGTTCATGTGGTGGTTCAAGTAATCAGTGTGTTCATGTAGTGGGTTCGAGTAATCAGTGTGTTCATATGGTGGTTCGAGTTATCAGTGTGTTCATATGGTTGTTTGAAGAATCAGTGTGTTCATGTAGTGGGTTCGAGTAATCAGTGTGTTCATATGGTGGTTCGTGTAATCAGTGTGTTCATATGGTTGTTCGAGTAATCAGTGTGTTCATATGGTGGTTCGAGTAATCAGTGTGTTCATGTAGTGGGTTCGAGTAATCTGTGTTCATATGGTGGTTCGAGTAATCAGTGTGTTCATATGGTGGTTTGAGTAATCAGTGTGTTCATATGGTGGTTCGAGTAATCAGTGTGTTCATGAAGTGGGTTTGAATAATCACTGTGTTCATATGGTAGTTCGAGTAATCAGTGTGTTCATGTAGTGGGTTCGAGTAATCAGTGTGTTCATATGGTAGTTTGAGTAATCAGTGTGTTCATATGGTGGTTAGAGTAATCAGTGTGTTCATATGGTAGTTTGAGTAATCAGTGTGTTCATATGGTTGTTTGAATAATCAGTGTGTTCATATGGTGGTTCGAGTAATCAGTGTGATCATATGATGGTTAGAGTAATCAGTGTGTTCATGTAGTGGGTTCGAGTAATCAGTGTGTTCATATGGTGGTTCGTGTAACCAGTGTGTTCATATGGTAGTTTGCGTAATCAGTGTGTTCATATGGTGGTTCGAGTAATCAGTGTGTTCATATGGTGGTTCGAGTAATCAGTGTGTTCATGTAGTGGGTTCGAGTAATCAGTGTGTTCATATGGTGGTTCGAGTAATCAGTGTGTTCATGTAGTGGGTTCGAGTAATCTGTGTTCATATGGTGGTTCGAGTAATCAGTGTGTTCATATGGTGGTTTGAGTAATCAGTGTGTTCATATGGTGGTTCGAGTAATCAGTGTGTTCATGAAATGGGTTTGAATAATCACTGGGTTCATATGGTAGTTCGAGTAATCAGTGTGTTCATGTGGTGGTTCGAGTAATCAGTGTGTTCATGTAGTGGGTTCGAGTAATCAGTGTGTTCATATGGTAGTTTGAGTAATCAGTGTGTTCATATGGTGGTTCGAGTAATCAGTGTGTTCATATGGTAGTTTGAGTAATCAGTGTGTTCATATGGTTGTTTGAATAATCAGTGTGTTCATATGGTGGTTCGAGTAATCAGTGTGATCATATGATGGTTAGAGTAATCAGTGTGTTCATGTAGTGGGTTCGAGTAATCAGTGTGTTCATATGGTGGTTTCGTGTAACCAGTGTGTTCATATGGTAGTTTGCGTAATCAGTGTGTTCATATGGTTGTTTGAATAATCAGTGTGTTCATATGGTGGTTCGAGTAATCAGTGTGATCATATGATGGTTAGAGTAATCAGTGTGTTCATGTAGTGGGTTCGAGTAATCAGTGTGTTCATGTAGTGGGTTCCGAGTAATCAGTGTGTTCATATGGTGGTTTGAATAATCAGTGTGTTCATATGGTGGTTCGAGTAATCAGTGTGTTCATATGATGGTTCGAGTAATCAGTGTGTTCATATGGTGGTTCGAGTAATCAGTGTGTTCATATGGTAGTTTGAGTAATCAGTGTGTTCATATGGTGGTTTGAGTAATCAGTGTGTTATATGGTAGTTTCAGTAATCAGTGTGTTCATATGGTGGTTCACGTAATGAGTGTGTTCATTTGATGGTTCGAGTAATCAGTGTGTTCATATGGTAGTTTGAATAATCAGTGTGTTCATATGGTGGTTCGAGTAATCAGTGTTTTCATATGGTGGTTTGAGTAATTTCTGTGTTCATATGGTGGTTCGAATAATCAGTGTGTTCATATGGTGGTTTGAGTAATCTGTGTGTTCATATGGTTGTTTGAATAATCAGTGTGTTCATGTAGTGGGTTCGAGTAATAAGTGTGTTCATATGGTGGTTCGAGTAATCAGTGTGTTCATATGGTGGTTTGAGTAATCAGTGTGTTCATATGGTGGTTCGAGTAATCAGTGTGTTCATGTAGTGGGTTCGAGTAATCAGTGTGTTCATATGGTGGTTCGAGTAATCAGTGTGTTCATATGGTGGTTCGAGTAATCAGTGTGTTCATATGGTGGTTTGAATAATCAGTGTGTTCATATGGTGGTTCGAGTAATCAGTGTGTTCATATGGTAGTTTGAATAATCAGTGTGTTCATATGGTGGTTCGAATAATCAGTGTGTGCATATGGTGGTTTGAGTAATCTGTGTGTTCATGTGGTGGTTCAAGTAATCAGTGTGTTCATGTAGTGGGTCCGAGTAATCAGTGTGTTCATATGGTTGTTTGAAGAATCAGTGTGTTCATGTAGTGGGTTCGAGTAATCAGTGTGTTCATATGGTGGTTCGTGTAATCAGTGTGTTCATATGGTTGTTCGAGTAATCAGTGTGTTCATATGGTGGTTCGAGTAATCAGTGTGTTCATGTAGTGGGTTCGAGTAATCTGTGTTCATATGGTGGTTCGAGTAATCAGTGTGTTCATATGGTGGTTTGAGTAATCAGTGTGTTCATATGGTGGTTCGAGTAATCAGTGTGTTCATGAAGTGGGTTTGAATAAACACTGTGTTCATATGGTAGTTCGAGTAATCAGTGTGTTCATGTAGTGGGTTCGAGTAATCAGTGTGTTCATATGGTAGTTTGAGTAATCAGTGTGTTCATATGGTGGTTAGAGTAATCAGTGTGTTCATATGGTAGTTTGAGTAATCAGTGTGTTCATATGGTTGTTTGAATAATCAGTGTGTTCATATGGTGGTTCGAGTAATCAGTGTGATCATATGATGGTTAGAGTAATCAGTGTGTTCATGTAGTGGGTTCGAGTAATCAGTGTGTTCATATGGTGGTTCGTGTAACCAGTGTGTTCATATGGTAGTTTGCGTAATCAGTGTGTTCATATGGTTGTTTGAATAATCAGTGTGTTCATATGGTGGTTCGAGTAATCAGTGTGATCATATGATGGTTAGAGTAATCAGTGTGTTCATGTAGTGGGTTCGAGTAATCAGTGTGTTCATGTAGTGGGTTCGAGTAATCAGTGTGTTCATATGGTGGTTCGAGTAATCAGTGTGTTCATATGGTAGTTTGAGTAATCAGTGTGTTCATATGGTGGTTTGAGTAATCAGTGTGTTATATGGTAGTTTCAGTAATCAGTGTGTTCATATGGTGGTTCGCGTAATGAGTGTGTTCATATGATGGTTCGAGTAATCAGTGTGTTCATATGGTAGTTTGAATAATCAGTGTGTTCATATGGTGGTTCGAGTAATCAGTGTTTTCATATGGTGGTTTGAGTAATCACTCTGTTCATATGGTGGTTCGAATAATCAGTGTGTTCATATGGTGGTTTGAGTAATCTGTGTGTTCATATGGTTGTTTGAATAATCAGTGTGTTCATGTAGTGGGTTCGAGTAATAAGTGTGTTCATATGGTGGTTCGAGTAATCAGTGTGTTCATATGGTGGTTTGAGTAATCAGTGTGTTCATATGGTGGTTCGAGTAATCAGTGTGTTCATGTAGTGGGTTCGAGTAATCAGTGTGTTCATATGGTGGTTCGAGTAATCAGTGTTCATATGGTGGTTCGAGTAATCAGTGTGTTCATATGGTGGTTTGAATAATCAGTGTGTTCATATGGTGGTTCGAGTAATCAGTGTGTTCATATGGTAGTTTGAATAATCAGTGTGTTCATATGGTGGTTCGAATAATCAGTGTGTGCATATGGTGGTTTGAGTTATCTGTGTGTTCATATGGTTGTTTGAATAATCAGTGTGTTCATGTAGTGGGTTCGAGTAATAAGTGTGTTCATATGGTGGTTCGAGTAATCAGTGTGTTCATGAAGTGGGTTTGAATAATCACTGTGTTCATATGGTAGTTCGAGTAATCAGTGTGTTCATGTAGTGGGTTCGAGTAATCAGTGTGTTCATATGGTAGTTTGAGTAATCAGTGTGTTCATATGGTGGTTAGAGTAATCAGTGTGTTCATATGGTAGTTTGAGTAATCAGTGTGTTCATATGGTTGTTTGAATAATCAGTGTGTTCATATGGTGGTTCGAGTAATCAGTGTGATCATATGATGGTTAGAGTAATCAGTGTGTTCATGTAGTGGGTTCGAGTAATCAGTGTGTTCATATGGTGGTTCGTGTAACCAGTGTGTTCATATGATAGTTTGAGTAATCAGTGTGTTCATATGGTGGTTTGAATAATCAGTGTGTTCATATGGTGGTTCGAGTAATCAGTGTGTTCATATGATGGTTCGAGTAATCAGTGTGTTCATATGGTGATTCGAGTAATCAGTGTGTTCATATGGTAGTTTGAGTAATCAGTGTGTTCATATGGTGGTTTGAGTAATCAGTGTGTTCATATGGTAGTTTCAGTAATCAGTGTGTTCATATGGTGGTTCGAGTAATGAGTGTGTTCATATGATGGTTCGAGTAATCAGTGTGTTCATATGGTAGTTTGAATAATCAGTGTGTTCATATGGTGGTTCGAGTAATCAGTGTTTTCATATGGTAGTTTGAGTAATCACATTGTTCATATGGTGGTTCGAATAATCAGTGTGTTCATATGATGGTTTGAGTAATCTGTGTGTTCATATGGTTGTTTGAATAATCAGTGTGTTCATGTAGTGGGTTCGAGTAATAAGTGTGTTCATATGGTGGTTCGAGTAATCAGTGTGTTCATATGGTGGTTTGAGTAATCAGTGTGTTCATATGGTGGTTCGAGTAATCAGTGTGTTCATGTAGTGGGTTCGAGTAATCAGTGTGTTCATATGGTGGTTCGAGTAATCAGTGTGTTCATATGGTGGTTCGAGTAATCAGTGTGTTCATATGGTGGTTTGAATAATCAGTGTGTTCTTATGGTGGTTCGAGTAATCAGTGTGTTCATATGGTAGTTGGAATAATCAGTGTGTTCATATGGTGGTTCGAGTAATCAGTGTTTTCATATGGTAGTTTGAGTAATCACTGTGTTCATATGGTGGTTCGAATAATCAGTGTGTTCATATGGTGGTTTGAGTAATCTGTGTGTTCATATGGTTGTTTGAATAATCAGTGTGTTCATGTAGTGGGTTCGAGTAATAGGTGTGTTCATATGGTGGTTCGAGTAATCAGTGTGTTCATATGGTGGTTTGAGTAATCAGTGTGTTCATATGGCGGTTCGAGTAATCAGTGTGTTCATGTAGTGGGTTCGAGTAATCAGTTTGTTCATATGGTGGTTCGAGTAATCAGTGTGTTCATATGGTGGTTCGAGTAATCAGTGTGTTCATATGGTGGTTTGAATAATCAGTGTGTTCATATGGTGGTTCGAGTAATCAGTGTGTTCATATGATGGTTCGAGTAATCAGTGTGTTCATATGGTGGTTCGAGTAATCAGTGTGTTCATATGGTAGTTTGAGTAATCAGTGTGTTGATATGGTGGTTCGAGTAATCAGTGTGTTCATATGGTAGTTTCAGTAATCAGTGTGTTCATGTGGGTTGGAGTAATCTGCGTGTTCGAGGTGGTTCGAGTAATCAGTGTGTTCATATGGTAGTTTGAATAATCAGTGTGTTCATATAGTGGTTCGAGTAATCAGTGTGTTCATGTAGTGGGTTTGAGTAATCAGTGTGTTCATATGGTGGTTCGAGTAATCAGTGTGTTCATATGGTGGTTCGAGTAATCAGTGTGTTCATATGGTGGTTCGAGGAATCAGTGTGTTCATATGGTGGTTCGAGTAACCAGTGTGTTCATATGGTGGTTTCGAGTAATAAGTGTGTTCATATGGTGGTTCGAGTAATCAGTGTGTTCATATGGTGGTTCGAGTAATCAGTGTGTTCATATGTTGGTTCGAATAATCAGTGTGTTCATATGGTGGTTTGAATAATCTGTTTGTTACTTATAATGAATAATCAGTGTGTCCAATGTTTGGTATTCTAATGTCTGACCCACATAATTGTGAGCCATATGGGGATACTTCAATGTTTGACTTCTCTGAACTAAAGCCCGATGGCAAATAAAGCTGAAACATTGCTCCAACTTTAAATAATGCCACCCACAAATGGCAGTCCTATTGATGTCTTCTGGTCATGTCATTTAATAAGGGGATGTTCTAACCAGAAGTGTGTTGGAATTACACCGGAAACATAGGGCGAAGCAATCTGTATATTTATTCGACGTATATATAAGTCTGCAGTCAAATCAACCAACACAACCTACAATAGCACACAGAGAGACACAATCGGTTCAGCCCTCCGTAACACGCCATACTTCTCTCAAGCATTACCCAAAACTAACTGCCCCCCTATGTCACACCATTACATCACAATCTCATAGAATTTATATACATGCATAACATAGCTTGTAACAAATGCAAGGATACAAACAAAACTCGAGCCTCAAACGAAACCAGAAGTATTGTGTAGAAGGGAGATAACTCCATCATGGGATAACATAAAGGCCACTAGAAAATATCGTAAGAATATAACTTCACATTTCACCCACCCCTAAAAAACATGTTCATATTTCTGTCATCTTGCAAATGTATGTATCTTTTGAAAACCATGGTAACGTACCCTAATTAATCCAATAGGCTAACCTGTATACAAAGTATTAATAATGAACAACAGCTTATGTAAAGTTCTGTCAACTTGCAAATGTCTCTGTATTTTCTTAAAACTTGAAACAAGCTGATACAATGTATACACATTTAACTTTTAACCATATCACAGTTTACAGTCATAGTCCAGGTAGGCTGAAGTATGCCTGTCTCGAACAGTTAGCCCAGGTGACACTTCGTCCTCTGATACCAATATGCCAGGGCTGACATGTTCCATCAAACCGTCACATGTGTCTGACTGCAATGGAGCCTCTCCTGATGAAACACTCACATCACTTTTGCTGTCATCATCAAAGAAATCGTCACAAATCACAGTTGAACCCCCCATTAGTGATCTCTGTGCTGTCACATTACTTAATATAATTTCATGTTTAGTTCCCTGGGATATTGCTCCTGTATGTCTAGTACTTGTACAGGTGCCCCAGTGAAGATTTTCAACTTATGCTATGAACCACATATTTCTTTTACTTCTGTTGTATATGTTGGATTCGATACAGTATCTCTGACAGTTTTGATAGCACTTCGTATGGGCCTTCCCACCACTTGTGTAGTTTCTTGCACTGCCCTCGGCGAGGAATAGGCTTATAAAGCCACACCTTATCCCTTTCTTTTAAAAGGCCACTATGTGCTGTCTGTAGGTTTTTCTCTGTGTTTGGGAAGATACTTTTAAATTCTCTCACACCTCCTTAAACACTGCTTCCATCTTTCTCTTTATGTTATCTGTATATTTGGCAGCATCTACAGTTATCTCTTCTGGACTGCCATACACAATGTCTAGAGGCATTCTAATTTCACGACCAAATGTGAGCAAATTTGGGGAGAATTCAGTTGAACTGTGTTTGCTGGACCAGTATGCCATCATCATGAAGGGTCATTTTTGATCCCATTCTCTTTGCTGATTATTTACAAATTTACTCAGTATGTCTCCTACTGTCCTATTCAGTCTTTCCACTAATCCTTTGACTGAGGATGGTAGGGAGTAGTGTGTGTCTTTTGTATGCCAAGAGTATTACACAGTGATTTGAATACCGCCGATTCAAAATTTCTTCCCTGATCAGAGTGGGGTGATTCTGGTACGCCATATATACACACAAATTCAGATACCAGTTTATTGCTTACTGTTTCTGCTTTCTGGTCAGGAATTTGTCAGCCCACTAAGTGAAGCAATCCACAGCCACATGGATGTATCGGTTCCCTTCTGATGTAGTTGGCAGTGGTCCTGATATATCTGTAGCTAGTCTCTCCACTAACATGTTGGGCTTTTGGTTTTCTTCCACCCAGATTTCTCCAGCCACAGGTATCACAAGCTTCACACCATCTTTCAATATCCTTCAAAAGCCAGTAAAAATTATTTCTTACTCATTCAATGGTTTTTCTTGCTCCCATGTGTCCAGCTGTGGTCTCCATCTTCCATCCACTGAATGGCCTGTCTCAACACTTGGTCATTTCTTTGTTTAATTTACCAGACCTCTTCCTTTGAAACGAATCCTTGCTCTGAGATATCTTTAAATGAGATGGAGAGTCTGTCCCTTGAATTGGCACTGTGATTACATTCTCAATAACCACCTAGACTTCTTGGCCAGTCACTGTATCTCCATCCTCTGGAATGGGGACAGATGGTAGTCTTGACATAACATCAGCATTCATATGTTTGACTCCTGGTCTGTATTGTATGGTTTGTGTAAAAAATTTTGTTCTATCAGAAAATGTCTAAAGTGTAGTGTCCATCTTCCGGAGGCAAGAGCGTTAACTGACTTTACAAGTCCAGTTTCCACCCTTGTCGAACTAGGCTGGAATTCCTGGGCTCGATCGTAACGCCACCAGTGGCTATTACGAGTTATGTCATTTCTATGCCTCTCCCATATGGACCAATCAGATTCCACCTCTCGTATGCTTCAAACAAAATGGTGGCGCCCAGCACCCAGCAAATCACGTAAGCACCTTGATTAAAAACATGAAAAGATTTGGAAAATATCTGTTGACTACGAGTTGGCGATGCAAATGCTTTGCAAATCCTGCAATCGACCGAATCTTGCATGACAGTTTATGACCTGGATTTCGATTTCGGTGCGCGATTTTGATTGGATTATGCATAGACTCGTTAGTCCAGCCAAAATGTAACTCCATAATCCCAGCTTAGTTCGGCAAGGGTGGAAACTGGACTTTTATAGTCAGTTACCGGTAACTCTCTTGCCTTGAGAAGATGTGTAGTGTCATGTAAACCACAGAGCATCTTCTTTCAGCTTTAGACAAAGATCTGCTTGCAAATGCCTCTCCACTCCATTTATTCTCTGAGACAACACTCCACCTAGACCAAAGTCACTGGCATCTGTGTCCAGTGTGAAAGGGAAATCAAAGTTTGGACATGCTTACACTTCTGCAGTTGTCAGCTTTTGTTTCAGAGAACAGAATGCTTCCTCACACAAGGAAGTTTTCTACTTGAAGTTTTCCCCCTTGTTGGTCAATCTGTACAGTGGTGATGCTATACTTGCCAAATATTTAATGAATCTTCTATAATATCCAGAAAGCCTAAGTAACCTGGGTACATCTGCTACATTGCTTGGTGTGGGCCATTTTGCGAAAGTCAATTTTTGATGGATCAGTTGCCGCCCCTCTCTCGGATATGACATGGTCTAGAAAGCTAACTTTAGACCCACACAACTTACATTTCTTAGGCTTCATCTTCAGTTCTGCTTCCAAGAGCTTCTGAAATACTTCTTCCAGCCTCTTCAAATGCTCCTCAAATGTGTCACTGAACATGATGTTATCGGCTAAATATATAACACACATTTCCCATTGTAAGCCTCCGGGACTTGTTCCATTAAACTTTGGAACGTTGCAGGTGCTGCACTTAATCCCATGGGCATAACACTGAACTCATATAGTTCATATGGTGTTGAAAAGGCTGTTTTCTCCTCCTCATCTTCCTCAAGGGAGACTTGCCAATATCCTGAAGATAGATCCGGTGTACTGTACCACTTAGCATTTCCCAATCTATCTAAAGCATCATCTACCCTCGGAACTGGATAGGTGTCCCTGCCACAGAGTTCATTCACAGAACTAAAAGCGGTACATTCCTTGTTGACCCATCAGATTTCTTAACCAGCACTACTGGAGATCACCATGGACGTGATGAAGGCTGAATCACACCTCGATCCAACATATCTTCCACCAGTGTTTTCACTTCCTGTCTCTTCTGAATAGGAACTCTCCATGGTACATAATGAACTGGTTGATAATATCCAGTATCAATTTTGTTCTCTCTGATGTTAGTACTGCCTAAATCTTTTTCTGTCTTCGAAAAAACTTTGCTAAAGATATCATTTGTTCAAGATACATGTATCATCAATTTTCTTCTTCTGTGTTTTGGAAATATTGCTGTTTATTATTTCTATGTTGTCTTGCCCAGGGTTTTTTCATTATTTTTATTCCTGAGGATTCCTTCTGTACTTTCTCTTTTATCTGATCCATATTAGTAAAATCTAAATATTTTTTACATTTGTATACTTATCCTGCATGACTCCTTAATGCATTATTTGCTGTTTTTTGACAGAAAGATGAAACTACAAAAGGTCCAGCTGCAGAAGAAGGAGCTGCAAATACCCTCACACAGCTGCCATGTGACCTCGGAAGTAGAGACGTCTTGTATGAGTACATTTAAAAAAAGAGTTTATCACAATTTCTTACCTCAAAGTATGTAGGCCAAGATATAAACACAATTTTATTTAGTATGTATGACTTCATGTTTACACTGACAGCCATACAACCAGCTATATCACGGAGTAAATTGTTCCTCAAAAAGAGAGGTGACATGAGCGTATGGATGCACAACTTGCTCTTCAGAAACATCTTAAGCAGCACATGTTTTCAAATCCAATCCTCATGAGATGAGAAAGTCCTGTAAAGAATTAACTCAGTAAGTCAGTCACAATGACAGCGCATCGTAATACATTTACATCAAGTACAAGACGTCAAAATGGCCCACACGATAAACGTGACGGGAGAGATTTCCGAAGTTGTTAATGATCAACTGGCGGATCATTGAAAGGTTAAAAAAGATGCGTCAAACAGACACTAAGGTAAATTCATAGATTGCTGGAGATGGTAGTTTAGATGTGCATTCTTCGTTTGTTCATTAGGATAGGCCGTAGCGAGGATATTCGTGAACAATCATGCAGTCACGCTTTCTGACATTTCTCAATGTATCCTGAAACACTGAGACCAAGAAGAAAGGTTCTAAATGATCAGAAAGAACGCTTATGTATGTTTTCGTGCTAGGGAATTCCCAGTGGTTTCCCCAGGAATGTGGAAGTAGTCCATCAGTGTTTACGTCATTCCAAGAACACTGTCTCCTGAAAAAGTTGTGTCGTTCATACACTTATAAACGTCAATTTCACAGTCATGTGACAGACCTCTCGTCCAATGGAAAAGCTGTATATCGTGTAAACTTCAAATTAAAAAATTATTACTGCTTGAACATAACATCTGAAGACTTCATGGGGACGTAGCACTGCGATGAGAGGGCACTTAGACGACATGATGTAGGATAAGTATACAAATGTAAAAAATATTTTTTACTAAACTTTTTAACTTATTCTGCATCACTACTTAATGCATCTTTATCAGACAGTACGTAGGGGGCATACCTTCAGAAGTGATCCTCAAGAGACCCTTGTCAAAATGTCCAAAGAACTATCAAAGCATCCTTTGTGATGACCAGAGCCGTGTGACCATCCTTGTCAAAAAGAACCGAGAGTGTGAAGGATGCAGGATATCCAGGTAACAGTACAGTTACAGAAAAAAGGTAGGTCTAGAACTGACGTACCGAGCTGACGCTAGTAGCATGTAAACCCTCTAGTCTGGGGTGACAAGCACCAGAGAGGTCAAAAGGACAGCTCTGGGCATCGGTAAGAGTAAATGGCATTTGGGGTTGGTGACCTGCCGGGTAACAACCAATGGGCCAAAGCTGTGAACGCCCTCCATGTCCTCTAAGGCTACATCTCTCCAGTAGTGGCTGGCAAAGACTGTGGCAGAACACAAGAAGCAACCTTCCATGATGGATCCGACAGAGCAGTTGCTGTGGAGGACCATGGTGGAGGCAATGGCTCTGATCTCATGAGGGTTATTGGCCCTGGGGGAATCAGTGCTCGAAATAGACGTTGGCCTAACAGATTTGTTCTTGGGCTGATAGTTTTAAATTTCAGCCGGCCTTTACTGCCTGCAGTTTAGTTTAAGCTGTAAACATGGTAAATGAATCATAACACTGAGATTGCTTGGTGAATCAGGGCCCAGCTTTAAAGTACTCGTTACTGGCCACACTGTACCCACGTCAAATAAAATATAGTTTCATGAACCTACCTGTCCTATCATTCATGTTTTAAATCTATCACGTTTCACAAAATCAGAAAATATGTATTTCATTTTAATTTATCATATTTTATCAACAGATTTAAACTTACTTACTATTTCCTGCAATGTTATTGCATCTTTCTTTATCTTGGACACACGCTTCGACAACAGGTCCAGAGTGAACATGTCAAAGAGCAATATATAGACGTTTCAAGTTGACAAGTTGACTGACAAGTTGACAGTCAATACAGCAGTGTATTCCCAGTTTTCTGTTCACCTATCACTCTACTCCTCATGCAACAACAGGTAGAACACCAGCTTGTTTGTTCATTGCACGAGAGATCCGCACTACATTGTGGTTGGTTCGACCAGAGTTAGAACGAAGGTTCTAAACACGCAGAGTGATCAGAAACTGTATCATGATAAGGGAAGGGGTCTCCATGAGTTTCTTCCAAGTGACCAACTTATGATCAAAGATCTGCGCAGAGAACACATGGTGTAGAGGAAATGTAGCAGAGCGCACAGCTCCCAAGTCTTATGTGGTTGTGCCGGAAGACGGTATGGTGTGGAAGAGGCATGTAGATCATTTGCGCTTTCAAGGTGACACGTCACAGGAGGACACCGAAAAACAATCACCAAGTCTTAGTGATGGCACCGGATCATGTTCCTAGTACTGTTCCTTTGCAAGAACTACCAGGTCAACGCGAAGCTCTGATTACAGAACATTTAGAAGCTTCGCCAATGTCACAACCACCGGCATCACTACCTCGGTGAAGCAAGACACTCAACTGAGACAGTCAACAAGGGTTAGTCGACCGCCTGAGAGACTGATTGATAGCCTGTGACTTGAACTGCTCAGTTGTTGAGTGTGGACATCTTCAGGTAGATTATCTAATTACAGTTACTGTTATGATGACATTCTATTTAGTTAAATATAGTTATACTCAAATGTGTATTGAGAATTTTGATTCATAGGAAGTAGTGAACATACAATTTAAGGAAGGAAGAGGGTGGTAATATGCAGTCACGTCCTGGTATAGGGGACTTTACTCTGTTGGGTAACTTCATGGGTAACAAAGTGTGTCACATGTATGGAACTTCACGTGTGATATAACACATGTGCTCGCCGGGGGTCAGCCATCTTAGATGTTATGCACGACTGTAACATTCCTGAATAAATATTGGAACCTGCTCAAGACTTGTCATACGACGGACACAACAGTTTCCATGCTCTTGGCACTTTAAGAGCTTCCATTCGTATATCGAGGTGATGCTGAAGCGCGGTGTATCGTTACTCCGCATGTAGGCATTGGAGGTCTACTGAAGTTAGTGATTCAGTCACATAGATGTAATCGACAGGCATCTGATAGAAGATTTGCAACATTAAGTACAAGAAAGCATGCAAACCAATCTGTACGCTGCACGGCTAGCATTAGGTCAGTTGACCTAATTCCTGTTGGAGATGTTTAGAGTAAGAGTGCTCGTGCCAATTGACTATTTAAATCACAAGACAGACAAGTGGTGTGAGGTGGGAACCGGTAGCCTTATGATGAATCTGTCAAATGGCTAATCTATCTTGAATGGTGAAGACCTACAAGTTCTGGTACAGACAATGTCAACCTGAAGCTACATAAACCAAGTTCAACAAGAGTGCTATCACCCCCTCTGTGGAAGCATTATAGGCAATATATATGAAACGATTACCAAGCAATAAACAAGAATTCAATGAGAATGTGACCACCTGGAGAATTCAAAATGGCTAATGGGAAAAACAATACGCCTGATATTAACATGACTATTGAGCCACTATCGAGCACCAAAGATTAATGCAACGAAAAAGGTAAGGTAAGTCACAAACCATAAGGAATATACAATCACAAGTACAACATAGATATAGAAATAACCAGCAAAGGATGCTGGTAGATTCAGGCAGCTTTATTCTCAAACACGTCCAGTCTTTTTGATTGACAAGCAGTAATGTGCTCATTTAAGACGTCTCAACCACATGGCAGCTGTGCGAGGGTATTTGCTACACAACCAGTCGAAACAACTTTTTCTGCAGCTGGAACTCTCACAGCTTTGTCTTTCTGTCAAGAAACAGCAGTAAATGCATTAAAGGGGAAGTGTACACGCAAAAATCGCTTTCTTTCTTTTTCTAAACAAAACGCAATTTTAGAATTAGTTAGTATCTGTGTTTGAAAATATACTCTCATTTTTTTCACAGTGAAAGTAGGAAGCTCACAATAGTGTGAAAATGATATGCCGTTATGAGGCCTTCGTTTTTCGAGCTAAACAGGCCTGAGTTATCCCCCTTAGATTATGACGTAATTGGTGCCAATTCAACTGGGTCCCTGTCTATTCTGAACGCAAAAGATATCAAGTACCAGTTTTCGGTAAAACAACATGGCCTACGACACACTCCGGCGCAGTGGTGACTCAGCATAACACTATGCTGGCTGGCATCTGAGACGCTAGAATCACACACCTGTACCTACACCACGTGAAGCGGCTCTAACAAAGCATGATGACGTCATAATGTTTATCAATTGGCACCAATGACGTCATATTGCAAGGGGCATAAGCCATGGTGTTTTTGTTATGGAAATAGAACACTTGGTAAATGTGAAAAATATAAATCGTTTTAATGCAAAACATATGTTAATTAATTTTGATATTTTTATATTTTTGTCTATGACACTTCTAGGTTAACACTTTTATTGTGGAAAAAGTACAAGAAAAATAGGTTAATTTCCGTGTGAACTTGCCCTTTAAGGAGTAATGCAGGATAAGTAAAAAATGTATTCATTAAAGGTATGAACTTTCCAATATCGGTATTCTTGAAGACTGTAATGGGTTTATCACCTCGATTGATAAGTCAAACTGGGACAATGTTCTTCTGTGGTTGTGCAAGTAATCTGGCAGCCATGATTTCCTTCTTTTCCATGACATCACGCTTTGGCTCTTACAATCCTGCAAATCTTATTTCTTGCAGTGACTTTACTCTTGCAGGAAGGACTTTCTCATGAGCTGCTGGTATGACAAAATGTTACATGACTTCAACTCTGCATACTGGTACTGAATTTATCTGATCCTGTTTTGATTTCAGATGTAATTTTTCTGATCCAACAATTAATGCAGACTTCTGAAGATCAATAGTTGTGCCAACATTTTTCAGGAAATGAGCACCTGGTATCAACTCTGTACAGGCCATTGCACACAATAGCCTCAACATCATACATCCTTTTTCCAATTCCTAAGGTAAAAACAGTTTTCCAAATATTTCAAGTTCCTCTGCATTTGCTGAAAACGCTTCGAAATCCACTAGCGTCAAAACTTTTGAACTACTAAAAGAGTTTCAATTTTCTCAACTTGTGCCAAGCTAGGAGCTGGTTTAGGCTACCATTTAAATGCTCAGCTTGTTTATTTGACGTCACATCTGGCTGCGTTTTACTGGACTCCGTCTATATTGATGTCCCGCTGAAAGATCTGGGAACTAGTCATGCAAGTCATTTTCTGATAAAATAAGAAGAAAACAAAACAAAACTAATTGTTCATTACTGTACAGTCGTTACTCGTAAGTTGAATTCTATGAGCAATTCTATGAAATGTACTTCCGAACCAGTTAGTAATTTCAATACATTTATTATATTTAACACACTGAACATACATGAGGTGTTGCAGAAATATCATCCTCGATTATGCAGCATATAATATCTCCATTCTGTTATGATAAACATCTTAACAATTGACCATGCAGAAATATTATTAATAATTTGTGTTTTCATTTAACAGTACAGTCACAGACTAAATTATGTCAGTTATACAGCCATCAGTGTGGTCATAGTGTAATGGCCCTAACACTTGAACAATGCCTCACATATTATGGCGTCACAATGTTCACAGTGAACAATGGAGATAATGAATATGTAGCCATGTAATATAACTATGTGAACATGGCCACAGATGGTTATTGAAAACGTTGAAACTCAAATACCTTCAAATTCAAATGATCATATATCAAGTGATCACTTGCGTACCACTATTAATCCATCGTGAGCACCACTAGTAACCTGTGTAAGTATTTCTGACATATTACAGATTTATCTTTATGGACGTCACTGGTTGCCCCATGAATTCTATCATTGAATGGAGTGAAATAGTATTCCTGACTTTATCACTGTAATTAATACACCAAAACTATCTGTATGGAGCTGATTCAAAACCCTGTGTGCTGCTTAAAAAATAATGTTAGAACTTCAAGCACTGTATTATATAGGAAAATAAATTGCAAGCACTGACAGAAGCACTAAAAATGACCTCTGAAACAGCCCTTGAAAAACTAATCCAGCGCAATGCTTCACTGATTGCTCCAAGTTCTGCAGAAAATACTGACAAGTGATCAGCTAATTGTATTGGAATTTCTCTTTCTTTCATTAACCATGAAGACACTAGCACCAACTCGACTAGACACAGGGCACTTAGATCCATCAGTGTAAATCTGAATGACATTTACACTGTAAACATCGGATATGTTCTTTGGCTATGGCTATAAACATGAGGTGCTGGCTCAGATTTATTAACCTGTTCCAGTACATCAAGATAAACTGATGGAAGTACAAGCAACCATGGCAGCTTTTGAGGCAGAACAGTACTAGTAAAATCCTAGATATTGTTTATATTTGTATACGTATCCTGCATCATTCCTTAATGCACCTACTGCTTGTTCTTAGCAGAAAGAGCTGTGAGAAGTCTTGCTGAAGAAATAGCTGACAGGACAACCCTATCACACAGCTCCCATGTGACCACAGAAGTAATGACGTCAGCACATTACTGCTAAACACTGGAACATAGGAAGACATTGTGGGGAGGCAGCTCTGCGACAGGTTGGCCCTTTAGATGCAGCAATGCAGGATAAGTATACAAATATAAAAAATATCTAGGATTTTACTCAATTTTTTAAAACTTTTCCTGCATTACTCCTTTATGCATCTGAAGCTCGACGGAAACAGTGGAGAGATACTTTCAGATGTGATCTTCCATCTAAAATTCTCCAAGATCCCACAGCCAATCAGCGAAGGCGAGGCTCTGCGTCTATCAACTGTTTCTGTTGACAGGGAAGGAGGGAGTCGGTATGCCAGATATCGAGGCATCGATACAACTATAGAAGATAACCAAGATTAAAGTCTATAATTGACGTACCGAGCCGAAATACTTGTAGAATATAGCCTTTTAGTCAAAGGTGGTAAGCACAGGAGAGGTCGTGAGGTCGGCTCTGGATAGGCAAAGACATCAATGGCGCCTAATACGGTAACTTGTTGATCCACAACTAAAGGGTACGAAACTGTGCATTCCTTAACGTCTTCTTAGGTGACATCTCACAGGTAGGAACACTGTGTCAGATCGCCAGAAACAGACTTCTCTAATGGCAGGTATGAAGCAGTCGCTTTGAAGCTCTAGGGTGGATGCGATCGCCTGTATCTCATGTGGGTTGCTGGCTCTTGGAGGATCCAGAGGATTGTAAGCCTGGGGAATGACAGCTTTCAGCCATCAGCTTTCAGCTATGGTATTGTGGCTGACTTCTGCTTGCGATGTCGCTGATACCAGAATAAAGAGATGACAACATTATTTGTGGTGATCCTTGGATCGGCGGATGAAACAGCGCAGGAGTTCTTGTTCGTCCTCCCCTCCCCTGGGATAAGGAAGGATCCGTTGTGCTGTTCTGGGGAGCTGGTTCTTAGCGAAAAAGTTCCAGCACAGTCCGAGGTGAACTGCTCCATGCACTCCCTGCTTGATCCTGAACCGTGTCACGTCTAGTGTGTGGATCTCGCTGACATGCGCTGCCGTTGTGAGAACCAGGAGGAAGATGGTCTTTACATCAGGTTGTAAAACAGTGCTGAAAGAAATGGTTCAAAGGATGCGCCTCTCAAGCAGGTGAGGACTACGTTCAAGTCCCAAGTCTGGTCTTCCAATCAGAAGAAGTGAAGTAAGGCTTAGAGTTCCGGAATCTTCTTCATTGTACTATCTTCCAGAATCGCCAAGATGGAGTTGCGTGCCACGAGGTACGTAGTGTAGTGATGGTGTTGCCCTTTTAATGCCGCTATCGACGCAGGAACAGCAGAAATTCAGCCAGGAATTGAGGAGACGCAGAGGTGGGATCCTGATGTTTGTCTTTGCATATCTATCATATAGCCACAGGAAGGGAAATCGTGGAATCGTTCAACCAACGTTGATAGACAGGAAGAACTGACAGGACCTTTCACAGAACCGTCATCACGAGGTCAGGCGCTTCCAAGGGTTTGAGAAAAATTCAAGAGTCCTTGTCCAGCAACCTCTCTGATCTCTCGAGGGTACTTGGCCCTGGGGAATGTGATCCGAGAGTCTCATAAGCCTGTAGAATGAGATCATGTAGCCACAAGGAGAGTGTGTTATAGCTAACATCTATCTGCAAGGTTATCCTGTGTGTGTGCTGTGCCTGCCATCTCAAAAGTAGGGATGGGTGTGTGAGTGAGTTGGGTTTAACGCCACTTTTAACAGTAATCCAGTTATATCGCGGCGTGTCAGCTTGATATGGGAACAAAGCCAGAAGTGATGCAGGTCTCAGACATTTACCACCTCGGTGAAACCCACGAGCACGGGTATGGTGCTGACAAACCTAGAAAGATAATCGGGGCCAACCGGGATTCGAACCCACAATCATAGGTTTCTGGCGTGCCCAAGGGACGCAACTCTGCACAGGGAATTGCGGCACCTTAGACGACTGGGCCACCCGTGCCCCCAAAAGTAGGGATGGAGACATCGACCTGCAGCTGAAGCAGTGGGGGTTGTAGTCAAGTAGATCAATGTTATTGTGGTAAGCATCAGTGCCCAGGTGGAGGAGACGACGGAGGTGGTGGGTGACAGGGCTGTTGACAGCACCGGAGTGTCTACAGGCGATGAACCTGGAGAGTAGTAGGCTCCGATACGTCAGACATTTTCTGTTTTCGTTTACGGGCCTGCTGGGTCTTTCATTTACGAGATAACTGGAGATACGTGCCAATAGCTGTGGGGTAAAGTCTTTACATCATGTAGACTGGAAGCACGGGGACTGACAACTTAGGCACAGGGGATGGGGATCCCAGGCCGATTGTGTTATGTTTTCACTGGCGTATACATTTACTGTAAAACAGGAAATTAATGCGAGCAGAATATTAATGCGAAAAATGCGAGTGACGGAAGGTCGTATTAATTTTATGCGCATTAATTTTTCAAATAACAAAGTCACCTATACAAAGTGAAGTTGAGTAGTGGTCAGTTCACATCCTGTCAAGCAGCCCAGATTGGCGCCAGCCACGAATTATCCCATCAGTGTCCTTTACAAGCTTGTCAAGAGCAGACACGAGCCAACGCGCATGAATGGGTTTAATGACACTAATCCGCAGGTCAACAGGAGTGTGAGGATTGTCACCTGATCGAAGATTTGATACACTGATCTGTTTTCTACTTCTTTTCATCAAAGGGCCGAACGTATATACTAGTACCAACAGACTGTTAACTAAAACAACACTTACACAATGATAGCTGCAAGGAAACCATACTCACACTTGGCCATCAAACATACGGGCAATTAGCTTAAATAATATTAAAATAAGGAAGGAATCTCACACTGAAAAAACATGGACAGGGGATTTAATGTGCACAGTTATTTTATTTATCTCTGTCTACTCACAGTTCCTGCTCAAAACGTCATTTGAAACAAACGAAGCGTTTTCAGGTAAGGCTTTTATTTACGTAGGTTACATTAATTAAAATAACACAGAGCATAAATCCAGCGCATAAATTTTTAGGAAAGGGTATGGGCACTCGCATTTTTAAAATGCGCATTTATGTCTAAAATCAAGAGCTCGCATTATTTTCATGTCGCATTAAATTCCTGTTTTACAGTAGTTTCTAAATAACTAACCCCAATCAATGGCGGGTGAAAAACCATGCGTTTTATTACATAACAATCTCATATCCAAGAGAGCAAACAAGGGAGGTAATTCGAATGCAAGTATTGGCACTGATAAAGTAGAGAGTCTGTGGATTGATACTGGTCATGGTATTATATCTTTTATACAATACACAACAGATTGTTACGTCGGCACTTGTTACAAGATGGCATGTTATCTACAATGAAGCAGAGAGTAATCAAACCGCCCCATTATGTATGCTATAATCTTTTTTCCCAGCCATGTGGTTTATGAAAAACAAGTTTACGAGAACACGTTAAACAACACCACTTTAATAAACAATATAATTGCAGGAATACTTCTAAGATGAAGTACTAAGCAATACAAATGAATACAAAACTCAAACGCAGGGATCCGCATGTCCACGTACGAGGGCTGGCTGAAAAGTTCTAAGCCTAAGTGGGATATCTCAATTGGATTGAAACAAACTTTAGCCACCAACAAGTACAATCATTTAATGAATCATAGACATAAGAACTGCAACTGTAGTGTTATTATTGTCTTTGTACCAGACCATCTTGTGAACCTACCCATTGAAATCACCAGAAATGGACAAAACTGGCTATAGGGCAGTCATCAAGTACCTGCAACTGAAAGGGCTAACTCCAACACAGATACATGCTGACATGGTTTCCAGGAATTCAAGCGTTGCAGAGAGAGCCTTGACGATGACCCGCATCCAGGAAGGCCTTCAACAGCAACCATTCCGGAAAACATTACCCGGGTGCATGACATGGTGATGGCTAATCGACGATTGACCACTCGACATATTGCCAGTGTTGTGGGTATCTCTCATGAGAGGGTTGAGCACATTATCACCAACGAGTTGGGAATGACAAAAGTTTCTGTAAGATGGGTGCCAAAGCTCTTGACAGCGGATCAGAAACGTGTCAGATTCCTGACGTCCCGTGACAATTTATGCCGTTTTGAAGCAGATCCTGATGACTTTTTGGCCCGATTTGTAACCATGGATGAGACCTGGATTCATCACTTTCAACCAGAAACCAAAGTTCAGTCCAAACAATGGAAGCATCCGGGATCACCAGCCCACAAAAAAGCCAAGTCGGTTCCTTCTGCTGGAAAGGTGATGGCTTCAGCCTTTTAGGATTCCAAGGGTATTCTGCTGATTGACTATCTTGAAACAGGCCAGCCTATGAATGGAAGATATCAGAGCTCCAGATAAGCTTTTGGTGTTGTGGGTATTTTACCCATGCATTTTAAAATCATTGGGTATTCTATCTGCGTATTCAAATTTCTGTTACCCACTAGTTTTTACACATGTGGGTATTTAAGTTAAATATTTAAAACCACTATTCATCTAGTCCCTGCAAACTGGTGTCGTGTGGATTTGAGAGCTTTATAGGACTCAAAAATACCACAATACTTCCACAAGAAAGTGTGATGGCAAATGATCATGATGTAACTGTCATCGTGGAGTTTGGCAAGGTTGACGGAATGCCCGTTTATAATTTAAAAATAAGTTGCTGATTTGCTAATCGAATACGCAGGGTTACTTCACAATATTTTGATGATACGCACAAGTTTAATTTTTGTAGCGTATCTGTAATGTTCGTTGCATATTTGATACGCTTGGATTATATTTTACTGTGTTTTTCTGCATTTCTGATGTGTATTTCACGCAGATACGCAGCTTATCTGGAGCTCTGAAGATATTATGCTGACCTACTGAGACAGTTGTGTGAAACTATCAAAGCTAAGCGACAGGGAATGCTCAATAAAGGAGTCCTGTTCTACCAAGACAAGGCTTCTGTTCACAAATCGGTGGTTGCCGTGTCAGCGATCCATGATTGTGGCTTCGAACTCATTGACCATCCCCCTTATTCACCCGATTTGGGCCCGTCAGACTTCCACCTGTTTCCTAAAATGAAAAAGGGACTAGCCGATGGCCATTTTCCTCGTAACGTCATTTCGCTGTGAATGACTTTTTTAGGGTGGCTGAGAAAAAATTTCTTCTTGACCGGCATCCAGGCCTTGCAGCATCACTGGCGAAAGTGTGTAAACTTGGAAGTGGACTATGTGGAGAAATAAATGAAAACCATCGACTTGGTACGGGTCTTTCACAGTTAGGCTTAGAACTTTTCAGCAAGCCCTTGTATAATATTCAAGATGGCTACTTGAAACAAGAAGACACCAGAGATTACTGTGGTGAAATACACCACCAGGTGTCCAGTAATTATGCTATGGCGTAAATCCTATGAAATATATGAAGATACATATAGGGGCAAGAATAGAATCACAAGAGAAATTCACTAAGAATAAACACATAACAGTGAAACAAAATTTTATGCCGAGAGATCAACACAGGTCTTTCCACTGTGGGTGACAGCAGTAATGTGTGGATCTGTGACATCATCACTTCCATGGTCACGTGGGAGCTGTGTGATTGGGTTTTCCTGTTAGCTAGTTGAAACAACTTCTTCAGCAAGACCTCACACAGCTCTTCTTTCTGTCAAGAACAAGCAGTAGATGCATTAAGGAGTAAGCTAAAAAATATATCATCTTTGGCAACATCACATACAGTAGAGTTTGATAGAAAGCAGTTCTCTGAGAGCGCATCCATGAGGTCTCATACCATCTTTCCAAGGTTCTTGAAAATACTCAACACAATAACTTAACACAGGTTTGATTCATGTAAATAGTTACTAAATACCTTCCATATTTAAATGAAAATACACATGTGACCATACAGAGGTGCCAACTTAGACTACATTACTACTATAGTATTATTTGTACCACTTTGAAATGTAATGTCACCTTCATACTGCTGTCTCTCAGCTGCAATGTTGTACATAATAAGAAGCGGAGACTGGGTGAATGAATACAAAACCATTAACATGATTCCTCACTTTTGTTGAGTAACGGACATGATTTATTTCGTAGGTTTAAATAATTGTATTGCATTTGATTGTGTTTTAATCAACTACAGTTAGAAAATATCAACCATCGGCCATGGTCTATTTCTATTCTATTCCAATTTCAGTTCCTTCAACAGAAGTTTCATCATTTTAACCGTAATCATTCAGTAAACATATTGCCACCAAATACAACACATTTCTATTTTGTTAGCAGAGTTAAATCATTTTTCTTATGAGTTATTCCTGTTTTTGGGCAAATGTTAACACACCTACCCACTTCAAAATATAAACCTTTTTGACGTCTTGGAGTAGAAAGACAAAGTTAGGAATATTTCCCACGTATGTTTATATTGTATGCATAGCTCTACTACGGCTTGGACAGGTAACTCGGGTACTCGGGTACTCAGGTCGGGTGGGTCTTGAGTAGGTCCCTGGTACCCACAGGACTACCCGGACCCCTGGTTAGTCACATGACATGTTTAATGACAAAAACTCTCTATAGCTCAGTGGTTACACTACAAGTCGCTAATGTTCGCATTTCTTTCTGATGATGCACACATTCCTTTTGACTTGTATATCTTTGAGTAAAGATAAAGCTTCAGTCAACTTCAGTGTACACATGATCATGTATCTTAATAATTTTGGCCACGGCTGTGGTAAAACAATTCCCAATCAGACATTTTGTTCCAAACTCTTGAGACCTGCAGTGGGTAGGGTCAGGTAATAGGGGGTCGGGCACCCGGGGAGTAAATTTGGACTCGTCCCAGCCCTAAGCTCTACATATGTGGACACATATATATTTCCTACATGCTTATCTCGTTCACATAAATGAAAATATTTTATTCACTCAAAGTTTTCTGACACCAGTATAATAAAAATCTTTCTTGTACAGCACGATTAGTGGGTGTATTCGAAAAACAGTGAAATGTTTGCACAAAGAATATGTTAGACTATGTTTACTATTATTTCTGTTACATACTGATATCCTGTATGTAAAATGTATGACAACAATAATTTTGAAATTTTAATTTTCGACAGTTATATTTTGAAGGTCTTTCCTGCACCTGATGGCTGCACACCTAACAAAATGACTGCAGTGAAAGTAGTTTGTGATGTTTCTCAGTGGAGGCTTTCGTAGGATAGCGCTTCATCTAAATATAGCGACATAAAAAATTACATAACATAGCCTATGTCTCATATTTCGAAGGTGTTGCAAGCCATCGTCACTTCGGCCTGTACTGGCTTTTATATTGTGATATGAGAGACGGGGGCCCAGCTGACAGTTACCCAAAACTAACTGTTCCCCTATTTCACATCATTACATCACAATCTCATAGAAATTATATACATACACAACATAGCATGTAACGAATGCAAAGATACAAACAAACCTCGAGCCTCAAACGAAACCAGAAGTGATAATGTGTGGAATACAAGGGGAGAAAACTCTGTCATGGGGTAAAGGAAAAGCCACTAGAAAATATGAACAGACTATAACTTTACAAATGCATATATACCGTATTCGACGTAATAATTACCCTGCTCTATTAAGCGCCCACAGCGATATTTGCTAATATGTTGGATAGTGAACAATCCCAATTAGCACCCTTACAATTGATCAATGTACTCAAGACTTATTCATTTGTGTATAATGTCATGCACTCGTGTGTTATATGCACCCTTAATTACGGGTAATTAAATTCTGGAAAAATATATCTGTCGTGCACAGACTTTTCTTTTGTATCATTTCTTTTGTATCATTTGTATCATTTCAGGCTATCAGCATAAACCACAAAATTTACGATCATTCAACTCTTTCACCAAAATTATATTCTAATAAGAGACCCCTATTTCTAATCTTGAGAGCGCCCTAGGCGCCTATTATGTCAAATACGATATTGGTTTTTATTCCCCATCACAAAGTGAGGCAGGGATCAAAGGAATGGAGCTTGTCCGTACGCTTCTCAAAAGGGCCAACATTTTCTCAAAAACTATATAAGTCAGAGAAATGAAATTTTACACACTGATGTTACTGATCATGATCTCAAACGAGTTCGGAAATTGGTGTAGTCAGAGACCGGGGTGCTTTGGGACACGGGGTGCTTTAAATTGGGACACGGGGTGCATTGGGACACCCCCCAAAACTGCTATTTATAGGTGTTCAATCACATGATCATTTACACTAAAGGAAGTGACATCATACACCGTGGCACTTTTTGTAGCAGGGATGGAAGCAGCACCTGTTGACAGAAGTTTGGTAAGTTACATGTAATTTTTGCACCCCAGCCTGGGGTGCATTGGGACGAAAATAGTATATTTTTAAAATCATTGTGTCCCAGTTAATTTCATGTTTGTGAAATAAATTTTTTGTACAGTGATTCATTATTTTATTAATTAATTTAAGGGGCACTGATCTAACGCAATTCCCCGGACTGGTTGTTGCCTTTGTTATTGTTTTTTCCCCGTGAGTACCCGGATGATACCCAACGCAACAGAGCGTGACCAGAGACTGGGCTACCGTCTGCAAGGACAGCTAAATAAACTTGGAGGCTGGAGGCAATAATTGTTTTACGCATTTTATAACACTGATTGGTTAACTGTGATCTATAAAGATTTCGTTTGGTTATAGTTTAATAATACAAAAAAAGTATCCATGCAGTGAATTGCGGATTGCGTCGATAATACGATTACTACTCCCTTGTTGTCATCCACGTTTTCTGGTATAACCCTGCACTTGTGTATTTGTTGTCATTCACTTGATGCTCAGTTAATGAATTTATTACAGCTACAATTAGTGGTAGCACCACTTAGATTACCTGACAAAGGTTCCCATTTGGCATTTATTGTGTCTGGGGTAATTATTCAATCTAAATCCAGGTTTGAGGTGAAATGTGTGTTATGTAATATGCACGTGGCAGCCCAGCAAGAGGTGAATGATTTACTTTTTTTGTAAATCAACAGATCGTTCCTAGGCATCAAAGGCTTAACAGAAAATACGTTGATTGATTAATCACTGTTATCTTGCACAGTGGATATGTCAAAAGTGAGTGTTTACATGTCTAGGTTTACTAAAACAAAGGGAATGCTCTCATATCATGGCGTGAAGTGCCGATGTAAAAACAACATACTTTGTTCAAAGGGTTAACTGATAATACGTTGATTGATTGCTCATTGTTATCTAACTCTATGGATTTTTAGGAACCGTGGACGTTATGAAAATAGTTGTCACGTTGGCTTTCTCAGCCGACCCTTGAGACTTGACACCTATGTGAAACACCTGAAACAATCCAAGTGATCAGTTGAGAAACGAACACGGGTTATAATATCCCGAAACGATATATATCTTTTAAAATATTTGATTGTAACAGAGACACGTGACATCGAATAAGTTTCTTTGTACAGCTGCAGACGAGTGGGATATTGTTCCTTTGTGTGGATATTCACGGATACGTTTCCTCGAACAAGGAAGCTGCCTAAAATTTAGACACATTTGGTAGGTTGTAATAATGGTATTTGCATTTTGTTTTCCTTCATTTGCTGCAGCATTGAACCGATTCGTTCTTGTTCCTCTACGTCTTGGTTGGGAAATTCTTCAATGCGCGATAGACGTTGTTTTCACAAGTCTTTTCCTTTGTAAGCGTGTAACCGTCAATTTGTAAAATGTGATTCTCTCAGGCAATTTATAAAATGTGTAAATATTTCAGTCATTTTGACTGAAAAATCTGTCCAGATTGACTTAAATTGATAATGACGATCAAAGGGGCCTAAAACATCACAACAGATTATTATGTAGGATTAGAAGCCAAACAACATAGAAATGTACTTTTCAACGTAACATTTTCAGTCTCTTGGTGATGACATTAAACATCAAAATGTTTGGAATTCGTTATCATAATAATACAGATGGAAATGTTTTTCAGTCACTTTGTAAAATAACTGAATATTTAGGCGTTAATAAATTTGAAAATGTTACACATTTTGACAGTCAAAAAATATACACACTTTAAAAAAAGCAATGCTCAGGTGAAATATTTACTTTGAGTTGCAAGTCAAAATAGTGTAAACGAAAATCGCAAAATTACCAAGCAAGTGACTTATCAAAACTTCGTCACCATTACCGATGCTACCCACAAAGATACCTACATTTCCTTATTATCTCGAAACTGTATTTCATTTTGTTGATCAATGTGACCATACGCCCTTATTACTACCGATAAAAGTGACTAATGCGCTTACGAATTGCGCAGCAGAGGTCGCGAACTAGTCTAGATTTCTGCTATACATCCGGGTACTCGCCGGGAAAAAACAATAACAAAAGCAACAACCAGTCCCGGGGAATTGCTTTAGATCAGTGCCCCTTTTTAGTGTTGATTAGAAGATGTGTCTATTTCTTTATGAATCCATTTCAAGTGGGATATGGACTGGATAATAAACATTTTGTCCCAATGCATCCCAGTCTCCCCAACTGAATGAAATGGGGACAAGTTTTCTTAGAAACTATTGAAGTTACATGAATGAAAATTTGCATTTTTATTTCAGCGATATTTGTCAAGACTGAGTTCAATATTTTTTACAGTGTTACGGCCCTTTATCCATGTTATTATACTTAGTGCATAGATCTATATATAGTGTGTGCAATGGAGACCAGTTTTCTCAGAGACTACTGAAGTTAGCTTATCTAAGAGATATTTATCAAGACTGAGTTATTTTTCCAGATAAGGGGCCTTTTGTGTGTAATAATTTCACATTTAATTACCTTTTCTGATGACATAACTTAAAGTGTCTATCGCTTCTTAGGCTTTGTAGTTTATGATCACAAGAATATTCTATTGTGCCCCATGGCTTATTATTATTATTATTATTATTATCCCAGTAATGGAATGGTGTTTCTGAAACCTCACATACCGTAACTCTATGATCGAGATTTAACAATTTACGTCGCAAACGATTTGCCAATTACATACTCTCATCTGTTGCTTGGGTTGATTAGAAATTTGATATGCAGTTGAGTATGTGGTATGCAACAAAATGGAAAATTTTCACCTTACATCCTCCGATGTCGATTCAGTAAATGTTTGCCAGTCTTAAAATACCCGGGTAAACCATGTTGTAGACAGACAGTAACGTGACCGATCACGTGATATCTGTCAAATTCTCAACATGGCGGCACTGATTGTTGCGGTGGTGGGGATCATATTGGTAACAATATGGTTTTTTCAATCGTCACGCAACAAGGAACTTGTAAACAAACTGCCCGGTCCCCCTGCACTACCCTTAATCGGAAATGCTCACCAGCTATCGCCATCGGGAGCAGGTAAGAGGCCCCGATTTCAGGGAATCTATGTGTACGTTTTAGGCCAAGATCTACTTATATTAATAGGGCCAGAGCCTATAAGTTGCGTTCATTGTATCGTAGTTGTTCCGATCAAGACGGCACGGTTAGTGATCTTTATCATGTGGTGTCTCGACAGTGAAATGTTCAGAATGCATATCTTTATGCAGTATGATGTAGTGTACTGAAATGTAAATTAAATAATAAGAAGGCTTTTACAAATACATCATTTCTTTACTGTACAGTTTAATTTACATTTCAGTACACTACATCATAATCTTAAGTGTTCATAATAAATATCTTGCATGAGAACTATTGCATCTAATACATAATATATATTGAGCCACATACTCAAACCTTCTCTGATCCGTAAACATATGTGACTTTCTTGTACAAAAACAACATACACCAAACGTATACTTTAATGGGCAGGTTTTAATTTAAACCTTTGAAATATTTGAATATATGTGACAATGAACCATTATTATTCTTCAGTGTGTAAGGTTTTGACTAATGACATGATAATGTACTGAGGTATATGGCTAAATGTGTGAAAAGGGTTGATCTTTCAACTTTCTTTCAAAGACTTGCTAATGTTCAAATATTTGAAGAAAATCTTCCTGAAATCCCCAAACACAGCCTTATGGTACCCGTTATCAGACATGTTGTAAGTGACCTGCTTATTAGACCTGACTGATGTTCATTATGTTCCTGAATAAACATGATATCTTTGCTATGATGTAGTACGCACTGAAAGTTTTAGGAAAGGACATTAATCTTTAGACCCCTGTACTTGCTGTGGAATTCTGCCAGACTTTTCAGACTCATTTCTTGTCTTTGATCCTCAGATTTAAGATATGAGTTCACAATAATATGCTTCATAGATAAATACAGTACAGGTGACATTCTATTCATCATGTTCATGTTGCAGTATTGATTGGCATCATACCAAATAAAATTACAGCAGATGTCGAGTATTGTTTTTATCACTTGAGTCAGAAAGTAGGACATGTTTCTTATCTAGTTTGATAACACACACACACACAAACATGAACCTTGCCCAGCACGTAGGCGTTGTGTTGCAATAGACCAATGATATCATTGAGTAGTATAGATGATGTGGGTACGGCCGCAACACACCCCGGACCAGGCCTGGACCCTGCCAGTGCTTCTATTTTGATCGAATCACCTGCTTCATTGTGTTGTATTTGGTGTGTTCTGACAACACTAAACAAAACTCCTCCTCAGATATCTTGCAATCAGCTAGTCCTGTTGAAATATGATCCTCAATGCTATTTAACTTTGCTTCAGCCAATTAACACACAAATACTATCATGTTTTAATGCTTTCTTTTGCAACTTACGAGAGAAAAAATTAAGAGCTATTCCTGCCAGTCCAAAGATTCCAGCCGCTACTTCCACACCAAGTATGATAGGCGCAGCGATTATTGTTAATAAACCAAGACCAGCCGCACCAAGCCCCATGCTAGCTGTTGTAAGTGCAGTGTCAACTCTGTCCAAAGCTTTCACAACTCAGCGATACTTTTTATATAATCCAATTCGAGAATCATGCTCTTTCTTCTAGTTGATGTTTTATTTCACTTATTTGATGTAATCAAGAGGGCATGGGTGGCCCAGTCATCAAAGCCTATGCGATTCGCTGTGCGGAGTTGCATCCCTTGGGCACACCAGAAACCTATGATTATTACCCATATGGGCTCAAATATGCAGTGTAATAACTTTTTGATATTTGCACAGTGTGCAATTAGTGATTCTCGAAGCTGATTGGTCAGTGGAACAAAGATCAATTTTCATTGGACAACGGAACTATTTTTTATCTCATCCCATTCATTCACAAATCGACGCCTTTCCCTTCAGATGTTTTTACGTGCTACAATCTCACTGATTCGAGATTTTTAAGACAAGACACCTAGTTTCATATTAACAACATGATTTCACATTATCAATTTTTTCATTTATTTTTCATGATTTTCATTTTACAGTAAAAACCAAAACTACGTCCCCGTTTGTAAACAAACATGGCTGGCCATTTGAGACCTGTCAAAGTAAATGACCTCGTTAAAGCGGACGGAGATCTGACTGTCATGAAGAGTTATTCGTATAATTCAACCTCTGAACACATTTAATGTCTTTGTTGTCAAAACTGCATATGGCCAGATTGAAGTTCCAAGATTCAGATTGTGATGTTGCCAGAAACTGTTTCTAGGGCGCCAAGATCATCACCACCAAGTCCTTTGTGTCTGTGTTAGAGGGCTTGCTGTTTGATGAATTTTTCGACCCCCCCGAATCCAAAAACTGGACTTTGTATAGACAGTTTTGCCTTTGTGAACGATGATGACATCGATAACTGCCAATGAAAATGAAAACACAATGAAAAAGACTAAACTTGTCAAGTTGACATGAACTTAGTTCACAAATGTATACAGGTAAGAAAAACACAAAAAATATGACTACTCACACTTTCAACGATGGCATGAGAATAAAAACAAATTCATTTTGCAACAACATTTAGACTTTCCGAAAGACATCAAAAAGATACACTATTTAGTACAATTTTGTAACGTTGGGTGAAGAAATAAGAACGTGACACTTTTTTATACAATGTATACGTTTTTCGTAACCGCGACGTCTGCAAAGTACGGCGCTAAGCAGTATGCAGGCTGACTGACGTCCGGGGACCATATGACTATGAGGGTTAATGACACAGGAAAGGTGCAACTAAACATTATTTGCAAATTTATCATTTCGGCTTGCACATCAGACAGTTCAGAATTCGAACTGTCTACTTTGTAGGAGATCAAGGGTAGCATAGAGTGTTACCTTAGCGACATGATTACCGGCATCTGGTTGCGAAATCGATGCACTTTGCTCAATTCGGAGAGGTTTTGAAATCAAAACAAAAATTAATTAAAAATACAAGGAAAAGAAAACTTAGCCCAGCGAGCTGATCCTGTGTCCAATATTGAACTAAATGAACTCCGTGAATGCGGACAGCTTAGCACCAAGTCTCCAGATACCGTGTTTGTCTATCAACAGGTATTCAACCATTATGAATCACAATATTCACATCAAAATATCAACAAACTCTTGTCATCTGACTGTCCACTCCGCGTTTGACAAGTCCTCCTGAAATCCCCCATGCACATGTTTCCAATCAGTGACACTTGTCTCAAATCACACACGATGTTCATAAAACTTATTGTCCGGAGTAAACTGTAACGCCGGTTCTCTTGTCATTCCTGGTTTCGGCTGTCTCATATCTGGGTCAAGTCGGGTCATTCATTCCGACGCTGTGACAGCAATCGTACTTTTCAAAGTTTACCTTCTTTTCGTAACTTTTCTCTAACAAACAAGACTTCTGTACATTCCGTCTATGTTGTTGTTATAGGTTTTGGCATTTTTGTCAAATGACACATAATAAAATTGACAGGTTTTCCGTGTTTCCTCTTCTCAATGTGAAATGCATGTATCTGCCGATGCACGACGGGGGCTGTCTGTCAGTGACGAGATCTTGTCAAAACAAGCTTTGATTAAAAAACCTGATGAACCTTTTTGGAAACCCGTCTTCTTTATCAATGCTAGATAGTGTATGCTGTGTAAATCGGACAGAAATATAACTTCAATAATGTGATCTTTACAGTTCTTTAACAGAACTATATTTTTCACGTGTAACAACACGTTAATTGGGTAATGCGGATTGATACAAAACAGCTGATTCTTGATCAGCGACAGTTGATTGTTTTTTTTTTGAAACATGTCTTTAATATGAATATGGGTAATAAATAGAATTACCCACGCGGTACGAGTGATTACGGAAATTTCACTCGTGACATATTTTCCGTAATCACTCGTACCTCGTGGGTTGTTCTATAATTGTGGGTTCGAATCCCGGTTCATCCCGATTATATTTCTAGGTTTGTCAGCACCAGGTTATTCTTGAATGAGAAAAGCTGAATTGATTATCTGACTGGGTTTGGAATACAACAAACCCCCTACTGTTAGAGAACTCAAAGCTCAGGCGAGAAATCGTTGGCTGAGAAGTTATTCTCGAATGAGAAAAGCTGAATTGATTTCTTTACTGAATGTTGATAACAACCAACCAGTTATTGATAATCAGCCAGTTATACAAAATGATGAGTTAAGATTTGTTCCCACAGATCATGCCATTGGTAAATATCCAAGGATTGGAAGATGGATATTAATTCCAACATGCATAGTAATGATGTTTAATGTCATCATATTGAGCAAAATTAATGAGGAGTTAGATGATTTAAATAGTATAAAATATCAGCTAACAGTTAAAATGTCATTAGGTAAAAATAACACAGATGATAGCATTGAATATACTGAGCCTTATTTCAGGGGCAACCAAGAAGTTATAACTAAATCAAGTTCTATGAGTTAATCATTAGATACATCATTTCAACAGATCCAAGAAACTTTAGAACGATGGACTAATAGTGGTTCAGGTTAAGGTGTGGATAGAATTGATACTTTATATTTAGACATACAAAGTTATATACCTTTGAAAGGTGGATCTTATATAGATTTACCCCCATATTATAAGGAAAAACAAGCCATAATTAACGTTAAAAATAATGATGATAACTGTTTAAGATGGGCATTAACATCTGCCTTGTTTCCTGCTGATTCTAAAATTACAAAAAGACCTTCGAGCTATACCCTAAATGATGGACTCGACTTTGAAGGTATAGATACGCCTACACCAATCTAGCAAATTAATAAGGTGGAAAAGCAAATTAATTTAGCTATAAATGTTTTCGGGAACTGTTGTGCACAAGTTGAGCTCTGCCCCAGGAAATATTCCCAGAATCAATTTATTTCTGGTTGAAAAATAGTAAATACCATTATACATGGAAGAGTTTAAGCAGGCTTTAATACGATCAAAACACCCATAAAGAAAAGAAATATTTCTGCGAAAGATGACTGCCTGTATACAGCAGACAAGATCTTTTAGAAGCACATAAAGAAGACCGCAAATGTGTTGGCGGACTGCTATCAGGATCGATATGCCTAAAGAGGATAAAAATATGTTAAAATTTGATTGTGAATCAAAAGCCAATATCATAAATAATTTACGAAGACTTTGATTGAAGGACTTATAAAATGGATAGAACGTGCATTCCTAATAATATGGAAAGATATATATCATTCTCGTTGAATAAAACTATACATTATACGGACAAGGATGGGAAAGTGAGAACAAAACAAAACTTAGATTCATAGATAGCGAACAGTTTCTGTTATCTTCTCTGGACAATTTAGCTAATGCAAACAATCCTGATGACTTTGCTATAACAAATCAATATACTGATCAGATAACTCAGCATTTGTTGCTGAGAAAAGGTGTATATCTTTATGAATATATGAACGATTAGTCTGGATTTGATGAAACTAACTTACCACCTGTTGAATTATACTATAGTAACTTAACATAATCTATAATAACTGATGCTGATTAAAAACATGCTTTTAATGTGTGGAATAAATTAGGCTGTAAGAATTTAGGTGATTATCATGATCTATACTTAAAAACTGATGTACTGTTATTCCCCAATGTATTTGAGATATTTAGAAAGACAATATGGCTTGGATCCAGCATGGAACTATTCCAGTCCCAGACTCTCGTGGGATGCAGTGTTGAAGAAGACCGGTGTAGAACTAAAACTACTCACTGATTATGATATGCACTTGTTAGTTGAGACAGGATTAAGAGGCAAAAATCAATGGAGGCGAAAAAATATTCTAAGGACAAATATAAATTAGTGGAAGGATACGATTCGAAACCTACTACACACATATAATATCTCAATGCCAACCATTTGCACGGATGGGCTATGAGTCAACCTTTACCCACAGGTGGTTTTCAGCGGGTAAACAATATTGATGTGAATAATATTCCTGCAGATTCCGATGAAGGGTACATATTAGAGGTTGGCATAGAATATCCAACAGGGTTACACAAAGATCATAACAATTATCCAAGGATTGTAACATCATGCTTTGTTAATAGTTTAGTTACTGATCCCATAAACTTGCGTCCAGGATCTACTTGAAATAACTTAGGCGATTTTAATGGTCCACATTTATATATGCAGCCTAGGGCATTAGCTACTTCAGTTGAAACTCTTGAGGTTAATGTTTCAGCCTCTTTGTATCGACTAGCCACATCTACTGCAGTTAAAGCATATTTATGTTTTGTGTCTTACCTTATCATGAGGAAGAAACAAGAGGTCAGCCTGATGAACTTCATTAGTTGTGAAAATACCAAACTTTTTCCTTGGTATATAACGCCGGGCTAGTAAGTATATTTGCCACATTGTTTGTTTCTTTAACCAATCCTTGGCAACATCTTTAGATACCTTAGCCGCTGCAGCTAGTTTTTGTATTGCCCCTATACCTTTCCAATATCCTCGTGGGCTATAGTTATTATTAATTAATATTGATGTTTCTTTAATACATCCATTTAGATAAATGTTCACCTAAGTGTATGACAGTAGACAATTACAAGCTAACAAAAGAAGAACTTGAAAAAGCTGACATTGCATTTATGCTCCGGGACAAAATTATCCAATGGTGAGAATTACCACAAGGTGTATATCTTATCATGAATGTCAAGCCATCCAAATACGGTTATCAATTGTTTCTTTCCAATTCTGAAGAAGAGTATACAATCTGGTCTCCTAGTAAAATGAATGAAGAACTTTGTAAAAATGTTGAATGTCATTATGTACAAAATAATAGTATGGTATGAATAAAAATAACAGAGAATATTTTCATTACAGTTTGGCTTAAAGGTTTCCTTGATAGATGATGATCGAAGGATCGTCATCACAAAATTCACATAAACTGAAGACCCCAATAGAAGCATTGACAGTGTCTGGGCCTGGTCCAGGGGGAGTTGCGTCCGTACCCCCATCATCTGAACTACTATTTGTCAATTTCAGCCAATCAGTTTATTTAATAAGTTGATAATCTATTAAGAGGGTAAATGCCTGCCAGCCTGTAGTCTTTAAACAAATGTAGTTTTATACATAGACAACATGATAGCATGTGATGCAACTGCACAGCTCACCATGTCTGAAGATCCATGTGAGCTTGTGGCATGGAGTGTACGTTGTTTGAGCCAATAAGGCATAACAATGTTTAGCGTGTTGAAACATCATGAAGATGTGTAGGACCATAATATGACTTAGCAGGTATAGAGGCCATTAATTTGCTACTCTCAAAAGGTTTAAAATTGTATCAACTCATTCAAAAAACGTATTTTGCAGATTTGAGTCTAGTTGGGCTAAATTTATGGTGAGGGCAGTAGCATTTGGGGAGGGTGTGCATAAAACAGACAAACCTTTGTTGGATGACAGTGTCCAAATTGGTTGTATTTTCCATTGATAATCATATGCCAAGATGTTGCAGCGCTTCATATATCAAAACTGCATGCTAAACATTTATGAGGAATACTGTAAATCATGAAATTAATGCATCACCAAATTATATGCAAGTGTCTATCAACGGCCTTAAATTTGTCAAGAAATTCATTTGAGTAGCCCAACATTTGAACTTAAGAAATCTATCAGCTAAAGATAACACCAAGACTGTAGATGTAGAATTCCATGATAGTATGAGGTGAATACAGTTTGACAGAATGTGTTTTTCAAGATGCAGTAATATGCGTCTAGTATGCACAAATGTATGGAATTGATGCTGAGAAACAATATGGTGAGTCACTTAGGAAATAGTAAAGGTCCTATAATTAAAGTAATAATCAAATCTCACAGTGCAATACACTACACCCTTTCATTACTTTTGAGGCCCCTCATATTTCCCCATTCGAAGTGAACCTGACATGGCAATAAACTGTTGACGTAAGAATGGGTCACTTTATTAATGAAAGCAAGGGACACTCACATTTTTTGCATTAATTTTTTGTTTGTATGATCAACAGTATAAAGGTGAACTGTTTCAATGTGGTTATAAAGATATTACACTGAACAAATAAAACAATTAACTGTGCAAACATGTTCTTGCACCTTTACTGTTCGCCTTCTCAATGACTCCCCTTGATTTCATCATGTTAACAAGGACATTCCTGTGTTAGATTTCTATGGGCAGCTTCTGCAGTTTGCGGAGACGTACAAGGAAGAAGGGATGTTTCGTATATGGCTGGGTGTTGTACCGGTCATAGCTCTCTACAAGGCGGAATTGTCCGAGGTCAGTGCAGCAGCATTTATTTGTTTACTTTCACTGGAGACAGAATGAGAGTATACTATTGTTCACAGTATCTCTTTCTTCATTAGGGAGGACTAATAATGTGATCTCGGAGTCAGTGTCTACTAAAGTTGAATATTTAATAAGTTAAAATCAAGTGGAGGTTAATTCTCATCTGTGACCTGGCTGACATTGTGTCATCATATCTAACGATCAGGTTCACTGCTGACATTACAAATCATCCACCCACCACCTATTGACTGACTCACACACCTACTCTTCTGGAGGTGAAGGTGATTGTTATTTCACTGCTGACATCACAAACCATCCACTCACCTATTGACTGACTCACACAACTACTCTTCTGGAGGTGAAGGTGATTGTTATTTCACTGCTGACATTACAAACCATCCACTCACCTATTGACTGACTCACATATCTACTCTTCTGGAGGTGAAGGTGATTGTTATTTCACTGCTCACATTACAAAACATCCACTGACCTATTGACTGACTCACACACCTACTCTTCTGGAGGTGAAGGTGATTGTTATTTCACTGCTGACATTACAAACTATCCACCCACCTACTGACTGACTCACACAACTACTCTTCTGGAGGTGAAGGTGATTGTTATTTCACTGCTGACATTACAAATCATCCACTCATCACCTACTGACTGACTCACACACCTACTCTTCTTGAGGTGAAGGTGATTGTTATTTCACTGCTGACATTACAAACCATCCACTCACCACCTACTGACTGACTCACATACCTACTCTTCTGGAGGTGAAGGTGATTGTTATTTCACTGCTGACATTACAAACCATCCACTCACCACCTCTTGACTGACTCACACATCTACTCTTCTGGAGGTGAAGGTGATTGTTATTTCACTGCTGACATTACAAGCCATCCACTCACCACCTACTGACTGACTCACACACCTACTCTTCTGGAGGTGAAGGTGATTGTTATTTCAGTGCTGACATTACAAACCATCCACTCACCACCTATTGATTGACTCACACACCTACTCTTCTGGAGGTGAAGGTGATTGTTTTTTCACTGCTGACATTATAAAACATCCACTCACCAATTGACTGACTCACACACCTACTCTTCTGGAGGTGAAGGTGATTGTTATTTCACTGCTGACATTACAAAACACCCACTCACCTATTGACTGACTCACACACCTACTCTTCTGGAGGTGAATGTGATTGTTATTTCACTGTCGCATTACAAAACATCCACTCACCTATTGACTGACTCACACACCTACTCTTCTGGAGGTGAAGGTGATTGTTATTTCACTGCTGACATTACAAACCATCCACTCACCACCTTCTGACTGACTCACACAACTACTCTTCTGGAGGTGAAGGTGATTGTTATTTCACTGCTGACATTAAAAAACCATCCACTCACCTATTGACTGACTCACACATCTACACTTCTGGAGGTGAAGGTGATTGTTATTTCACTGCTGACATTACAAACCATCCACTCACCTATTGACTGACTCACATACCTACTCTTCTGGAGATGAAGGTGATTTATATTTCACTGCTGACATTACAAACCATCCACTCACCTATTGACTGACTCAAACACCTACTCTTCTGGAGGTGAAGGTGATTGTTATTTCACTGCTGACATTACAAACCATCCACTCACCATCTACTGACTGACTCACATACCTACTCTTCTGGAGGTGAAGGTGATTGTTATTTCACTGCTGACATTACAAACCATCCACTCACCTATTGACTGACTCACACACCTACTCTTCTGGAGGTGAAGGTGATTGTTATTTCACTGCTGACATTACAAACCATCCACTCACCACCTACTAACTGACTCACTCACCTACTCTTCTGGAGGTGAATGTGATTGTTATTTCACTGCTGCCATTACAAAACATCCACTGACCTATTGACTGACTCACATACCTACTCTTCTGGAGGTGAAGGTGATTGTTATTTCACTGCTGACATTACAAACCATCCACTCACCTATTGACTGACTCACACACCTACTCTTCTGGAGGTGAAGGTGATTGTTATTTCACTGCTGACATTACAAACTATCCACTCACCTATTGACTGACTCACACACCTACTCTTCTGGAGGTGAAGGTGATTGTTATTTCACTGCTGACATTACAAACCATCCACTCACCTATTGACTGACTCACACATCTACACTTCTGGAGGTGAAGGTGATTGTTATTTCACTGCTGCCATTACAAACCATCCACTCACCTATTGACTGACTCACATACCTACTCTTCTGGAGGTGAAGGTGATTGTTATTTCACTGCTGCCATTACAAACCATCCACTCACCTATTGACTGACTCACACACCTACTCTTCTGGAGGTGAAGGTGATTGTTATTTCACTGCTGACATTACAAACCATCCACTCACCACCTACTAACTGACTCACTCACCTACTCTTCTTGAGGTGAAGGTGATTGTTATTTCACTGCTGACATTACAAACCATCCACTGACCTATTGACTGACTCACATACCTACTCTTCAGGAGGTGAAGGTGATTGTTATTTCACTGCTGACATTACAAAACATCCACTCACCTATTGACTGACTCACACACCTACTCTTCAGGAGGTGAAGGTGATTGTTATTTCACTGCTGACATTACAAACTATCCACTCACCTATTGACTGACTCACACACCTACCCTTCTGGAGGTGAAGGTGATTGTTATTTCACTGCTGACATTACAAACCATCCACTCACCACCTACTGACTGACTCACATACCTACTCTTCTGGAGGTGAAGGTGATTGTTATTTCACTGCTGACATTACAAACCATCCACTCACCTATTGACTGACTCACACACCTACTCTTCTGGAGGTGAAGGTGATTGTTATTTCACTGCTGACATTACAAACTATCCACTCACCTATTGACTGACTCACACATCTACTCTTCTGGAGGTGAAGGTGATTGTTATTTCACTGCTGCCATTGAAAAACATCCACTCACCTATTGACTGACTCACACACCTACTCTTCTGGAGGTGAAGGTGATTGTTATTTCACTGCTGACATTACAAAGCATCCACTCACCTATTGACTGACTCACACACCTACTCTTCTGGAGGTGAAGGTGATTGTTATTTCACTGCTGACATTACAAACCATCCACTCACCACCTACTAACTGACTCACTCACCTACTCTTCTGGAGGTGAAGGTGATTGTTATTTCACTGCTGACATTACAAACCATCCACTCACCTATTGACTGACTCACACACCTACTCTTCTGGAGGTGAAGGTGATTGTTATTTCACTGCTGACATTACAAACTATCCACTCACCTATTGACTGACTCACACACCTACTCTTCTGGAGGTGAAGGTGATTGTTATTTCACTGCTGACATTACAAACCATCCACTCACCTATTGACTGACTCACACATCTACACTTCTGGAGGTGAAGGTGATTGTTATTTCACTGCTGCCATTACAAACCATCCACTCACCTATTGACTGACTCACATACCTACTCTTCTGGAGGTGAAGGTGATTGTTATTTCACTGCTGCCATTACAAACCATCCACTCACCTATTGACTGACTCACACACCTACTCTTCTGGAGGTGAAGGTGATTGTTATTTCACTGCTGACATTACAAACCATCCACTCACCACCTACTGACTGACTCACATACCTACTCTTCTGGAGGTGAAGGTGATTGTTATTTCACTGCTGACATTACAAACCATCCACTCACCTATTGACTGACTCACACACCTACTCTTCTGGAGGTGAAGGTGATTGTTTTTTCACTGCTGACATTACAAACTATCCACTCACCTATTGACTGACTCACACATCTACTCTTCTGGAGGTGAAGGTGATTGTTATTTCACTGCTGCCATTGAAAAACATCCACTCACCTATTGACTGACTCACACACCTACTCTTCTGGAGGTGAAGGTGATTGTTATTTCACTGCTGACATTACAAAGCATCCACTCACCTATTGACTGACTCACACACCTACTCTTCTGGAGGTGAAGGTGATTGTTATTTCACTGCTGACATTACAAACCATCCACTCACCACCTACTAACTGACTCACTCACCTACTCTTCTGGAGGTGAAGGTGATTGTTATTTCACTGCTGACATTACAAACCATCCACTCACCTATTGACTGACTCACACATCTACACTTCTGGAGGTGAAGGTGATTGTTATTTCACTGCTGACATTACAAACCATCCACTCACCTATTGACTGACTCACATACCTACTCTTCTGGAGATGAAGGTGATTTATATTTCACTGCTGACATTACAAACCATCCACTCACCTATTGACTGACTCAAACACCTACTCTTCTGGAGGTGAAGGTGATTGTTATTTCACTGCTGACATTACAAACCATCCACTCACCATCTACTGACTGACTCACATACCTACTCTTCTGGAGGTGAAGGTGATTGTTATTTCACTGCTGACATTACAAACCATCCACTCACCTATTGACTGACTCACACACCTACTCTTCTGGAGGTGAAGGTGATTGTTATTTCACTGCTGACATTACAAACCATCCACTCACCACCTACTAACTGACTCACTCACCTACTCTTCTGGAGGTGAATGTGATTGTTATTTCACTGCTGCCATTACAAAACATCCACTGACCTATTGACTGACTCACATACCTACTCTTCTGGAGGTGAAGGTGATTGTTATTTCACTGCTGACATTACAAACCATCCACTCACCTATTGACTGACTCACACACCTACTCTTCTGGAGGTGAAGGTGATTGTTATTTCACTGCTGACATTACAAACTATCCACTCACCTATTGACTGACTCACACACCTACTCTTCTGGAGGTGAAGGTGATTGTTATTTCACTGCTGACATTACAAACCATCCACTCACCTATTGACTGACTCACACATCTACACTTCTGGAGGTGAAGGTGATTGTTATTTCACTGCTGCCATTACAAACCATCCACTCACCTATTGACTGACTCACATACCTACTCTTCTGGAGGTGAAGGTGATTGTTATTTCACTGCTGCCATTACAAACCATCCACTCACCTATTGACTGACTCACACACCTACTCTTCTGGAGGTGAAGGTGATTGTTATTTCACTGCTGACATTACAAACCATCCACTCACCACCTACTAACTGACTCACTCACCTACTCTTCTTGAGGTGAAGGTGATTGTTATTTCACTGCTGACATTACAAACCATCCACTGACCTATTGACTGACTCACATACCTACTCTTCAGGAGGTGAAGGTGATTGTTATTTCACTGCTGACATTACAAAACATCCACTCACCTATTGACTGACTCACACACCTACTCTTCAGGAGGTGAAGGTGATTGTTATTTCACTGCTGACATTACAAACTATCCACTCACCTATTGACTGACTCACACACCTACCCTTCTGGAGGTGAAGGTGATTGTTATTTCACTGCTGACATTACAAACCATCCACTCACCACCTACTGACTGACTCACATACCTACTCTTCTGGAGGTGAAGGTGATTGTTATTTCACTGCTGACATTACAAACCATCCACTCACCTATTGACTGACTCACACACCTACTCTTCTGGAGGTGAAGGTGATTGTTATTTCACTGCTGACATTACAAACTATCCACTCACCTATTGACTGACTCACACATCTACTCTTCTGGAGGTGAAGGTGATTGTTATTTCACTGCTGCCATTGAAAAACATCCACTCACCTATTGACTGACTCACACACCTACTCTTCTGGAGGTGAAGGTGATTGTTATTTCACTGCTGACATTACAAAGCATCCACTCACCTATTGACTGACTCACACACCTACTCTTCTGGAGGTGAAGGTGATTGTTATTTCACTGCTGACATTACAAACCATCCACTCACCACCTACTAACTGACTCACTCACCTACTCTTCTGGAGGTGAAGGTGATTGTTATTTCACTGCTGACATTACAAACCATCCACTCACCTATTGACTGACTCACACACCTACTCTTCTGGAGGTGAAGGTGATTGTTATTTCACTGCTGACATTACAAACTATCCACTCACCTATTGACTGACTCACACACCTACTCTTCTGGAGGTGAAGGTGATTGTTATTTCACTGCTGACATTACAAACCATCCACTCACCTATTGACTGACTCACACATCTACACTTCTGGAGGTGAAGGTGATTGTTATTTCACTGCTGCCATTACAAACCATCCACTCACCTATTGACTGACTCACATACCTACTCTTCTGGAGGTGAAGGTGATTGTTATTTCACTGCTGCCATTACAAACCATCCACTCACCTATTGACTGACTCACACACCTACTCTTCTGGAGGTGAAGGTGATTGTTATTTCACTGCTGACATTACAAACCATCCACTCACCACCTACTGACTGACTCACATACCTACTCTTCTGGAGGTGAAGGTGATTGTTATTTCACTGCTGACATTACAAACCATCCACTCACCTATTGACTGACTCACACACCTACTCTTCTGGAGGTGAAGGTGATTGTTTTTTCACTGCTGACATTACAAACTATCCACTCACCTATTGACTGACTCACACATCTACTCTTCTGGAGGTGAAGGTGATTGTTATTTCACTGCTGCCATTGAAAAACATCCACTCACCTATTGACTGACTCACACACCTACTCTTCTGGAGGTGAAGGTGATTGTTATTTCACTGCTGACATTACAAAGCATCCACTCACCTATTGACTGACTCACACACCTACTCTTCTGGAGGTGAAGGTGATTGTTATTTCACTGCTGACATTACAAACCATCCACTCACCACCTACTAACTGACTCACTCACCTACTCTTCTGGAGGTGAAGGTGATTGTTATTTCACTGCTGACATTACAAACCATCCACTCACCTATTGACTGACTCACACACCTACTCTTCTGGAGGTGAAGGTGATTGTTATTTCACTGCTGACATTACAAACCATCCACTCACCACCTACTAACTGACTCACTCACCTACTCTTCTGGAGGTGAATGTGATTGTTATTTCACTGCTGCCATTACAAAACATCCACTGACCTATTGACTGACTCACACACCTACTCTTCTGGAGGTGAAGGTGATTGTTATTTCACTGCTGACATTACAAACTATCCACCCACCTACTGACTGACTCACACAACTACTCTTCTGGAGGTGAAGGTGATTGTTATTTCACTGCTGACATTACAAACTCTCCACTCATCACCTACTGACTGACTCACACACCTACTCTTCTTGAGGTGAAGGTGATTGTTATTTCACTGCTGACATTACAAACCATCCACTCACCACCTACTGACTGACTCACATACCTACTCTTCTGGAGGTGAAGGTGATTGTTATTTCACTGCTGACATTACAAACCATCCACTCACCACCTCTTGACTGACTCACACATCTACTCTTCTGGAGGTGAAGGTGATTGTTATTTCACTGCTGACATTACAAACCATCCACTCACCACCTACTGACTGACTCACACACCTACTCTTCTGGAGGTGAAGGTGATTGTTATTTCAGTGCTGACATTACAAACCATCCACTCACCACCTATTGACTGACTCACACACCTACTCTTCTGGAGGTGAAGGTGATTGTTTTTTCACTGCTGACATTATAAACTATCCACTCACCAATTGACTGACTCACACACCTACTCTTCTGGAGGTGAAGGTGATTGTTATTTCACTGCTGACATTACAAAACACCCACTCACCTATTGACTGACTCACACACCTACTCTTCTGGAGGTGAATGTGATTGTTATTTCACTGTCGCATTACAAAACATCCACTCACCTATTGACTGACTCACACACCTACTCTTCTGGAGGTGAAGGTGATTGTTATTTCACTGCTGACATAACAAACCATCCACTCACCACCTACTGACTGACTCACACATCTACTCTTCTGGAGGTGAAGATAATTGTTATTTCACTGCTGACATTACAAACCATCCACTCACCACCTACTGACTGACTCACACACCTACTCTTCTGGAGGTGAAGGTGATTGTTATTTCACTGCTGACATTAAAAAACCATCCACTCACCTATTGACTGACTCACACATCTACACTTCTGGAGGTGAAGGTGATTGTTATTTCACTGCTGACATTACAAACCATCCACTCACCTATTGACTGACTCACATACCTACTCTTCTGGAGATGAAGGTGATTTATATTTCACTGCTGACATTACAAACCATCCACTCACCTATTGACTGACTCAAACACCTACTCTTCTGGAGGTGAAGGTGATTGTTATTTCACTGCTGACATTACAAACCATCCACTCACCATCTACTGACTGACTCACATACCTACTCTTCTGGAGGTGAAGGTGATTGTTATTTCACTGCTGACATTACAAACCATCCACTCACCTATTGACTGACTCACACACCTACTCTTCTGGAGGTGAAGGTGATTGTTATTTCACTGCTGACATTACAAACCATCCACTCACCACCTACTAACTGACTCACTCACCTACTCTTCTGGAGGTGAATGTGATTGTTATTTCACTGCTGCCATTACAAAACATCCACTGACCTATTGACTGACTCAAATACCTACTCTTCTGGAGGTGAAGGTGATTGTTATTTCACTGCTGACATTACAAACCATCCACTCACCTATTGACTGACTCACACACCTACTCTTCTGGAGGTGAAGGTGATTGTTATTTCACTGCTGACATTACAAACTATCCACTCACCTATTGACTGACTCACACACCTACTCTTCTGGAGGTGAAGGTGATTGTTATTTCACTGCTGACATTACAAACCATCCACTCACCTATTGACTGACTCACACATCTACACTTCTGGAGGTGAAGGTGATTGTTATTTCACTGCTGCCATTACAAACCATCCACTCACCTATTGACTGACTCACATACCTACTCTTCTGGAGGTGAAGGTGATTGTTATTTCACTGCTGCCATTACAAACCATCCACTCACCTATTGACTGACTCACACACCTACTCTTCTGGAGGTGAAGGTGATTGTTATTTCACTGCTGACATTACAAACCATCCACTCACCACCTACTAACTGACTCACTCACCTACTCTTCTGGAGGTGAAGGTGATTGTTATTTCACTGCTGCCATTACAAACCATCCACTGACCTATTGACTGACTCACATACCTACTCTTCAGGAGGTGAAGGTGATTGTTATTTCACTGCTGACATTACAAAACATCCACTCACCTATTGACTGACTCACACACCTACTCTTCTGGAGGTGAAGGTGATTGTTATTTCACTGCTGACATTACAAACTATCCACTCACCTATTGACTGACTCACACACCTACTCTTCTGGAGGTGAAGGTGATTGTTATTTCACTGCTGACATTACAAACCATCCACTCACCACCTACTGACTGACTCACATACCTACTCTTCTGGAGGTGAAGGTGATTGTTATTTCACTGCTGACATTACAAACCATCCACTCACCTATTGACTGACTCACACACCTACTCTTCTGGAGGTGAAGGTGATTGTTTTTTCACTGCTGACATTACAAACTATCCACTCACCTATTGACTGACTCACACATCTACTCTTCTGGAGGTGAAGGTGATTGTTATTTCACTGCTGCCATTGAAAAACATCCACTCACCTATTGACTGACTCACACACCTACTCTTCTGGAGGTGAAGGTGATTGTTATTTCACTGCTGACATTACAAAGCATCCACTCACCTATTGACTGACTCACACACCTACTCTTCTGGAGGTGAAGGTGATTGTTATTTCACTGCTGACATTACAAACCATCCACTCACCACCTACTAACTGACTCACTCACCTACTCTTCTGGAGGTGAAGGTGATTGTTATTTCACTGCTGACATTACAAACCATCCACTCACCTATTGACTGACTCACACACCTACTCTTCTGGAGGTGAAGGTGATTGTTATTTCACTGCTGACATTACAAACCATCCACTCACCACCTACTAACTTACTCACTCACCTACTCTTCTGGAGGTGAATGTGATTGTTATTTCACTGCTGCCATTACAAAACATCCACTGACCTATTGACTGACTCACACACCTACTCTTCTGGAGGTGAAGGTGATTGTTATTTCACTGTCGCATTACAAAACATCCACTCACCTATTGACTGACTCACACACATACTCTTCTGGAGGTGAAGGTGATTGTAATTTCACTGCTGACATTACAAACCATCCACTCACCACCTTCTGACTGACTCACACAACTACTCTTCTGGAGGTGAAGATGATTGTTATTTCACTGCTGACATAACAAACCATCCACTCACCACCTACTGACTGACTCACACATCTACTCTTCTGGAGGTGAAGATAATTGTTATTTCACTGCTGACATTACAAACCATCCACTCACCACCTACTGACTGACTCACACACCTACTCTTCTGGAGGTGAAGGTGATTGTTATTTCACTGCTGACATTAAAAAACCATCCACTCACCTATTGACTGACTCACACATCTACACTTCTGGAGGTGAAGGTGATTGTTATTTCACTGCTGCCATTACAAACCATCCACTCACCTATTGACTGACTCACATACCTACTCTTCTGGAGATGAAGGTGATTTATATTTCACTGCTGACATTACAAACCATCCACTCACCTATTGACTGACTCAAACACCTACTCTTCTGGAGGTGAAGGTGATTGTTATTTCACTGCTGACATTACAAACCATCCACTCACCATCTACTGACTGACTCACATACCTACTCTTCTGGAGGTGAATGTGATTGTTATTTCACTGCTGACATTACAAACCATCCACTCACCTATTGACTGACTCACACACCTACTCTTCTGGAGGTGAAGGTGATTGTTATTTCACTGCTGACATTACAAACCATCCACTCACCACCTACTAACTACTCACTCACCTACTCTTCTGGAGGTGAATGTGATTGTTATTTCACTGCTGCCATTACAAACCATCCACTCACCACCTATTGACTGACTCACACACCTACTCTTCTGGAGGTGAAGGTGATTGTTATTTCACTGCTGACATTACAAACCATCCACTCACCTATTGACTGACTCACACACCTACTCTTCTGGAGGTGAAGGTGATTGTTATTTCACTGCTGACATTACAAACTATCCACTCACCTATTGACTGACTCACACACCTACTCTTCTGGAGGTGAAGGTGATTGTTATTTCACTGCTGACATTACAAACCATCCACTCACCTATTGACTGACTCACACATCTACACTTCTGGAGGTGAAGGTGATTGTTATTTCACTGCTGCCATTACAAACCATCCACTCACCTATTGACTGACTCACATACCTACTCTTCTGGAGGTGAAGGTGATTTATATTTCACTGCTGACATTACAAACCATCCACTCACCTATTGACTGACTCACACACCTACTCTTCTGGAGGTGAAGGTGATTGTTATTTCACTGCTGACATTACAAACCATCCACTCACCACCTACTAACTGACTCACTCACCTACTCTTCTGGAGGTGAAGGTGATTTATATTTCACTGCTGACATTACAAACCATCCACTCACCTATTGACTGACTCACACACCTACTCTTCTGGAGGTGAAGGTGATTGTTATTTCACTGCTGACATTACAAACCATCCACTCACCACCTACTAACTGACTCACTCACCTACTCTTCTGGAGGTGAATGTGATTGTTATTTCACTGCTGCCATTGAAAAACATCCACTGACCTATTGACTGACTCACATACCTACTCTTCAGGAGGTGAAGGTGATTGTCATTTCACTGCTGACATTACAAACCATCCACTCACCACCTATTGACTGACTCACACACCTACTCTTCTGGAGGTGAAGGTGATTGTTATTTCACTGCTGACATTACAAACCATCCACTCACCTATTGACTGACTCACACACCTACTCTTCTGGAGGTGAAGGTGATTGTTATTTCACTGCTGACATTACAAACCATCCACTCACCACCTACTAACTGACTCACTCACCTACTCTTCTGGAGGTGAAGGTGATTGTTATTTCACTGCTGACATTACAAACCATCCACTCACCTATTGACTGACTCACACATCTACTCTTCTGGAGGTGAAGGTGATTGTTATTTCACTGCTGACATTACAAACCATCCACTCACCACCTACTAACTGACTCACTCACCTACTCTTCTGGAGGTGAATGTGATTGTTATTTCACTGCTGCCATTACAAAACATCCACTGACCTATTGACTGACTCACATACCTACTCTTCAGGAGGTGAAGGTGATTGTCATTTCACTGCTGACATTACAAACCATCCAGTCGCCACCTATTGACTGACTCACACATCTACTCTTCTGGAGGTGAAGGTGATTGTTATTTCACTGCTGACATTACAAACCATCCACTCACCTATTGACTGACTCACACATCTACTCTTCTGGAGGTGAAGGTGATTGTTATTTCACTGCTGACATTACAAACCATCCACTCACCTATTGACTGACTCACACACCTACTCTTCTGGAGGTGAAGGTGATTGTTATTTCACTGCTGACATTACAAACTATCCACTCACCTTTTGACTGACTCACACACCTACTCTTCTGGAGGTGAAGGTGATTGTTATTTCACTGCTGACATTACAAACCATCCACTCCCCTATTGACTGACTCACACATCTACACTTCTGGAGGTGAAGGTGATTGTTATTTCACTGCTGCCATTACAAACCATCCACTCACCTATTGACTGACTCACATACCTACTCTTCTGGAGGTGAAGGTGATTTATATTTCACTGCTGACATTACAAACCATCCACTCACCTATTGACTGACTCACACACCTACTCTTCTGGAGGTGAAGGTGATTGTTATATCACTGCTGACATTACAAACCATCCACTCACCACCTACTAACTGACTCACTCACCTACTCTTCTGGAGGTGAAGGTGATTGTTATTTCACTGCTGCCATTACAAAACATCCACTGACCTATTGACTGACTCACATACCTACTCTTCAGGAGGTGAAGATGATTGTTATTTCACTGCTCACATTACAAAACATCCACTCACCTATTGACTGACTCACACACCTACTCTTCTGGAGGTGAAGGTGATTGTTATTTCACTGCTGACATTACAAACTATCCACTCACCTATTGACTGACTCACACACCTACTCTTCTGGAGGTGAAGGTGATTCTTATTTCACTGCTGACATTACAAACCATCCACTCACCACCTACTGACTGACTCACATACCTACTCTTCTGGAGGTGAAGGTGATTGTTATTTCACTGCTGACATTACAAACCATCCACTCACCTATTGACTGACTCACACACCTACTCTTCTGGAGGTGAAGGTGATTTATATTTCACTGCTGACATTACAAACCATCCACTCACCTATTGACTGACTCACACATCTACTCTTCTGGAGGTGAATGTGATTGTTATTTCACTGCTGCCATTGAAAAACATCCACTCACCTATTGACTGACTCACACACCTACTCTTCTGGAGGTGAAGGTGATTGTTATTTCACTGCTGACATTACAAACCATCCACTCACCATCTACTGACTGACTCACATACCTACTCTTCTGGAGGTGAAGGTGATTGTTATTTCACTGCTGACATTACAAACCATCCACTCACCTATTGACTGACTCACACACCTACTCTTCTGGAGGTGAAGGTGATTGTTATTTCACTGCTGACATTACAAACCATCCACTCACCACCTACTAACTGACTCACTCACCTACTCTTCTGGAGGTGAATGTGATTGTTATTTCACTGCTGCCATTACAAAACATCCACTGACCTATTGACTGACTCACACACCTACTCTTCTGGAGGTGAAGGTGATTGTTATTTCACTGCTGACATTACAAACTATCCACTCACCTATTGACTGACTCACACACCTACTCTTCTGGAGTTGAAGGTGATTGTTATTTCACTGCTGACATTACAAATCATCCACTCATCATCTACTGACTGACTCACACACCTACTCTTCTTGAGGTGAAGGTGATTGTTATTTCACTGCTGACATTACAAACCATCCACTCACCACCTACTGACTGACTCACATACCTACTCTTCTGGAGGTGAAGGTGATTGTTATTTCACTGCTGACATTACAAACCATCCACTCACCATCTACTGACTGACTCACACACCTACTCTTCTGGAGGTGAAGGTAATTTGTTATTTCTCTGCTGACATTACAAACTATCCACTCACCTATTGACTGACTCACACACCTACTCTTCTGGAGGTGAATGTGATTGTTATTTCACTGCTGACATTACAAACTATCCACTCACCTATTGACTGACTCACACACCTACTCTTCTGGAGGTGAATGTGATTGTTATTTCACTGCTGACATAACAAACCATCCACTCACCACCTACTGACTGACTCACACATCTACTCTTCTTGAGGTGAAGATGATTGTTATTTCACTGCTGACATTACAAACCATCCACTCACCTATTGACTGACTCACACATCTACTCTTCTGGAGGTGAAGGTGATTGTTATTTCACTGCTGACATTACAAAACATCCACTCACCTATTCACTGACTCACATACCTACTCTTCTGGAGGTGAAGGTAATTGTTATTTCACTGCTGACATTACAAAACATCCACTCACCTATTGACTGACTCACACACCTACTCTTCTGGAGGTGAAGGTGATTGTTTTTTCACTGCTGACATTACAAACTATCCACTCACCTATTGACTGACTCACACATCTACTCTTCTGGAGGTGAAGGTGATTGTTATTTCACTGCTGCCATTACAAACCATCCACTCACCTATTCACTGACTCACATACCTACTCTTCTGGAGGTGAAGGTGATTGTTATTTCACTGCTGACATTACAAACCATCCACTCACCACCTATTGACTGACTCACACATCTACTCTTCTGGAGGTGAAGGTGATTGTTATTTCACTGCTGACATTACAAACCATCCACTCACCACCTACTGACTGACTCACACACCTTCTCTTCTGGAGGTGAAGGTGATTGTTTTTTCACTGCTAACATTATAAACTATCCACTCACCTATTGACTGACTCACACACCTACTCTTCTGGAGGTGAAGGTGATTGTTATTTCACTGTCGCATTACAAAACATCCACTCACCCATTTTCTCTGACTCACATACCTACTCTTCTGGAGGTGAAGGTGATTGTTATTTCACTGCTCACATTACAAAACATCCACTCACCTATTGACTGACTCACACACCTACTCTTCTGGAGGTGAAGGTGATTGTTATTTCACTGCTGACATTACAAACTATCCACTCACCTATTGACTGACTCACACACCTAATCTTCTGGAGGTGAATGTGATTGTTATTTCACTGCTGACATAACAAACCATCCACTCACCACCTACTGACTGACTTACACATCTACTCTTCTGGAGGTGAAGGTGATTGTTATTTCACTGCTGACATTACAAACCATCCACTCACCAGCTACTGACTGACTCACACACCTACTCTTCTGGAGGTGAAGGTGATTGTTATTTCACTGCTGACATTACAAACCATCCACTCACCACCTATTGACTGACTCACACACCTACTCTTCTGGAGGTGAAGGTGATTGTTATTTCACTGTCGCATTACAAAACATCCACTCACCTATTGACTGACTCACACACCTACTCTTCTGGAGGTGAAGGTGATTGTTATTTCACTGCTCACATTACAAACTATCCACTCACCTATTGACTGACTCACACACCTACTCTTCTGGAGGTGAAGGTGATTGTTATTTCACTGCTGACTTTACAAACTATCCACTCACCTATTGACTGACTCACACACCTACTCTTCTGGAGGTGAATGTGATTGTTATTTCACTGCTGACATAACAAACCATCCACTCACCACCTACTGACTGACTTACACATCTACTCTTCTGGAGGTGAAGATGATTTATATTTCACTGCTGACATTACAAACTATCCACTCACCTATTGACTGACTCACACATCTACTCTTCTGGAGGTGTAGGTGATTGTTATTTCACTGCTGCCATTACAAAACATCCACTCACCTATTCACTTACTCACATACCTAGTCTTCTGGAGGTGAAGGTGATTGTTATTTCACTGCTGACATTACAAACCATCCACTCACCTATTGACTGACTCACACACCTACTCTTCTGGAGGTGAAGGTGATTGTTATTTCACTGCTGACATTACAAACCATCCACTCACCACCTACTAACTGACTCACTCACCTACTCTTCTGGAGGTGAATGTGATTGTTATTTCACTGCTGCCATTACAAAACATCCACTCACCTATTGACTGACTCACATACCTACTCTTCAGGAGGTGAAGGTAATTGTTATTTCACTGCTGACATTACAAAACATCCACTCACCTATTGACTGACTCACACACCTACTCTTCTGGAGGTGAAGGTGATTGTTATTTCACTGCTGAAATTACAAACTATCCATTTACCTATTGACTGACTGACACACCTACTCTTCTGGAGGTGAATGTGATTGTTATTTCACTGCTGACATAACAAACCATCCACTCACCACCTACTGACTGACTCACACATCTACTCTTCTTGAGGTGAAGATGATTGTTATTTCACTGCTGACATTACAAACCATCCACTCACCTATTGACTGACTCACACATCTACTCTTCTGGAGGTGAAGGTGATTGTTATTTCACTGCTGACATTACAAAACATCCACTCACCTATTCACTGACTCACATACCTACTCTTCAGGAGGTGAAGGTAATTTTTATTTCACTGCTGACATTACAAACCATCCACTCACCTATTGACTGACTCACACACCTACTCTTCTGGAGGTGAAGGTGATTGTTATTTCACTGCTGACATTACAAACCATCCACTCACCACCTACTAACTGACTCACTCACCTACTCTTCTGGAGGTGAATGTGATTGTTATTTCACTGCTGCCATTACAAAACATCCACTCACCTATTGACTGACTCACATACCTACTCTTCAGGAGGTGAAGGTAATTGTTATTTCACTGCTGACATTACAAAACATCCACTCACCTATTGACTGACTCACACACCTACTCTTCTGGAGGTGAAGGTGATTGTTATGTCACTGCTGAAATTACAAACTATCCATTTACCTATTGACTGACTGACACACCTACTCTTCTGGAGGTGAATGTGATTGTTATTTCACTGCTGACATAACAAACCATCCACTCACCACCTACTGACTGACTCACACATCTACTCTTCTTGAGGTGAAGATGATTGTTATTTCACTGCTGACATTACAAACCATCCACTCACCTATTGACTGACTCACACATCTACTCTTCTGGAGGTGAAGGTGATTGTTATTTCACTGCTGACATTACAAAACATCCACTCACCTATTCACTGACTCACATACCTACTCTTCAGGAGGTGAAGGTAATTGTTATTTCACTGCTGACATTACAAAACATCCACTCACCTATTGACTGACTCACACACCTACTCTTCTGGAGGTGAAGGTGATTGTTTTTTCACTGCTGACATTACAAACTATCCACTCACCTATTGACTGACTCACACATCTACTCTTCTGGAGGTGAAGGTGATTGTTATTTCACTGCTGCCATTACAAACCATCCACTCACCTATTCAATTACTCACATACCTACTCTTCTGGAGGTGAAGGTGATTGTTATTTCACTGCTGACATTACAAACCATCCACTCACCACCTATTGACTGACTCACACATCTACTCTTCTGGAGGTGAAGGTGATTGTTATTTCACTGCTGACATTACAAACCATCCACTCACCACCTACTGACTGACTCACACACCTTCTCTTCTGGAGGTGAAGGTGATTGTTTTTTCACTGCTAACATTATAAACTATCCACTCACCTATTGACTGACTCACACACCTACTCTTCTGGAGGTGAAGGTGATTGTTATTTCACTGTCGCATTACAAAACATCCACTCACCCATTTTCTCTGACTCACATACCTACTCTTCTGGAGGTGAAGGTGATTGTTATTTCACTGCTCACATTACAAAACATCCACTCACCTATTGACTGACTCACACACCTACTCTTCTGGAGGTGAAGGTGATTGTTATTTCACTGCTGACATTACAAACTATCCACTCACCTATTGACTGACTCACACACCTAATCTTCTGGAGGTGAATGTGATTGTTATTTCACTGCTGACATAACAAACCATCCACTCACCACCTACTGACTGACTTACACATCTACTCTTCTGGAGGTGAAGGTGATTGTTATTTCACTGCTGACATTACAAACCATCCACTCACCAGCTACTGACTGACTCACACACCTACTCTTCTGGAGGTGAAGGTGATTGTTATTTCACTGCTGACATTACAAACCATCCACTCACCACCTATTGACTGACTCACACACCTACTCTTCTGGAGGTGAAGGTGATTGTTATTTCACTGTCGCATTACAAAACATCCACTCACCTATTGACTGACTCACATACCTACTCTTCTGGAGGTGAAGGTGATTGTTATTTCACTGCTCACATTACAAACTATCCACTCACCTATTGACTGACTCACACACCTACTCTTCTGGAGGTGAAGGTGATTGTTATTTCACTGCTGACTTTACAAACTATCCACTCACCTATTGACTGACTCACACACCTACTCTTCTGGAGGTGAATGTGATTGTTATTTCACTGCTGACATAACAAACCATCCACTCACCACCTACTGACTGACTTACACATCTACTCTTCTGGAGGTGAAGATGATTGTTATTTCACTGCTGACATTACAAACTATCCACTCACCTATTGACTGACTCACACATCTACTCTTCTGGAGGTGTAGGTGATTGTTATTTCACTGCTGCCATTACAAAACATCCACTCACCTATTCACTTACTCACATACCTACTCTTCTGGAGGTGAAGGTGATTGTTATTTCACTGCTGACATTACAAACCATCCACTCACCTATTGACTGACTCACACACCTACTCTTCTGGAGGTGAAGGTGATTGTTATTTCACTGCTGACATTACAAACCATCCACTCACCACCTACTAACTGACTCACTCACCTACTCTTCTTGAGGTGAATGTGATTGTTATTTCACTGCTGCCATTACAAAACATCCACTCACCTATTGACTGACTCACATACCTACTCTTCAGGAGGTGAAGGTAATTGTTATTTCACTGCTGACATTACAAAACATCCACTCACCTATTGACTGACTCACACACCTACTCTTCTGGAGGTGAAGGTGATTGTTATTTCACTGCTGAAATTACAAACTATCCATTTACCTATTGACTGACTGACACACCTACTCTTCTGGAGGTGAATGTGATTGTTATTTCACTGCTGACATAACAAACCATCCACTCACCACCTACTGACTGACTCACACATCTACTCTTCTTGAGGTGAAGATGATTGTTATTTCACTGCTGACATTACAAACCATCCACTCACCTATTGACTGACTCACACATCTACTCTTCTGGAGGTGAAGGTGATTGTTATTTCACTGCTGACATTACAAAACATCCACTCACCTATTCACTGACTCACATACCTACTCTTCAGGAGGTGAAGGTAATTGTTATTTCACTGCTGACATTACAAAACATCCACTCACCTATTGACTGACTCACACACCTACTCTTCTGGAGGTGAAGGTGATTGTTTTTTCACTGCTGACATTACAAACTATCCACTCACCTATTGACTGACTCACACATCTACTCTTCTGGAGGTGAAGGTGATTGTTATTTCACTGCTGCCATTACAAACCATCCACTCACCTATTCACTTACTCACATACCTACTCTTCTGGAGGTGAAGGTGATTGTTATTTCACTGCTGACATTACAAACCATCCACTCACCACCTATTGACTGACTCACACATCTACTCTTCTGGAGGTGAAGGTGATTGTTATTTCACTGCTGACATTACAAACCATCCACTCACCACCTACTGACTGACTCACACACCTTCTCTTCTGGAGGTGAAGGTGATTGTTATTTCACTGCTGACATTACAAAACATCCACTCACCTATTGACTGACTCACACACCTACTCTTCTGGAGGTGAAGGTGATTGTTTTTTCACTGCTGACATTATAAACTATCCACTCACCTATTGACTGACTCACACACCTACTCTTCTGGAGGTGAAGGTGATTGTTATTTCACTGTCGCATTACAAAACATCCACTCACCCATTTTCTCTGACTCACATACCTACTCTTCTGGAGGTGAAGGTGATTGTTATTTCACTGCTCACATTACAAAACATCCACTCGCCTATTGACTGACTCACACACCTACTCTTCTGGAGGTGAAGGTGATTGTTATTTCACTGCTGACATTACAAACTATCCACTCACCTATTGACTGACTCACACACCTAATCTTCTGGAGGTGAATGTGATTGTTATTTCACTGCTGACATAACAAACCATCCACTCACCACCTACTGACTGACTTACACATCTACTCTTCTGGAGGTGAAGGTGATTGTTATTTCACTGCTGACATTACAAACCATCCACTCACCAGCTACTGACTGACTCACACACCTACTCTTCTGGAGGTGAAGGTGATTGTTATTTCACTGCTGACATTACAAACCATCCACTCACCACCTATTGACTGACTCACACACCTACTCTTCTGGAGGTGAAGGTGATTGTTATTTCACTGTCGCATTACAAAACATCCACTCACCTATTGACTGACTCACATACCTACTCTTCTGGAGGTGAAGGTGATTGTTATTTCACTGCTGACATTACAAACTATCCACTCACCTATTGACTGACTCACACACCTACTCTTCTGGAGGTGAAGGTGATTGTTATTTCACTGCTGACTTTACAAACTATCCACTCACCTATTGACTGACTCACACATCTACTCTTCTGGAGGTGAATGTGATTGTTATTTCACTGCTGACATAACAAACCATCCACTCACCACCTACTGACTGACTTACACATCTACTCTTCTGGAGGTGAAGATGATTGTTATTTCACTGCTGACATTACAAACTATCCACTCACCTATTGACTGACTCACACATCTACTCTTCTGGAGGTGTAGGTGATTGTTATTTCACTGCTGCCATTACAAAACATCCACTCACCTATTCACTTACTCACATACCTACTCTTCTGTAGGTGAAGGTGATTGTTATTTCACTGCTGACATTACAAACCATCCACTCACCTATTGACTGACTCACACACCTACTCTTCTGGAGGTGAAGGTGATTGTTATTTCACTGCTGACATTACAAACCATCCACTCACCACCTACTAACTGACTCTCTCACCTACTCTTCTGGAGGTGAATGTGATTGTTATTTCACTGCTGCCATTACAAAACATCCACTCACCTATTGACTGACTCACATACCTACTCTTCAGGAGATGAAGGTAATTGTTATTTCACTGCTGACATTACAAAACATCCACTCACCTATTGACTGACTCACACACCTACTCTTCTGGAGGTGAAGGTGATTGTTATTTCACTGCTGAAATTACAAACTATCCATTTACCTATTGACTGACTGACACACCTACTCTTCTGGAGGTGAATGTGATTGTTATTTCACTGCTGACATAACAAACCATCCACTCACCACCTACTGACTGACTTACACATCTACTCTTCTGGAGGTGAAGGTGATTGTTATTTCACTGCTGACATTACAAACCATCCACTCACCAGCTACTGACTGATTCACACACCTACTCTTCTGGAGGTGAAGGTGATTGTTATTTCACTGCTGCCATTAGAAAACATCCACTCACCTATTGACTGACACACATACCTACTCTTCTGGAGGTGAAGGTGATTGTTATTTCACTGCTGACATTACAAACCATCCACTCACCTATTGACTGACTCACACACCTACTCTTCTTGAGGTGAAGATGATTTATATTTCACTGCTGACATTACAAACCATCCACTCACCAGCTACTGACTGACTCACACACCTACTCTTCTGGAGGTGAAGGTGATTGTTATTTCACTGCTGACATTACAAAACATCCACTCACCTATTGACTGACTCACACACCTACTCTTCTGGAGGTGAAGGTGATTGTTATTTCGATGCTGACATTACAAACCATCCACTCACCTATTGACTGACTCACACACCTACTCTTCTGGAGGTGAAGGTGATTGTTATATTCACTGCTGACATTACAAACCATCCACTCACCACCTACTGACTGACTCACATACCTACTCTTCTGGAGGTGAAGGTGATTGTTATTTCACTGCTGACATTACAAACCATCCACTCACCACCTACTGACTGACTCACATACCTTCTCTTATGGAGGTGAAGGTGATTGTTATTTCAGTGCTGACATTACAAACCATCCACTCACCAGCTACTGACTGATTCACACATCTACTCTTCTTGAGGTGAAGGTGATTGTTATTTCACTGCTGACATTACAAACCATCCACTCACCAGCTACTGACTGATTCACACACCTACTCTTCTGGAGGTGAAGGTGATTGTTATTTCACTGCTGCCATTACAAAACATCCACTCACCTATTGACTGACACACATACCTACTCTTCTGGAGGTGAAGGTGATTGTTATTTCACTGCTGACATTACAAACCATCCACTCACCTATTGACTGACTCACACACCTACTCTTCTTGAGGTGAAGATGATTTATATTTCACTGCTGACATTACAAACCATCCACTCACCAGCTACTGACTGACTCACACACCTACTCTTCTGGAGGTGAAGGTGATTGTTATTTCACTGCTGACATTACAAAACATCCACTCACCTATTGACTGACTCACACACCTACTCTTCTGGAGGTGAAAGTGATTGTTATTTCGATGCTGACATTACAAACCATCCACTCACCTATTGACTGACTCACACACCTACTCTTCTGGAGGTGAAGGTGATTGTTATATTCACTGCTGACATTACAAACCATCCACTCACCACCTACTGACTGACTCACATACCTACTCTTCTGGAGGTGAAGGTGATTGTTATTTCACTGCTGACATTACAAACCATCCACTCACCACCTACTGACTGACTCACATACCTTCTCTTATGGAGGTGAAGGTGATTGTTATTTCAGTGCTGACATTACAAACCATCCACTCACCACCTATTGACTGACTCACACACCTACTCTTCTGGAGGTGAAGGTGATTGTTTTTTCACTGCTGACATTATAAACTATCCACTCACCTATTGACTGACTCACACACCTACTCTTCTGGAGGTGTAGGTGATTGTTATTTCACTGCTGACATTACAAACCATCCACTCACCACCTACTGACTGACTCACACACCTACTCTTCTGGAGGTGAAGATGATTGTTATTTCACTGCTGACATTACAAACCATCCACTCACCATCTACTGACTGACTCACACACCTACTCTTCTGGAGGTGAAGGTAATTTGTTATTTCTCTGTTGACATTACAAACTATCCACTCACCTATTGACTGACTCACACACCTACTCTTCTGGAGGTGAATGTGATTGTTATTTCACTGCTGACATTACAAACTATCCACTCACCTATTGACTGACTCACACACCTACTCTTCTGGAGGTGAATGTGATTGTTATTTCACTGCTGACATAACAAACCATCCACTCACCACCTACTGACTGACTCACACATCTACTCTTCTGGAGGTGAAGGTGATTCTTATTTCACTGCTGACATTACAAACCATCCACTCACCAGCTACTGACTGATTCACACACCTACTCTTCTGGAGGTGAAGGTGATTGTTATTTCACTGCTGCCATTACAAAACATCCACTCACCTATTGACTGACACACATACCTACTTTTCTGGAGGTGAAGGTGATTGTTATTTCACTGCTGACATTACAAACCATCCACTCACCTATTGACTGACTCACACACCTACTCTTCTTGAGGTGAAGATGATTGTTATTTCACTGCTGACATTACAAACCATCCACTCACCTATTGACTGACTCACACATCTACTCTTCTGGAGGTGAAGGTGATTGTTATTTCACTGCTGCCATTACAAACTATCCACTCACCTATTGACTGACTCACATACCTACTCTTCTGGAGGTGAAGGTGATTGTTATTTCACTGCTCACATTACAAAACATCCACTCACCTATTGACTGACTCACACACCTACTCTTCTGGAGGTGAAGGTGATTGTTATTTCACTGCTGCCATTACAAAACATCCACTCACCTATTCACTTACTCACATACCTACTCTTCTGGAGGTGAACGTGATTGTTATTTCACTGCTGACATTACAAACCATCCACTCACCTATTGACTGACTCACACACCTACTCTTCTGGAGGTGAAGGTGATTGTTATTTCACTGCTGACATTACAAACCATCCACTCACCACCTACTAACTGACTCACTCACCTACTCTTCTGGAGGTGAATGTGATTGTTATTTCACTGCTGCCATTACAAAACATCCACTCACCTATTCACTGACTCACATACCTACTCTTCAGGAGGTGAAGGTAATTGTTATTTCACTGCTGACATTACAAAACATCCACTCACCTATTGACTGACTCACACACCTACTCTTCTGGAGGTGAAGGTGATTGTTATTTCACTGCTGACATTACAAACTATCCATTTACCTATTGACTGACTGACACACCTACTCTTCTGGAGGTGAAGGTGATTGTTATTTCACTGCTGACATTACAAACCATCCACTCACCACCTACTGACTGACTCACACACCTACTGACTGACTCACACACCTACTCTTCTGGAGGTGAAGGTGATTGTTATTTCACTGCTGACATTACAAACCATCCACTCACCACCTACTGACTGACTCACACAACTACTCTTCTGGAGGTGAAGGTGATTGTTATTTCACTGCTGCCATTAGAAAACATCCACTCACCTATTGACTGACACACATACCTACTCTTCTGGAGGTGAAGGTGATTGTTATTTCACTGCTGACATTACAAACCATCCACTCACCTATTGACTGACTCACACACCTACTCTTCTTGAGGTGAAGATGATTTATATTTCACTGCTGACATTACAAACCATCCACTCACCAGCTACTGACTGACTCACACACCTACTCTTCTGGAGGTGAAGGTGATTGTTATTTCACTGCTGACATTACAAAACATCCACTCACCTATTGACTGACTCACACACCTACTCTTCTGGAGGTGAAGGTGATTGTTATTTCGATGCTGACATTACAAACCATCCACTCACCTATTGACTGACTCACACACCTACTCTTCTGGAGGTGAAGGTGATTGTTATATTCACTGCTGACATTACAAACCATCCACTCACCACCTACTGACTGACTCACATACCTACTCTTCTGGAGGTGAAGGTGATTGTTATTTCACTGCTGACATTACAAACCATCCACTCACCACCTACTGACTGACTCACATACCTTCTCTTATGGAGGTGAAGGTGATTGTTATTTCAGTGCTGACATTACAAACCATCCACTCACCAGCTACTGACTGATTCACACATCTACTCTTCTTGAGGTGAAGGTGATTGTTATTTCACTGCTGACATTACAAACCATCCACTCACCAGCTACTGACTGATTCACACACCTACTCTTCTGGAGGTGAAGGTGATTGTTATTTCACTGCTGCCATTACAAAACATCCACTCACCTATTGACTGACACACATACCTACTCTTCTGGAGGTGAAGGTGATTGTTATTTCACTGCTGACATTACAAACCATCCACTCACCTATTGACTGACTCACACACCTACTCTTCTTGAGGTGAAGATGATTTATATTTCACTGCTGACATTACAAACCATCCACTCACCAGCTACTGACTGACTCACACACCTACTCTTCTGGAGGTGAAGGTGATTGTTATTTCACTGCTGACATTACAAAACATCCACTCACCTATTGACTGACTCACACACCTACTCTTCTGGAGGTGAAAGTGATTGTTATTTCGATGCTGACATTACAAACCATCCACTCACCTATTGACTGACTCACACACCTACTCTTCTGGAGGTGAAGGTGATTGTTATATTCACTGCTGACATTACAAACCATCCACTCACCACCTACTGACTGACTCACATACCTACTCTTCTGGAGGTGAAGGTGATTGTTATTTCACTGCTGACATTACAAACCATCCACTCACCACCTACTGACTGACTCACATACCTTCTCTTATGGAGGTGAAGGTGATTGTTATTTCAGTGCTGACATTACAAACCATCCACTCACCACCTATTGACTGACTCACACACCTACTCTTCTGGAGGTGAAGGTGATTGTTTTTTCACTGCTGACATTATAAACTATCCACTCACCTATTGACTGACTCACACACCTACTCTTCTGGAGGTGAAGGTGATTGTTATTTCACTGCTGACATTACAAACCATCCACTCACCACCTACTGACTGACTCACACACCTACTCTTCTGGAGGTGAAGATGATTGTTATTTCACTGCTGACATTACAAACCATCCACTCACCATCTACTGACTGACTCACACACCTACTCTTCTGGAGGTGAAGGTAATTTGTTATTTCTCTGTTGACATTACAAACTATCCACTCACCTATTGACTGACTCACACACCTACTCTTCTGGAGGTGAATGTGATTGTTATTTCACTGCTGACATTACAAACTATCCACTCACCTATTGACTGACTCACACACCTACTCTTCTGGAGGTGAATGTGATTGTTATTTCACTGCTGACATAACAAACCATCCACTCACCACCTACTGACTGACTCACACATCTACTCTTCTGGAGGTGAAGGTGATTCTTATTTCACTGCTGACATTACAAACCATCCACTCACCAGCTACTGACTGATTCACACACCTACTCTTCTGGAGGTGAAGGTGATTGTTATTTCACTGCTGCCATTACAAAACATCCACTCACCTATTGACTGACACACATACCTACTTTTCTGGAGGTGAAGGTGATTGTTATTTCACTGCTGACATTACAAACCATCCACTCACCTATTGACTGACTCACACACCTACTCTTCTTGAGGTGAAGATGATTGTTATTTCACTGCTGACATTACAAACCATCCACTCACCTATTGACTGACTCACACATCTACTCTTCTGGAGGTGAAGGTGATTGTTATTTCACTGCTGCCATTACAAACTATCCACTCACCTATTGACTGACTCACATACCTACTCTTCTGGAGGTGAAGGTGATTGTTATTTCACTGCTCACATTACAAAACATCCACTCACCTATTGACTGACTCACACACCTACTCTTCTGGAGGTGAAGGTGATTGTTATTTCACTGCTGCCATTACAAAACATCCACTCACCTATTCACTTACTCACATACCTACTCTTCTGGAGGTGAAGGTGATTCTTATTTCACTGCTGACATTACAAACCATCCACTCACCAGCTACTGACTGATTCACACACCTACTCTTCTGGAGGTGAAGGTGATTGTTATTTCACTGCTGACATTACAAACCATCCACTCACCACCTACTAACTGACTCACTCACCTACTCTTCTGGAGGTGAATGTGATTGTTATTTCACTGCTGCCATTACAAAACATCCACTCACCTATTCACTGACTCACATACCTACTCTTCAGGAGGTGAAGGTAATTGTTATTTCACTGCTGACATTACAAAACATCCACTCACCTATTGACTGACTCACACACCTACTCTTCTGGAGGTGAAGGTGATTGTTATTTCACTGCTGACATTACAAACTATCCATTTACCTATTGACTGACTGACACACCTACTCTTCTGGAGGTGAAGGTGATTGTTATTTCACTGCTGACATTACAAACCATCCACTCACCACCTACTGACTGACTCACACACCTACTGACTGACTCACACACCTACTCTTCTGGAGGTGAAGGTGATTGTTATTTCACTGCTGACATTACAAACCATCCACTCACCACCTACTGACTGACTCACACAACTACTCTTCTGGAGGTGAAGGTGATTGTTATTTCACTGCTGACATTACAAAACATCCACTCACCTATTCACTGACTCACACACCTACTCTTCTGGAGGTGAAGGTGATTGTTATTTCACTGCTGACATTACAAACTATCCACTCACCTATTGACTGACTCACACATCTACTCTTCTGGAGGTGAATGTGATTGTTATTTCACTGCTGACATTACAAACCATCCACTCACCACCTACTGACTGACTCACACACCTTCTCTTCTGGAGGTGAAGGTGATTGTTATTTCACTGCTGACATTACAAAACATCCACTCACCTATTCACTGACTCACATACCTACTCTTCTGGAGGTGAAGGTGATTGTTATTTCACTGCTGACATTACAAACTATCCACTCACCTATTGACTGACTCACACACCTAATCTTCTGGAGGTGAATGTGATTGTTATTTCACTGCTGACATAACAAACCATCCACTCACCACCTACTGACTGACTTACACATCTACTCTTCTGGAGGTGAAGGTGATTGTTATTTCACTGCTGACATTACAAACCATCCACTCACCAGCTACTGACTGATTCACACACCTACTCTTCTGGAGGTGAAGGTGATTGTTATTTCACTGCTGCCATTAGAAAACATCCACTCACCTATTGACTGACTCACATACCTACTCTTCTGGAGGTGAAGGTGATTGTTATTTCACTGCTGACATTACAAACCATCCACTCACCTATTGACTGACTCACACACCTACTCTTCTTGAGGTGAAGATGATTTATATTTCACTGCTGACATTACAAACCATCCACTCACCAGCTACTGACTGACTCACACACCTACTCTTCTGGAGGTGAAGGTGATTGTTATTTCACTGCTGACATTACAAACCATCCACTCACCACCTATTGACTGACTCACACACCTACTCTTCTGGAGGTGAAGGTGATTGTTATTTCACTGTCGCATTACAAAACATCCACTCACCTATTGACTGACTCACATACCTACTCTTCTGGAGGTGAAGGTGATTGTTATTTCACTGCTGACATTACAAACTATCCACTCACCTATTGACTGACTCACACACCTACTCTTCTGGAGGTGAAGGTGATTGTTATTTCACTGCTGACTTTACAAACTATCCACTCACCTATTGACTGACTCACACACCTACTCTTCTGGAGGTGAATGTGATTGTTATTTCACTGCTGACATAACAAACCATCCACTCACCACCTACTGACTGACTTACACATCTACTCTTCTGGAGGTGAAGATGATTGTTATTTCACTGCTGACATTACAAACCATCCACTCACCCGCTACTGACTGATTCACACATCTACTCTTCTGGAGGTGAAGGTGATTGTTATTTCACTGCTGATATTACAAACCATTCACTCACCTATTGACTGACTCACATACCTACTCTTCTGGAGGTGAAGGTGATTGTTATTTCACTGCTCACATTACAAAACATCCACTCACCTATTGACTGACTCACACACCTACTCTTCTGGAGGTGAAGGTGATTGTTATTTCACTGCTGAAATTACAAACTATCCATTTACCTATTGACTGACTGACACACCTACTCTTCTGGAGGTGAAGGTGATTGTTTTTTCACTGCTGACATTACAAACTATCCACTCACCTATTGACTGACTCACACATCTACTCTTCTGGAGGTGTAGGTGATTGTTATTTCACTGCTGCCATTACAAAACATCCACTCACCTATTCACTTACTCACATACCTACTCTTCTGGAGGTGAAGGTGATTGTTATTTCACTGCTGACATTACAAACCATCCACTCACCTATTGACTGACTCACACACCTACTCTTCTGGAGGTGAAGGTGATTGTTATTTCACTGCTGACATTACAAACCATCCACTCACCACCTACTAACTGACTCACTCACCTACTCTTCTGGAGGTGAATGTGATTGTTATTTCACTGCTGCCATTACAAAACATCCACTCACCTATTCACTGACTCACATACCTACTCTTCAGGAGGTGAAGGTAATTGTTATTTCACTGCTGACATTACAAAACATCCACTCACCTATTGACTGACTCACACACCTACTCTTCTGGAGGTGAAGGTGATTGTTATTTCACTGCTGAAATTACAAACTATCCATTTACCTATTGACTGACTGACACACCTACTCTTCTGGAGGTGAATGTGATTGTTATTTCACTGCTGACATAACAAACCATCCACTCACCACCTACTGACTGACTTACACATCTACTCTTCTGGAGGTGAAGGTGATTGTTATTTCACTGCTGACATTACAAACCATCCACTCACCAGCTACTGACTGATTCACACACCTACTCTTCTGGAGGTGAAGGTGATTGTTATTTCACTGCTGCCATTACAAAACATCCACTCACCTATTGACTGACACACATACCTACTCTTCTGGAGGTGAAGGTGATTGTTATTTCACTGCTGACATTACAAACCATCCACTCACCTATTGACTGACTCACACACCTACTCTTCTTGAGGTGAAGATGATTTATATTTCACTGCTGACATTACAAACCATCCACTCACCAGCTCCTGACTGACTCACACAGCTACTCTTCTGGAGGTGAAGGTGATTGTTATTTCACTGCTGACATTACAAAACATCCACTCACCTATTGACTGACTCACACACCTACTCTTCTGGAGGTGAAGGTGATTGTTATTTCGATGCTGACATTACAAACCATCCATTCACCTATTGACTGACTCACACACCTACTCTTCTGGAGGTGAAGGTGATTGTTATATTCACTGCTGACATTACAAACCATCCACTCACCACCTACTGACTGACTCACATACCTACTCTTCTGGAGGTGAAGGTGATTGTTATTTCACTGCTGACATTACAAACCATCCACTCACCACCTACTGACTGACTCACATACCTTCTCTTCTGGAGGTGAAGGTGATTGTTATTTCAGTGCTGACATTAGAAACCATCCACTCACCACCTATTGACTGACTCACACACCTACTCTTCTGGAGGTGAAGGTGATTGTTTTTTCACTGCTGACATTATAAACTATCCACTCACCTATTGACTGACTCACACACCTACTCTTCTGGAGGTGAAGGTGATTGTTATTTCACTGCTGACATTACAAACCATCCACTCACCACCTACTGACTGACTCACACACCTACTCTTCTGGAGGTGAAGATGATTGTTATTTCACTGCTGACATTACAAACCATCCACTCACCATCTACTGACTGACTCACACACCTACTCTTCTGGAGGTGAAGGTAATTTGTTATTTCTCTGTTGACATTACAAAGTATCCACTCACCTATTGACTGACTCACACACCTACTCTTCTGGAGGTGAATGTGATTGTTATTTCACTGCTGACATTACAAACTATCCACTCACCTATTGACTGACTCACACACCTACTCTTCTGGAGGTGAATGTGATTGTTATTTCACTGCTGACATAACAAACCATCCACTCACCACCTACTGACTGACTCACACATCTACTCTTCTTGAGGTGAAGATGATTGTTATTTCACTGCTGACATTACAAACCATCCACTCACCTATTGACTGACTCACACATCTACTCTTCTGGAGGTGAAGGTGATTGTTATTTCACTGCTGCCATTACAAACTATCCACTCACCTATTGACTGACTCACATACCTACTCTTCTGGAGGTGAAGGTGATTGTTATTTCACTGCTGACATTACAAAACATCCACTCACCTATTGACTGACTCACACACGTACTCTTCTGGAGGTGAAGGTGATTGTTTTTTCACTGCTGACATTACAAACTATCCACTCACCTATTGACTGACTCACACATCTACTCTTCTGGAGGTGAAGGTGATTGTTATTTCACTGCTTCCATTACAAAACATCCACTCACCTATTCACTTACTCACATACCTACTCTTCTGGAGGTGAACGTGATTGTTATTTCACTGCTGACATTACAAACCATCCACTCACCTATTGACTGACTCACACACCTACTCTTCTGGAGGTGAAGGTGATTGTTATTTCACTGCTGACATTACAAACCATCCACTCACCACCTACTAACTGACTCACTCACCTACTCTTCTGGAGGTGAATGTGATTGTTATTTCACTGCTGCCATTACAAAACATCCACTCACCTATTGACTGACTCACATACCTACTCTTCAGGAGGTGAAGGTAATTGTTATTTCACTGCTGACATTACAAAACATCCACTCACCTACTGACTGACTCACACACCTACTCTTCTGGAGGTGAAGGTGATTGTTATTTCACTGCTGACATTACAAACTATCCATTTACCTATTGACTGACTGACACACCTACTCTTCTGGAGGTGAAGGTGATTGTTATTTCACTGCTGCCATTACAAAACATCCACTCACCTATTCACTTACTCACATACCTACTCTTCTGGAGGTGAACGTGATTGTTATTTCACTGCTGACATTACAAACCATCCACTCACCTATTGACTGACTCACACACCTACTCTTCTGGAGGTGAAGGTGATTGTTATTTCACTGCTGACATTACAAACCATCCACTCACCACCTACTAACTGACTCACTCACCTACTCTTCTGGAGGTGAATGTGATTGTTATTTCACTGCTGCCATTACAAAACATCCACTCACCTATTCACTGACTCACATACCTACTCTTCAGGAGGTGAAGGTAATTGTTATTTCACTGCTGACATTACAAAACATCCACTCACCTATTGACTGACTCACACACCTACTCTTCTGGAGGTGAAGGTGATTGTTATTTCACTGCTGACATTACAAACTATCCATTTACCTATTGACTGACTGACACACCTACTCTTCTGGAGGTGAAGGTGATTGTTATTTCACTGCTGACATTACAAACCATCCACTCACCACCTACTGACTGACTCACACACCTACTGACTGACTCACACACCTACTCTTCTGGAGGTGAAGGTGATTGTTATTTCACTGCTGACATTACAAACCATCCACTCACCACCTACTGACTGACTCACACAACTACTCTTCTGGAGGTGAAGGTGATTGTTATTTCACTGCTGACATTACAAAACATCCACTCACCTATTCACTGACTCACACACCTACTCTTCTGGAGGTGAAGGTGATTGTTATTTCACTGCTGACATTACAAACTATCCACTCACCTATTGACTGACTCACACATCTACTCTTCTGGAGGTGAATGTGATTGTTATTTCACTGCTGACATTACAAACCATCCACTCACCACCTACTGACTGACTCACACACCTTCTCTTCTGGAGGTGAAGGTGATTGTTATTTCACTGCTGACATTACAAAACATCCACTCACCTATTCACTGACTCACATACCTACTCTTCTGGAGGTGAAGGTGATTGTTATTTCACTGCTGACATTACAAACTATCCACTCACCTATTGACTGACTCACACACCTAATCTTCTGGAGGTGAATGTGATTGTTATTTCACTGCTGACATAACAAACCATCCACTCACCACCTACTGACTGACTTACACATCTACTCTTCTGGAGGTGAAGGTGATTGTTATTTCACTGCTGACATTACAAACCATCCACTCACCAGCTACTGACTGATTCACACACCTACTCTTCTGGAGGTGAAGGTGATTGTTATTTCACTGCTGCCATTAGAAAACATCCACTCACCTATTGACTGACTCACATACCTACTCTTCTGGAGGTGAAGGTGATTGTTATTTCACTGCTGACATTACAAACCATCCACTCACCTATTGACTGACTCACACACCTACTCTTCTTGAGGTGAAGATGATTTATATTTCACTGCTGACATTACAAACCATCCACTCACCAGCTACTGACTGACTCACACACCTACTCTTCTGGAGGTGAAGGTGATTGTTATTTCACTGCTGACATTACAAACCATCCACTCACCACCTATTGACTGACTCACACACCTACTCTTCTGGAGGTGAAGGTGATTGTTATTTCACTGTCGCATTACAAAACATCCACTCACCTATTGACTGACTCACATACCTACTCTTCTGGAGGTGAAGGTGATTGTTATTTCACTGCTGACATTACAAACTATCCACTCACCTATTGACTGACTCACACACCTACTCTTCTGGAGGTGAAGGTGATTGTTATTTCACTGCTGACTTTACAAACTATCCACTCACCTATTGACTGACTCACACACCTACTCTTCTGGAGGTGAATGTGATTGTTATTTCACTGCTGACATAACAAACCATCCACTCACCACCTACTGACTGACTTACACATCTACTCTTCTGGAGGTGAAGATGATTGTTATTTCACTGCTGACATTACAAACCATCCACTCACCCGCTACTGACTGATTCACACATCTACTCTTCTGGAGGTGAAGGTGATTGTTATTTCACTGCTGATATTACAAACCATTCACTCACCTATTGACTGACTCACATACCTACTCTTCTGGAGGTGAAGGTGATTGTTATTTCACTGCTCACATTACAAAACATCCACTCACCTATTGACTGACTCACACACCTACTCTTCTGGAGGTGAAGGTGATTGTTATTTCACTGCTGAAATTACAAACTATCCATTTACCTATTGACTGACTGACACACCTACTCTTCTGGAGGTGAAGGTGATTGTTTTTTCACTGCTGACATTACAAACTATCCACTCACCTATTGACTGACTCACACATCTACTCTTCTGGAGGTGTAGGTGATTGTTATTTCACTGCTGCCATTACAAAACATCCACTCACCTATTCACTTACTCACATACCTACTCTTCTGGAGGTGAAGGTGATTGTTATTTCACTGCTGACATTACAAACCATCCACTCACCTATTGACTGACTCACACACCTACTCTTCTGGAGGTGAAGGTGATTGTTATTTCACTGCTGACATTACAAACCATCCACTCACCACCTACTAACTGACTCACTCACCTACTCTTCTGGAGGTGAATGTGATTGTTATTTCACTGCTGCCATTACAAAACATCCACTCACCTATTCACTGACTCACATACCTACTCTTCAGGAGGTGAAGGTAATTGTTATTTCACTGCTGACATTACAAAACATCCACTCACCTATTGACTGACTCACACACCTACTCTTCTGGAGGTGAAGGTGATTGTTATTTCACTGCTGAAATTACAAACTATCCATTTACCTATTGACTGACTGACACACCTACTCTTCTGGAGGTGAATGTGATTGTTATTTCACTGCTGACATAACAAACCATCCACTCACCACCTACTGACTGACTTACACATCTACTCTTCTGGAGGTGAAGGTGATTGTTATTTCACTGCTGACATTACAAACCATCCACTCACCAGCTACTGACTGATTCACACACCTACTCTTCTGGAGGTGAAGGTGATTGTTATTTCACTGCTGCCATTACAAAACATCCACTCACCTATTGACTGACACACATACCTACTCTTCTGGAGGTGAAGGTGATTGTTATTTCACTGCTGACATTACAAACCATCCACTCACCTATTGACTGACTCACACACCTACTCTTCTTGAGGTGAAGATGATTTATATTTCACTGCTGACATTACAAACCATCCACTCACCAGCTCCTGACTGACTCACACAGCTACTCTTCTGGAGGTGAAGGTGATTGTTATTTCACTGCTGACATTACAAAACATCCACTCACCTATTGACTGACTCACACACCTACTCTTCTGGAGGTGAAGGTGATTGTTATTTCGATGCTGACATTACAAACCATCCATTCACCTATTGACTGACTCACACACCTACTCTTCTGGAGGTGAAGGTGATTGTTATATTCACTGCTGACATTACAAACCATCCACTCACCACCTACTGACTGACTCACATACCTACTCTTCTGGAGGTGAAGGTGATTGTTATTTCACTGCTGACATTACAAACCATCCACTCACCACCTACTGACTGACTCACATACCTTCTCTTCTGGAGGTGAAGGTGATTGTTATTTCAGTGCTGACATTAGAAACCATCCACTCACCACCTATTGACTGACTCACACACCTACTCTTCTGGAGGTGAAGGTGATTGTTTTTTCACTGCTGACATTATAAACTATCCACTCACCTATTGACTGACTCACACACCTACTCTTCTGGAGGTGAAGGTGATTGTTATTTCACTGCTGACATTACAAACCATCCACTCACCACCTACTGACTGACTCACACACCTACTCTTCTGGAGGTGAAGATGATTGTTATTTCACTGCTGACATTACAAACCATCCACTCACCATCTACTGACTGACTCACACACCTACTCTTCTGGAGGTGAAGGTAATTTGTTATTTCTCTGTTGACATTACAAAGTATCCACTCACCTATTGACTGACTCACACACCTACTCTTCTGGAGGTGAATGTGATTGTTATTTCACTGCTGACATTACAAACTATCCACTCACCTATTGACTGACTCACACACCTACTCTTCTGGAGGTGAATGTGATTGTTATTTCACTGCTGACATAACAAACCATCCACTCACCACCTACTGACTGACTCACACATCTACTCTTCTTGAGGTGAAGATGATTGTTATTTCACTGCTGACATTACAAACCATCCACTCACCTATTGACTGACTCACACATCTACTCTTCTGGAGGTGAAGGTGATTGTTATTTCACTGCTGCCATTACAAACTATCCACTCACCTATTGACTGACTCACATACCTACTCTTCTGGAGGTGAAGGTGATTGTTATTTCACTGCTGACATTACAAAACATCCACTCACCTATTGACTGACTCACACACGTACTCTTCTGGAGGTGAAGGTGATTGTTTTTTCACTGCTGACATTACAAACTATCCACTCACCTATTGACTGACTCACACATCTACTCTTCTGGAGGTGAAGGTGATTGTTATTTCACTGCTTCCATTACAAAACATCCACTCACCTATTCACTTACTCACATACCTACTCTTCTGGAGGTGAACGTGATTGTTATTTCACTGCTGACATTACAAACCATCCACTCACCTATTGACTGACTCACACACCTACTCTTCTGGAGGTGAAGGTGATTGTTATTTCACTGCTGACATTACAAACCATCCACTCACCACCTACTAACTGACTCACTCACCTACTCTTCTGGAGGTGAATGTGATTGTTATTTCACTGCTGCCATTACAAAACATCCACTCACCTATTGACTGACTCACATACCTACTCTTCAGGAGGTGAAGGTAATTGTTATTTCACTGCTGACATTACAAAACATCCACTCACCTACTGACTGACTCACACACCTACTCTTCTGGAGGTGAAGGTGATTGTTATTTCACTGCTGACATTACAAACTATCCATTTACCTATTGACTGACTGACACACCTACTCTTCTGGAGGTGAAGGTGATTGTTATTTCACTGCTGCCATTACAAAACATCCACTCACCTATTGACTGACTCACATACCTACTCTTCAGGAGGTGAAGGTAATTGTTATTTCACTGCTGACATTAAAAACTATCCACTCACCTATTGACTGACTCACACACCTACTCTTCTGGGGGTGAAGATGATTGTTATTTCACTGCTGACATTACAAACCATCCACTCACCACCTACTGACTGACTCACACAACTACTCTTCTGGAGGTGAAGGTGATTGTTATTTCACTGCTGACATTACAAACCATCCACTCACCACCTATTGACTGACTCACACATCTACTCTTCTGGAGGTGAAGGTGATTGTTATTTCACTGCTGACATTACAAAACATCCACTCACCACCTACTGACTGACTCACACACCTTCTCTTCTGGATGTGAAGGTGATTGTTATTTCACTGCTGACATTACAAAACATCCACTCACCTATTCACTGACTCACATACCTACTCTTCTGGAGGTGAAGGTGATTGTTATTTCACTGCTGACATTACAAACCATCCACTCACCACCTACTAACTGACTCACTCACCTACTCTTCTGGAGGTGAATGTGATTGTTATTTCACTGCTGCCATTACAAAACATCCACTCACCTATTCACTGACTCACATACCTACTCTTCAGGAGGTGAAGGTAATTGTTATTTCACTGCTGACATTACAAAACATCCACTCACCTATTGACTGACTCACACACCTACTCTTCTGGAGGTGAAGGTGATTGTTATTTCACTGCTGACATTACAAACTATCCATTTACCTATTGACTGACTGACACACCTACTCTTCTGGAGGTGAAGGTGATTGTTATTTCACTGCTGACATTACAAACCATCCACTCACCACCTACTGACTGACTCACACACCTACTGACTGACTCACACACCTACTCTTCTGGAGGTGAAGGTGATTGTTATTTCACTGCTGACATTAAAAACTATCCACTCACCTATTGACTGACTCACACACCTACTCTTCTGGAGGTGAAGGTGATTGTTATTTCACTGCTGACATTACAAACCATCCACTCACCACCTACTGACTGACTCACACAACTACTCTTCTGGAGGTGAAGGTGATTGTTATTTCACTGCTGACATTACAAACCATCCACTCACCACCTACTGACTGACTCACACACCTTCTCTTCTGGAGGTGAAGGTGATTGTTATTTCACTGCTGACATTACAAAACATCCACTCACCTATTCACTGACTCACATACCTACTCTTCAGGAGGTGAAGGTAATTGTTATTTCACTGCTGACATTACAAAACATCCACTCACCTATTGACTGACTCACACACCTACTCTTCTGGAGGTGAAGGTGATTGTTATTTCACTGCTGCCATTACAAAACATCCACTCACCTATTCACTTACTCACATACCTACTCTTCTGGAGGTGAAGGTGATTGTTATTTCACTGCTGACATTACAAACCATCCACTCACCACCTATTGACTGACTCACACATCTACTCTTCTGGAGGTGAAGGTGATTGTTATTTCACTGCTGACATTACAAACCATTCACTCACCTATTGACTGACTCACATACCTACTCTTCTGGAGGTGAAGGTGATTGTTATTTCACTGCTCACATTACAAAACATCCACTCACCTATTGACTGACTCACACACCTACTCTTCTGGAGGTGAAGGTGATTGTTTTTTCACTGCTGACATTACAAACTATCCACTCACCTATTGACTGACTCACACATCTACTCTTCTGGAGGTGTAGGTGATTGTTATTTCACTGCTGCCATTACAAAACATCCACTCACCTATTCACTTACTCACATACCTACTCTTCTGGAGGTGATGGTGATTGTTATTTCACTGCTGACATTACAAACCATCCACTCACCTATTGACTGACTCACACACCTACTCTTCTGGAGGTGAAGGTGATTGTTATTTCACTGCTGACATTACAAACCATCCACTCACCACCTACTAACTGACTCACTCACCTACTCTTCTGGAGGTGAAGGTGATTGTTATTTCACTGCTGACATTACAAAACATCCACTCACCTATTCACTGACTCACATACCTACTCTTCAGGAGGTGAAGGTAATTGTTATTTCACTGCTGACATTACAAAACATCCACTCACCTATTGACTGACTCACACACCTACTCTTCTGGAGGTGAAGGTGATTGTTATTTCACTGCTGACATTACAAACTATCCATTTACCTATTGACTGACTGACACACCTACTCTTCTGGAGGTGAATGTGATTGTTATTTCACTGCTGACATAACAAACCATCCACTCACCACCTACTGACTGACTTACACATCTACTCTTCTAGAGGTGAAGGTGATTGTTATTTCACTGCTGACATTACAAACCATCCACTCACCTATTGACTGATTCACACACCTACTCTTCTGGAGGTGAAGGTGATTGTTATTTCACTGCTGCCATTAGAAAACATCCACTCACCTATTGACTGACACACATACCTACTCTTCTGGAGGTGAAGGTGATTGTTATTTCACTGCTGACATTACAAACCATCCACTCACCACCTATTGACTGACTCACACACCTACTCTTCTGGAGGTGAAGGTGATTGTTTTTTCACTGCTGACATTACAAACTATCCACTCACCTATTGACTGACTCACACATCTACTCTTCTGGAGGTGTAGGTAATTGTTATTTCACTGCTGCCATTACAAAACATCCACTCACCTATTCACTTACTCACATACCTACTCTTCTGGAGGTGAAGGTGATTGTTATTTCACTGCTGACATTACAAACCATCCACTCACCTATTGACTGACTCACACACCTACTCTTCTGGAGGTGAAGGTGATTGTTATTTCACTGCTGACATTACAAACCATCCACTCACCACCTACTGACTGACTCACACACCTACTGACTGACTCACACACCTACTCTTCTGGAGGTGAAGGTGATTGTTATTTCACTGCTGACATTAAAAACTATCCACTCACCTATTGACTGACTCACACACCTACTCTTCTGGAGGTGAAGGTGATTGTTATTTCACTGCTGACATTACAAACCATCCACTCACCACCTACTGACTGACTCACACAACTACTCTTCTGGAGGTGAAGGTGATTGTTATTTCACTGCTGACATTACAAACCATCCACTCACCACCTACTGACTGACTCACACACCTACTCTTCTGGAGGTGAAGGTGATTGTTATTTCACTGTCGCATTACAAAACATCCACTCACCCATTTTCTCTGACTCACATACCTACTCTTCTGGAGGTGAAGATGATTGTTATTTCACTGCTCACATTACAAAACATCCACTCACCTATTGACTGACTCACACACCTACTCTTCTGGAGGTGAAGGTGATTGTTATTTCACTGCTGACATTACAAACTATCCATTTACCTATTGACTGACTCACACACCCAATCTTCTGGAGGTGAATGTGATTGTTATTTCACTGCTGACATAACAAACCATCCACTCACCACCTACTGACTGACTTACACATCTACTCTTCTGGAGGTGAAGGTGATTGTTATTTCACTGCTGACATTACAAACCATCCACTCACCAGCTACTGACTGATTCACACACCTACTCTTCTGGAGGTGAAGGTGATTGTTATTTCACTGCTGCCATTACAAAACATCCACTCACCTATTGACTGACACACATACCTACTCTTCTGGAGGTGAAGGTGATTGTTATTTCACTGCTGACATTACAAACCATCCACTCACCTATTGACTGACTCACACACCTACTCTTCTTGAGGTGAAGATGATTTATATTTCACTGCTGACATTTCAAACCATCCACTCACCAGCTACTGACTGACTCACACACCTACTCTTCTGGAGGTGAAGGTGATTGTTATTTCACTGCTGACATTACAAAACATCCACTCACCACCTATTGACTGACTCACACACCTACTCTTCTGGAGGTGAAGGTGATTGTTATTTCACTGTCGCATTACAAAACATCCACTCACCTATTGACTGACTCACATACCTACTCTTCTGGAGGTGAAGATGATTTATATTTCACTGCTGACATTACAAACCATCCACTCACCAGCTACTGACTGACTCACACACCTACTCTTCTGGAGGTGAAGGTGATTGTTATTTCACTGCTGACATTACAAACCATCCACTCACCACCTATTGACTGACTCACACATCTACTCTTCTGGAGGTGTAGGTAATTGTTATTTCACTGCTGCCATTACAAAACATCCACTCACCTATTCACTTACTCACATACCTACTCTTCTGGGGGTGAAGGTGATTGTTATTTCACTGCTGACATTACAAACCATCCACTCACCTATTGACTGACTCACACACCTACTCTTCTGGAGGTGAAGGTGATTGTTATTTCACTGCTGACATTACAAACCATCCACTCACCACCTACTAACTGACTCACTCACCTACTCTTCTGGAGGTGAATGTGATTGTTATTTCACTGCTGCCATTACAAAACATCCACTCACCTATTCACTGACTCACATACCTACTCTTCAGGAGGTGAAGGTAATTGTTATTTCACTGCTGACATTACAAAACATCCACTCACCTATTGACTGACTCACACACCTACTCTTCTGGAGGTGAAGGTGATTGTTATTTCACTGCTGACATTACAAACTATCCATTTACCTATTGACTGACTGACACACCTACTCTTCTGGAGGTGAAGGTGATTGTTATTTCACTGCTGACATTACAAACCATCCACTCACCACCTACTGACTGACTCACACACCTACTGACTGACTCACACACCTACTCTTCTGGAGGTGAAGGTGATTGTTATTTCACTTCTGACATTAAAAACTATCCACTCACCTATTGACTGACTCACACACCTACTCTTCTGGAGGTGAATGTGATTGTTATTTCACTGCTGACATAACAAACCATCCACTCACCACCTACTGACTGACTTACACATCTACTCTTCTGGAGGTGAAGGTGATTGTTATTTCACTGCTGACATTACAAACCATCCACTCACCAGCTACTGACTGATTCACACACCTACTCTTCTGGAGGTGAAGGTGATTGTTATTTCACTGCTGCCATTACAAAACATCCACTCACCTATTGACTGACACACATACCTACTCTTCTGGAGGTGAAGGTGATTGTTATTTCACTGCTGACATTACAAACCATCCACTCACCTATTGACTGACTCACACACCTACTCTTCTTGAGGTGAAGATGATTTATATTTCACTGCTGACATTTCAAACCATCCACTCACCAGCTACTGACTGACTCACACACCTACTCTTCTGGAGGTGAAGGTGATTGTTATTTCACTGCTGACATTACAAAACATCCACTCACCACCTATTGACTGACTCACACACCTACTCTTCTGGAGGTGAAGGTGATTGTTATTTCACTGTCGCATTACAAAACATCCACTCACCTATTGACTGACTCACATACCTACTCTTCTGGAGGTGAAGATGATTTATATTTCACTGCTGACATTACAAACCATCCACTCACCAGCTACTGACTGACTCACACACCTACTCTTCTGGAGGTGAAGGTGATTGTTATTTCACTGCTGACATTACAAACCATCCACTCACCACCTATTGACTGACTCACACATCTACTCTTCTGGAGGTGTAGGTAATTGTTATTTCACTGCTGCCATTACAAAACATCCACTCACCTATTCACTTACTCACATACCTACTCTTCTGGAGGTGAAGGTGATTGTTATTTCACTGCTGACATTACAAACCATCCACTCACCTATTGACTGACTCACACACCTACTCTTCTGGAGGTGAAGGTGATTGTTATTTCACTGCTGACATTACAAACCATCCACTCACCACCTACTAACTGACTCACTCACCTACTCTTCTGGAGGTGAATGTGATTGTTATTTCACTGCTGCCATTACAAACATCCACTCACCTATTCACTGACTCACATACCTACTCTTCAGGAGGTGAAGGTAATTGTTATTTCACTGCTGACATTACAAAACATCCACTCACCTATTGACTGACTCACACACCTACTCTTCTGGAGGTGAAGGTGATTGTTATTTCACTGCTGACATTACAAACTATCCATTTACCTATTGACTGACTGACACACCTACTCTTCTGGAGGTGAAGGTGATTGTTATTTCACTGCTGACATTACAAACCATCCACTCACCACCTACTGACTGACTCACACACCTACTGACTGACTCACACACCTACTCTTCTGGAGGTGAAGGTGATTGTTATTTCACTGCTGACATTAAAAACCATCCACTCACCTATTGACTGACTCACACACCTACTCTTCTGGAGGTGAAGGTGATTGTTATTTCACTGCTGACATTACAAAGCATCCACTCACCACCTACTGACTGACTCACACAACTACTCTTCTGGAGGTGAAGGTGATTGTTATTTCACTGCTGACATTACAAACCATCCACTCACCACCTACTGACTGACTCACACACCTACTCTTCTGGAGGTGAAGGTGATTGTTATTTCACTGTCGCATTACAAAACATCCACTCACCCATTTTCTCTGACTCACATACCTACTCTTCTGGAGGTGAAGGTGATTGTTATTTCACTGCTCACATTACAAAACATCCACTCACCTATTGACTGACTCACACACCTACTCTTCTGGAGGTGAAGGTGATTGTTATTTCACTGCTGACATTACAAACTATCCACTCACCTATTGACTGACTCACACACCTAATCTTCTGGAGGTGAATGTGATTGTTATTTCACTGCTGACATAACAAACCATCCACTCACCACCTACTGACTGACTTACACATCTACTCTTCTGGAGGTGAAGGTGATTGTTATTTCACTGCTGACATTACAAACCATCCACTCACCAGCTACTGACTGATTCACACACCTACTCTTCTGGAGGTGAAGGTCATTGTTATTTCACTGCTGCCATTACAAAACATCCACTCACCTATTGACTGACACACATACCTACTCTTCTGGAGGTGAAGGTGATTGTTATTTCACTGCTGACATTACAAACCATCCACTCACCTATTGACTGACTCACACACCTACTCTTCTGGAGGTGAAGATGATTTATATTTCACTGCTGACATTACAAACCATCCACTCACCAGCTACTGACTGACTCACACACCTACTCTTCTGGAGGTGAAGGTGATTGTTATTTCACTGCTGACATTACAAAACATCCACTCACCACCTATTGACTGACTCACACACCTACTCTTCTGGAGGTGAAGGTGATTGTTATTTCACTGTCGCATTACAAAACATCCACTCACCTATTGACTGACTCACATACCTACTCTTCTGGAGGTGAAGGTGATTGTCATTTCACTGCTGACATTACAAACCATCCACTCACCAATTGACTGACTCACACACCTACTCTTCTGGAGGTGAAGGTGATTGTTTTTTCACTGCTGACATTATAAACTATCCACTCACCTATTGACTGACTCACATACCTACTCTTCTGGAGGTGAAGGTGATTGTTATTTCACTGCTGACATTACAAACCATCCACTCACCTATTGACTGACTCACACACCTACTCTTCTTGAGGTGAAGATGATTTATATTTCACTGCTGACATTACAAACCATCCACTCACCAGCTAATGACTGACTCACACAGCTACTCTTCTGGAGGTGAAGGTGATTGTTATTTCACTGCTGACATTACAAACCATCCACTCACCACCTATTGACTGACTCACACATCTACTCTTCTGGAGGTGAAGGTGATTGTTATTTCACTGCTGACATTACAAACCATCCACTCACCACCTATTGACTGACTCACACATCTACTCTTCTGGAGGTGAAGGTGATTGTTATTTCACTGCTGACATTACAAACCATCCACTCACCTATTGACTGACTCACATACCTACTCTTCTGGAGGTGAATGTGATTGTTATTTCACTGCTGACATTACAAACCATCCACTCACCTATTGACTGACTCACATACCTACTCTTCTGGAGGTGAAGGTGATTGTTATTTCACTGCTGACATTACAAAACATCCACTCACCTATTGACTGACTCACACACCTACTCTTCTTGAGGTGAAGATGATTGTTATTTCACTGCTGACATTACAAAACATCCACTCACCTATTGACTGACTCACACACCTACTCTTCTTGAGGTGAAGATGATTGTTATTTCACTGCTGACATTACAAACCATCCACTCACCACCTACTGACTGACTCACACAACTACTCTTCTCGAGGTGAAGGTGATTGTTATTTCACTGCTGACATTACAAACCATCCACTCACCACCTATTGACTGACTCACACATCTACTCTTCTGGAGGTGAAGGTGATCGTTATTTCACTGCTCACATTACAAACCATCCACTCACCTATTGACTGACTCACATACCTACTCTTCTGGAGGTGAAGGTGATTGTTATTTCACTGCTGACATTACAAAACATCCACTCACCACCTACTGACTGACTCACACACCTACTCTTCTTGAGGTGAAGGTGATTGTTATTTCACTACTGACATTACAAACCATCCACTCACCACCTACTGACTCACTCACACAGCTACTCTTCTGGAGGTGAAGGTGATTGTTATTTCACTGCTGACATTATAAACTATCCACTCACCTATTGACTGACTCACACACCTACTCCTCTGGAGGTGAAGGTGATTGTTATTTCACTGCTGACATTACAAACCATCCACTCACCTATTGACTGACTCACACACCTACTCTTCTGGAGGTGAAGGTGATTGTTATTTCACTGTCGCATTACAAAACATCCACTCACCTATTGACTGACTCACATACCTACTCTTCTGGAGGTGAAGGTGATTGTTATTTCACTGCTGACATTACAAACTATCCACTCACCTATTGACTGACTCACACACCTACTCTTCTGGAGGTGAAGATGATTGTTATTTCACTGCTGACTTTACAAACTATCCACTCACCTATTGACTGACTCACACACCTACTCTTCTGGAGGTGAATGTGATTGTTATTTCACTGCTGACATAACAAACCATCCACTCACCACCTACTGACTGACTTACACATCTACTCTTCTGGAGGTGAAGATGATTGTTATTTCACTGCTGACATTACAAACCATCCACTCACCCGCTACTGACTGATTCACACACCTACTCGTCTGGAGGTGAAGGTGATTGTTATTTCACTGCTCACATTACAAAACATCCACTCACCTATTGACTGACTCACACACCTACATTTCTGGAGGTGAAGGTGATTGTTTTTTCACTGCTGACATTACAAACTATCCACTCACCTATTGACTGACTCACACAACTACTCTTCTGGAGGTGAAGGTGATTGTTATTTCACTGCTGCCATTACAAAACATCCACTCACCTATTGACTGACTCACATACCTACTCTTCTGGAGGTGAAGGTGATTGTTATTTCACTGCTGACATTACAAACCATCCACTCACCTATTCACTGACTCACACACCTACTCTTCTTGAGGTGAAGATGATTTATATTTCACTGCTGACATTACAAACCATCCACTCACCAGCTACTGACTGACTCACACAGCTACTCTTCTGGAGGTGAAGGTGATTGTTATTTCACTGCTGACATTACAAACCATCCACTCACCACCTATTGACTGACTCACACATCTACTCTTCTGGAGGTGAAGGTGATTGTTATTTCACTGCTGACATTACAAACCATCCACTCACCTATTGACTGACTCACATACCTACTCTTCTGGAGGTGAAGGTGATTGTTATTTCACTGCTGACATTACAAACCATCCACTCACCACCTACTGACTGATTCACACACCTACTCTTCTGGAGGTGAAGGTGATTGTTATTTCACTGCTGACATTACAAACTATCCACTCACCTATTGACTGACTCACACACCTACTCTTCTGGAGGTGAAGGTGATTGTTATTTCACTGTCGCATTACAAAACATCCACTCACCTATTGACTGACTCACATACCTACTCTTCTGGAGGTGAAGGTGATTGTTATTTCACTGCTCACATTACAAAACATCCACTCACCTATTGACTGACTCACACACCTACATTTCTGGAGGTGAAGGTGATTGTTTTTTCACTGCTGACATTATAAACTATCCACTCAACTATTGACTGACTCACACACCTACTCCTCTGGAGGTGAAGGTGATTGTTATTTCACTGCTGACATTACAAACCATCCACTCACCTATTGACTGACTCACACACCTACTCTTCTGGAGGTGAAGGTGATTGTTATTTCACTGTCGCATTACAAAACATCCACTCACCTATTGACTGACTCACATACCTACTCTTCTGGAGGTGAAGGTGATTGTTATTTCACTGCTGACATTACAAACTATCCACTCACCTATTGACTGACTCACACACCTACTCTTCTGGAGGTGAAGGTGATTGTTATTTCACTGCTGACATTACAAACCATCCACTCACCTATTGACTGACTCACATACCTACTTTTCTGGAGGTGAAGGTGATTGTTATTTCACTGCTGACATTACAAACCATCCACTCACCACCTACTGACTGATTCACACACCTACTCTTCTGGAGGTGAAGGTGATTGTTATTTCACTGCTGACATTACAAACCATCCACTCACCTATTGACTGACTCACACATCTACTCTTCTGGAGGTGAAGGTGATTGTTATTTCACTGCTGCCATTACAAACCATCCACTCACCTATTGACTGACTCACACACCTACTCTTCTGGAGGTGAAGGTGATTGTTATTTCACTGCTGACATTATAAACCATCCACTCACCACCTATTGACTGACTCACACACCTACATTTCTGGAGGTGAAGGTGATTGTTTTTTCACTGCTGACATTACAAACTATCCACTCACCTATTGACTGATTCACACAACTACTCTTTTGGAGGTGAAGGTGATTGTTATTTCACTGCTGACATTACAAAACATCCACTCACCTATTGACTGACTCACATACCTACTCTTCTGGAGGTGAAGGTGATTGTTATTTCACTGCTGACATTACAAAACATCCACTCACCTATTGACTGACTCACACACCTACTCTTCTTGAGGTGAAGATGATTGTTATTTCACTGCTGACATTACAAACCATCCACTCACCACCTACTGACTGACTCACACAACTACTCTTCTCGAGGTGAAGGTGATTGTTATTTCACTGCTGACATTACAAACCATCCACTCACCACCTATTGACTGACTCACACATCTACTCTTCTGGAGGTGAAGGTGATTGTTATTTCACTGCTCACATTACAAACCATCCACTCACCTATTGACTGACTCACATACCTACTCTTCTGGAGATGAAGGTGATTGTTATTTCACTGCTGACATTACAAAACATCCACTCACCACCTACTGACTGACTCACACACCTACTCTTCTTGAGGTGAAGGTGATTGTTATTTCACTGCTGACATTACAAACCATCCACTCACCACCTACTGACTCACTCACACAGCTACTCTTCTGGAGGTGAAGGTGATTGTTATTTCACTGCTGACATTACAAACCATCCACTCACCACCTATTGACTGACTCACACATCTACTCTTCTGGAGGTGAAGGTGATTGTTATTTCACTGCTGACATTACAAACCATCCACTCACCACCTACTGACTGACTCACACACCTACTCTTCTGGAGGTGAAGGTGATTGTTATTTCACTGCTGACATTACAAACCATCCACTCACCTATTGACTGACTCACACATCTACTCTTCTGGAGGTGAAGATGATTGTTATTTCACTGCTGACATTACAAACCATCCACTCACCACCTACTAACTGACTCACACACCTACTCTTATGGAGATGAAGGTGATTGTTATTTCAGTGCTGACATTACAAACCATCCACTCACCACCTATTGACTGACTCACACATCTACTCTTCTGGAGGTGAAGGTGATTGTTATTTCACAGCTGACATTACAAACCATCCACTCACCACCTTCTAACTGACTCACACACTTACTCTTCTGGAGATGAAGGTGATTGTTATTTCACTGCTGACATTACAAACCATCCACTCACCACCTATTGACTGACTCACACATCTACTCTTCTGGAGGTGAAGATGATTGTTATTTCACTGCTGACATTACAAACCATCCACTCACCAGCTACTGACTGACTCACACACCTACTCTTCTGGAGGTGAAGGTGATTGTTATTTCACTGCTGACATTACAAACCATCCACTCACCTATTGACTGACTCACACACCTACTCTTCTGGAGGTGAATGTGATTGTTATTTCACTGCTGACATAACAAACCATCCACTCACCACCTACTGACTGACTCACACACCTACTCTTCTGGAGGTGAAGATGATTGTTATTTCACTGCTGACATTACAAACCATCCACTCACCACCTACTGACTGACTCACACACCTACTCTTCTGGAGGTGAATGTGATTGTTATTTCAATGCTGACATTACAAACCATTCACTCACCTACTGACTGACTCACACATCTACTCTTCTGGAGGTGAATGTGATTGTTATTTCACTGCTGACAATACAAATTATCCACACACCACCTATTGACTGACTCACACATCTACTCTTCTGGTGGTGAAGATGATTGTTATTTCACTGCTGACATTTCAAACCATCCACTCACCACCTACTGACTGACTTACACATCTACTCTTATGGAGATGAAGGTGATTGTTATTTCACTGCTGACATTACAAAACATCCACTCACCACCTATTGACTGACTCACACATATACTCTTCTGGATGTGAAGGTGAATGTTATTTCACTGCTGACATTACAAACTATCCACTCACCTATTGACTGACTCACACATCTACTCTTCTGGAGGTGAAGATGATTGTTATTTCACTGCTGACATTACAAACCATCCACTCACCACCTATTGACTGACTCACACATCTACTCTTCTGGTGGTGAAGATGATTGTTATTTCACTGCTGACATTACAAAACATCCACTCACCACCTATTGACTGACTCACACATATACTCTTCTGGATGTGAAGGTGAATGTTATTTCACTGCTGACATTACAAAACATCCACTCACCACCTACTGACTGACTCATACACCTACTCTTCTGGAGGTGAAGGTGATTGTTATTTCAATGGTGACATTACAAACCATCCACTCACCACCTATTGACTGACTCACACACCTACTCTTCTGGAGGTGAAGATGATTGTTATTTCACTGCTGACATTACAAAACATCCACTCACCACCTATTGACTGACTCACACATATACTCTTCTGGATGTGAAGGTGAATGTTATTTCACTGCTGACATTACAAACTATCCACTCACCTACTGACTGACTCACACATCTACTCTTCTGGAGATGAAGGTGATTGTTATTTCAGTGCTGACATTACAAACCATCCACTCACCACCTATTGACTGACTCACACACCTACTCTTCTGGAGGTGAAGGTGATTGTTATTTCACAGCTGACATTACAAACCATCCACTCACCACCTTCTAACTGACTCACACACCTACTCTTATGGAGATGAAGGTGATTGTTATTTCAATGGTGACATTACAAACCATCCACTCACCACCTATTGACTGACTCACACACCTACTCTTCTGGAGGTGAAGATGATTGTTATTTCACTGCTGACATTACAAACCATCCTCTCACCTACTGACTGACTCACACATCTACTCTTCTGGAGGTGAAGGTGATTGTTATTTCACTGCTCACATTACAAACTATCCACTCACCACCTATTGACTGACTCACACACCTACTCTTCTGGAGGTGAAGATGATTGTTATTTCAGTGCTGACATTACAAACCATCCACTCACCACCTATTGACTGACTCACACATCTACTCTTCTGGAGGTGAAGGTGATTGTTATTTCACAGCTGACATTACAAACCATCCACTCACCACCTTCTAACTGACTCACACACCTACTCTTATGGAGATGAAGGTGATTGTTATTTCAGTGCTGACATTACAAACCATCCACTCACCACCTATTGACTGACTCACACATCTACTCTTCTGGAGGTGAAGATGATTGTTATTTCACTGCTGACATTACAAACCATCCACTCACCAGCTACTGACTGACTGACACACCTACTCTTCTGGAGGTGAAGGTGATTGTTATTTCACTGCTGACATTACAAACCATCCACTCACCTATTGACTGACTCACACACCTACTCTTCTGGAGGTGAATGTGATTGTTATTTCACTGCTGACATTACAAACCATCCACTCACCACCTACTGACTGACTCACACACCTACTCTTCTGGAGGTGAAGGTGATTGTTATTTCACTGCTGACATTACAAACCATCCACTCACCTATTGACTGACTCACACATCTACTCTTCTGGAGGTGAAGATGATTGTTATTTCACTGCTGACATTACAAACCATCCACTCACCACCTACTGACTGACTCACACACCTACTCTTCTGGAGGTGAAGGTGATTGTTATTTCAATGCTGACATTACAAACCATTCACTCACCTACTGACTGACTCACACATCTACTCTTCTGGAGGTGAATGTGATTGTTATTTCACTGCTGACAATACAAATTATCCACACACCACCTATTGACTGACTCACACATCTACTCTTCTGGTGGTGAAGATGATTGTTATTTCACTGCTGACATTACAAAACATCCACTCACCACCTATTGACTGACTCACACATATACTCTTCTGGATGTGAAGGTGAATGTTATTTCACTGCTGACATTACAAACTATCCACTCACCTATTGACTGACTCACACACCTACTCTTCTGGAGGTGAAGATGATTGTTATTTCACTGCTGACATTACAAAAACATCCACTCACCACCTACTGACTGACTCATACACCTACTCTTCTGGAGGTGAAGGTGATTGTTATTTCAATGGTGACATTACAAACCATCCACTCACCACCTATTGACTGACTCACACATCTACTCTTCTGGAGGTGAAGATGATTGTTATTTCACTGCTGACATTACAAACCATCCTCTCACCTACTGACTGACTCACACACCTACCCTTCTGGAGATGAAGGTGATTGTTATTTCACTGCTGACATTACAAACCTTCCACTCACCACCTACTGACTGACTCACACACCTACTCTTCTGGAGGTGAAGGTGATTGTTATTTCACTGCTGACATTACAAACCATCCACTCACCTATTCACTGACTCACACATCTACTCTTCTGGAGGTGAAGATGATTGTTATTTCACTGCTGACATTACAAACCATCCACTCACCACCTACTAACTGACTCACACACCTACTCTTCTGGAGATGAAGGTGATTGTTATTTCACTGCTGACATTACAAACCATCCACTCACCACCTATTGACTGACTCACACATCTACTCTTCTGGAGGTGAAGGTGATTGTTATTTCACTGCTCACATTACAAACCATCCACTCACCTATTGACTGACTCACACACCTACTCTTCTGGAGGTGAAGGTGATTGTTGTTTCACTGCTGACATTACAAAACATCCACTCACCTATTGACTGACTCATACACCTACTCTTCTGGAGGTGAAGATGATTGTTATTTCACTGCTGCCATTACAAACCATCCACTCACCTATTGACTGACTCACATACCTACTCTTCTGGAGATGAAAGTGATTGTTATTTCACTGCTCACATTACAAAACATCCACTCACCTATTGACTGACTCACACACCTACTCTTCTGGAGGTGAAGGCGATTGTTTTTTCACTGCTGACATTACAAACTCTCCACTCACCTATTGACTGACTCACACAACTACTCTTCTGGAGGTGAAGGTGATTGTTATTTCACTGCTGACATTACAAAACATCCACTCACCTATTGACTGACTCACATACCTACTCTTCTGGAGGTGAAGGTGATTGTTATTTCACTGCTGACATTACAAACCATCCACTCACCTATTGACTGACTCACACACCTACTCTTCTGGAGGTGAAGGTGATTGTTATTTCACTGCTGACATTACAAACCATCCACTCACCACTTACCGACTGACTCACACACCTATTCTTCTGGAGGTGATGGTGATTGTTATTTCACTGCTGACATTACAAACCATCCACTCACCTATTGACTGACTCACACACCTACTCTTCTGGAGGTGAAGGTGATTGTTATTTCACTGCTTACATTACAAACCATCCACTCACCTATTGACTGACTCACACATCTACTCTTCTGGAGGTGAAGATGATTGTTATTTCACTGCTGACATTACAAACCATCCACTCACCACCTACTAACTGACTCACACACCTACTCTTCTGGAGATGAAGGTGATTGTTATTTCACTGCTGACATTACAAACCATCCACTCACCAGCTATTGACTGACTCACACATCTACTCTTCTGGAGGTGAAGGTGATTGTTATTTCACTGCTCACATTTCAAACCATCCACTCACCTATTGACTGACTCACACACCTACTCTTCTGGAGGTGAAGGTGATTGTTTTTTCACTGCTGACATTACAAAACATCCACTCACCTATTGACTGACTCATACACCTACTCTTCTGGAGGTGAAGATGATTGTTATTTCACTGCTGCCATTACAAACCATCCACTCACCTATTGACTGACTCACATACCTACTCTTCTGGAGATGAAAGTGATTGTTATTTCACTGCTCACATTACAAAACATCCACTCACCTATTGACTGACTCACACACCTACTCTTCTGGAGGTGAAGGTGATTGTTTTTTCACTGCTGACATTACAAACTCTCCACTCACCTATTGACTGACTCACACACCTACTCTTCTGGAGGTGAAGGTGATTGTTATTTCACTGCTGACATTACAAAACATCCACTCACCTATTGACTGACTCACATACCTACTCTTCTGGAGGTGAAGGTGATTGTTATTTCACTGCTGACATTACAAACCATCCACTCACCTACTGACTGACTCACACACCTACTCTTCTTGAGGTGAATGTGATTGTTATTTCACTGCTGACATTACAAACCATCCACTCAGCACCTATTGACTGACTCACACATCTACTCTTCTGGAGGTGAAGGTGATTGTTATTTCACTGCTGACATTACAAACCATCCACTCACATATTGACTGACTCACACACCTACTCTTCTGGAGGTGAAGGTGATTGTTATTTCACTGCTGACATTACAAACCATCCACTCACCACCTACCGACTGACTCACACACCTATTCTTCTGGAGGTGATGGTGATTGTTATTTCACTGCTGACATTACAAACCATCCACTCACCTATTGACTGACTCACACACCTACTCTTCTGGAGGTGAAGGTGATTGTTATTTCACTGCTGACATTACAAACCATCCACTCACCTATTGACTGACTCACACATCTACTCTTCTGGAGGTGAAGATGATTGTTATTTCACTGCTGACATTACAAACCATCCACTTACAACCTACTGACTGACTCACACATCTACTCTTCTGGATGTGAAGGTGATTGTTATTTCACTGCTGACATTACAAACCATCCACTCACCTATTGACTGACTCACACATCTACTCTTCTGGAGGTGAAGATGATTGTTATTTCACTGCTGACATTACAAACCATCCACTGACCACCTACTGACTGACTTACACATCTACTCTTATGGAGATGAAGGTGATTGTTATTTCACTGCTGACATTTCAAACCATCCACTCACCACCTACTGACTGACTCACACACCTACTCTTCTGGAGGTGAAGGTGATTGTTATTTCACTGCTGCCATTACAAACCATCCACTCACCACCTACTAACTGACTTACACATCTACTCTTCTGGAGGTGAAGGTGATTGTTATTTCACTGCTGACATTACAAACCATCCACTCACCTATTGACTGACTCACACATCTACTCTTCTGGAGGTGAAGGTGATTGTTATTTCACTGCTGCCATTACAAACTATCCACTCACCTATTGACTGACTCACACATCTACTCTTCTGGAGGTGAATGTGATTGTTATTTCACTGCTGACATTACAAACCATCCACTGACTACCTACTGACTGACTTACACATCTACTCTTCTGGAGGTGAAGATGATTGTTATTTCACTGCTGACATTTCAAACCATCCATTCACCACCTACTGACTGACTCACACACCTATTCTTCTGGAGGTGATGGTGATTGTTATTTCACTGCTGCCATTACAAACCATCCACTCACCTATTGACTGACTCACACACCTACTCTTCTGGAGGTGAAGGTGATTGTTATTTCACTGCTGACATTACAAACCATCCACTCACCACCTACCGACTGACTCACACACCTATTCTTCTGGAGGTGATGGTGATTGTTATTTCACTGCTGACATTACAAACCATCCACTCACCTATTGACTGACTCACACACCTACTCTTCTGGAGGTGAAGGTGATTGTTATTTCACTGCTGACATTACAAACCATCCACTCACCTATTGACTGACTCACACATCTACTCTTCTGGAGATGAAGATGATTGGTATTTCACTGCTGACATTACAAACCATCCACTTACCACCTACTGACTGACTCACACACCTACTCTTCTGGAGGTGAAGGTGATTGTTATTTCACTGCTGACATTACAAACCATCCACTCACCTATTCACTGACTCACACATCTACTCTTCTGGAGGTGAAGATGATTGTTATTTCACTGCTGACATTACAAACCATCCACTCACCACCTACTAACTGACTCACACACCTACTCTTCTGGAGATGAAGGTGATTCTTATTTCACTGCTGACATTACAAACCATCCACTCACCACCTATTGACTGACTCACACATCTACTCTTCTGGAGGTGAAGGTGATTGTTATTTCACTGCTCACATTTCAAACTATCCACTCACCTATTGACTGACTCACACACCTACTCTTCTGGAGGTGAAGGTGATTGTTATTTCACTGCTGACATTACAAAACATCCACTCACCTATTGACTGACTCATACACCTACTCTTCTGGAGGTGAAGATGATTGTTATTTCACTGCTGCCATTACAAACCATCCACTCACCTATTGACTGACTCACATACCTACTCTTCTGGAGATGAAGGTGATTGTTATTTCACTGCTCACATTACAAAACATCCACTCACCTATTAACTGACTCACACACCTACTCTTCTGGAGGTGAAGGTGATTGTTTTTTCACTACTGACATTACAAACTCTCCACTCACCTATTGACTGACTCACACAACTACTCTTCTGGAGGTGAAGGTGATTGTTATTTCACTGCTGACATTACAAAACATCCACTCACCTATTGACTGACTCACATACCTACTCTTCTGGAGGTGAAGGTGATTGTTATTTCACTGCTGACATTACAAACCATCCACTCACCTATTGACTGACTCACACACCTACTCTTCTGGAGGTGAAGGTGATTGTTATTTCACTGCTTACATTACAAACCATCCACTCACCTATTGACTGACTCACACATCTACTCTTCTGGAGGTGAAGATGATTGTTATTTCACTGCTGACATTACAAACCATCCACTCACCACCTACTAACTGACTCACACACCTACTCTTCTGGAGATGAAGGTGATTGTTATTTCACTGCTGACATTACAAACCATCCACTCACCAGCTATTGACTGACTCACACATCTACTCTTCTGGAGGTGAAGGTGATTGTTATTTCACTGCTCACATTTCAAACCATCCACTCACCTATTGACTGACTCACACACCTACTCTTCTGGAGGTGAAGGTGATTGTTATTTCACTGCTCACATTACAAAACATCCACTCACCTATTAACTGACTCACACACCTACTCTTCTGGAGGTGAAGGTGATTGTTTTTTCACTACTGACATTACAAACTCTCCACTCACCTATTGACTGACTCACACAACTACTCTTCTGGAGGTGAAGGTGATTGTTATTTCACTGCTGACATTACAAAACATCCACTCACCTATTGACTGACTCACATACCTACTCTTCTTGAGGTGAATGTGATTGTTATTTCACTGCTGACATTACAAACCATCCACTCAGCACCTATTGACTGACTCACACATCTACTCTTCTGGAGGTGAAGGTGATTGTTATTTCACTGCTGACATTACAAACCATCCACTCACCTATTGACTGACTCACACACCTACTCTTCTGGAGGTGAAGGTGATTGTTATTTCACTGCTGACATTACAAACCATCCACTCACCACCTACCGACTGACTCACACACCTATTCTTCTGGAGGTGATGGTGATTGTTATTTCACTGCTGACATTACAAACCATCCACTCACCTATTGACTGACTCACACACCTACTCTTCTGGAGGTGAAGGTGATTGTTATTTCACTGCTGACATTACAAACCATCCACTCACCTATTGACTGACTCACACATCTACTCTTCTGGAGGTGAAGATGATTGTTATTTCACTGCTGACATTACAAACCATCCACTTACCACCTACTGACTGACTCACACATCTACTCTTCTGGATGTGAAGGTGAATGTTATTTCACTGCTGACATTACAAACCATCCGCTCACCTATTGACTGACTCACACATCTACTCTTCTGGAGGTGAAGGTGATTGTTATTTCACTGCTGCCATTACAAACTATCCACTCACCTATTGACTGACTCACACATCTACTCTTCTGGAGGTGAATGTGATTGTTATTTCACTGCTGACATTACAAACCATCCACTGACCACCTACTGACTGACTTACACATCTACTCTTATGGAGATGAAGGTGATTGTTATTTCACTGCTGACATTTCAAACCATCCACTCACCACCTACTGACTGACTCACACACCTACTCTTCTGGAGGTGAAGGTGATTGTTATTTCACTGCTGCCATTACAAACCATCCACTCACCACCTACTAACTGACTTACACATCTACTCTTCTGGAGGTGAAGATGATTGTTATTTCACTGCTGACATTACAAACCATCCACTCACCTATTGACTGACTCACACATCTACTCTTCTGGAGGTGAAGGTGATTGTTATTTCACTGCTGCCATTACAAACTATCCACTCACCTATTGACTGACTCACACATCTACTCTTCTGGAGGTGAATGTGATTGTTATTTCACTGCTGACGTTACAAACCATCCACTGACCACCTACTGACTGACTTACACATCTACTCTTCTGGAGGTGAAGATGATTGTTATTTCACTGCTGACATTTCAAACCATCCACTCACCTACTGACTGACTCACACATCTACTCTTCTGGAGGTGAAGGTGATTGTTATTTCACTGCTGCCATTACAAACCATCCACTCACCTATTGACTGACTCACATACCTACTCTTCTGGAGGTGAAGGTGATTGTTATTTAACTGCTGACATTTCAAACCATCCACTCACCACCTATTGACTGACTCACACACCTACTCTTCTGGAGGTGAAGGTGATTGTTATTTCACTGCTGCCATTACAAACCATCCACTCACCTATTGACTGACTCACATACCTACTCTTCTGGAGGTGAAGGTGATTGTTATTTCACTGCTCACATTACAAAACATCCACTCACCTATTGACTGACTCACACACCTACTCTTCTGGAGGTGAAGGTGTTTGTTATTTCACTGCTGACATTACAAACCATCCACTCACCTATTGACTGACTCACACACCTACTCTTCTGGAGGTGAAGGTGATTTTTATTTCACTGCTGACATTACAAACCATCCACTCACCACCTATTGACTGACTCACACAGGTACTCTTCTGGAGGTGAAGGTGATTGTTATTTCACTGCTGACATTACAAACCATCCACTCACCACGTACTAACTGACTCACACACCTACTCTTCTGGAGGTGAAGGTGATTGTTATTTCACTGCTGACATTACAAACCATCCACTCACCACCTATTGACTGACTCACACCCTCTCCATCTGATTGTTTCACTGTGTTGTAGGTGATACTCAACAGCACCAAGCACATAGACAAGGCATTCATGTATCGCTTCCTGCATCCCTGGCTGGGGACTGGACTTCTCACGAGGTGGGTTGCTCCAAGATAGGAGATAAGATCACATTAATTGAGAGTCCCTTAAAACAAGGAAGCAATCATTTCCAACTCTGCAACAATCATTAGTAGGAAATGAAAAAAGGCAAAACTACTCCAGTAGAGATGTACTCAAAATATGACCAAGCTCCTTTCACAGAAACAAATGGTGATTTGTTGACAAGAAACTGTTTTCAACATATTCCAGGTGATTGCCATATCCATGAGTTTTTTCATTCAGAGAAGGGGTTGAATACTGTTAAATGCTGAGGTAAAGTACATAAAAGTGATTTAAACATATGAATCAACTAGGGCTGGGACAAGTCCAGATTTTCTTCCCGGTTACCCATCCCCCTATTACCCAACCCTACCTGGGCTATCGCTGTAGTTCTCAAGAGATAGGTTCTAATGTCCGACTGGGAATAGTTTGACTTTAGCTCTGGCAAAATGTTTTTAGATACACGTCATGCATAAACTGAAGTTGACTGAAGTTTTATCTTTATTCATACATATATAGTCAGATAGAATGCAAACATTAGTCACTTAAAGTGTAACCATAGAGTTCTAGATAATTTTTGTCATTAAACAATATATCACGTGATTAACCACGGGTTCGGGTAGTCCTGTAGGTACCCGGGTCCTACTCAGGACCCACCCGACCCGAATACCCAAGTTACCTGTCCCAGCTGTAGAATCAACCAGTTCTACATGTTCTAAATGTTTGTAAATACATATGAGAAGAGTGATTTTAGCATGGACTACAACACTCCTCACCCTGGCCTCATAAGTATCAGCAAATAACAATTGATCAAGTAAATGCAATACCTCATTTAACAATGATTCTTTTTAATTTTTATCCCCCGCCCAACAAAGTTGGCGGGGGATATAGAAACGGGCTCCGTCCGTCCGTCACGTTTCATTTCCTGAGCATAACTCATAAACCGTTCAATATTTTTTCATCAAACTTTGCAGGTCTGTCAGGTACATGCTGAACTGGTGCTTTTTGCTATTTAGAAATTTTAGAATTTTTATTTTTTACGTTTCCATGGCAACAAGATGGACTTAGGTTCTGTGAGGGTAGGGTTCGTTTCCGGAGCATCACTCATAAACCGTTCAATATTTTTTCATCAAACTTTGCAGATCTGTCAGGTACATTCTGAACTGGTGCCTTTTGCTATTTAGAAATTTTAGAATTTTTTATTTTTTACGTTTTCACGGCAACAAGATGGACTTGGGTTCTGTGAGGGTAGGGTTCGTTTCCGGAGCATAACTTATAAACCGTTCAATATTTTTTCATCAAACTTTGCAGGTCTGTCAGGTATAGCTGAACTGGTGCCTTTTGCTATTTAGAAATTTTAGAATTTTTTATTTTTTACGTTTTCACGGCAACAAGATGGACTTGGGTTCTGTGAGGGTAGGGTTCGTTTCCGGAGCATAACTTATAAACCGTTCAATATTTTTTCATCAAACTTTGCAGGTCTGTCAGGTATAGCTGAACTGGTGCCTTTTGCTATTTAGAAATTTTAAATTTTTTTTATTTTTTACGTTTTCACGGCAACAAGATGGACTTAGGTTCTGTGAGGGTAGGGTTTGTTTCCGGAGCATAACTTATAAACCGTTCAATATTTTTTCATCAAACTTTGCAGGTCTGTCAGGTATAGCTGAACTGGTGCCTTTTGCTATTTAGAAATTTTAGAATTTTTTATTTTTTACGTTTTCACGGCAACAAGATGGACTTGGGTTCTGTGAGGGTAGGGTTTGTTTCTGGAGCATAACTCATAAACCGTTCAATATTTTTTCATCAAACTTTGCAGGTCTGTCAGGTATAGCTGAACTGGTGCCTTTTGCTATTTAGAAATTTTAGAATTTTTTATTTTTTACGTTTTCACGGCAACAAGATGGACTTGGGTTCTGTGAGGGTAGGGTTCGTTTCCGGAGCATAACTTATAAACCGTTCAATATTTTTTCATCAAACTTTGCAGATCTGTCAGGTACATTCTGAACTGGTGCCTTTTGCTATTTAGAAATTTTAGAATTTTTTATTTTTTACGTTTCCATGGCAACAAGATGGACTTAGGTTCTGTGAGGGTAGGGTTCGTTTCCGGAGCATCACTCATAAACCGTTCAATATTTTTTCATCAAACTTTGCAGATCTGTCAGGTACATTCTGAACTGGTGCCTTTTGCTATTTAGAAATTTTAGAATTTTTTTTTTTTTACGTTTTCACGGCAACAAGATGGACTTGGGTTCTGTGAGGGTAGGGTTCGTTTCCGGAGCATAACTTATAAACCGTTCAATATTTTTTCATCAAACTTTGCAGGTCTGTCAGGTACATGCTGAACTGGTGCCTTTTGCTATTTAGAAATTTAAGAAATTTTTATTTTTTACGTTTCCATGGCAGCAAGATGGACTTAGGTTCCAAACTCTTCTTTTTATCCCCCGCCCCAACAAAGTTGGCGGGGGATATAGAAATGGGTTTCGTCCGTGTGTGTGTGTGTGAGTGCGTGCGTGTGTGTGTGCGTGTGTGCGTGTGTGCGTCCCGAAATCGTTTCCGGAGCATAACTCAGAAACCGTTAAATATTTCTCTGCGAAACTTTGCATGTCTATCAGACTCATGCTGAACTGGTGCTTTTTGCTATTTAGAAATTTTATACATTTTTATTTTTTACGTTTCCATGGCAACAAGTTGGACTTAGGTTCTATAAGGGTGCTGTTTGTTTCCGGAGCGTAACTCAAAAACCGTTAAATAATTCCTTACAAAACTTTGCATGTTTACCAGACACATACTGAACTGGTGCCTTTTGCTATTTAGGAGTTTTATAAATATTTATTTTTTACGTTTCCATGGCAAAAAATTGGACTTAGGTTCTACAAGGGTGCTTGTTGTTTTGGAGCGTGACTCATAAACCATGAAATACTTTCTTACAAAACTTTGAATGTTTACCAGACACATACTGAACTGGTGCCTTTTGCTATTTAGGAGTTTTATGAATTTTTATGTTTTACGTTTCCATGGCAACAAGTTGGACTTAGGTTCAACAAGGGTGGTGTTCGTTTCTGGAGCATAACTCAAAAACTGTTTAACATTTCCTTGTCAAACATTGCATGTCTATATATAAAGCACATACTGAACTGGTGCCATTTGATATTAAGGAGTTTTGTAAGTGTTTATTTTAGAATTTCCATTGCAGCTATTTTGACATGGCCTAAGAGAATGTTGGGTCAGTTACCTGGTTTGGGACCATAACGTGTTTAAATGGCGGGGGATATAGATGACTTCGTCGACTATACGCTTGTTTCGATTTTCTCAGGAAGTACATTAATGGAGCAGCAGCATTCTTAAAATTGTTAACAATATTAGTAATCATAAGTATCTTCACTTTGTGAATATATGAAGCAAAAGTAGTTTGAACATTAAGGTGGCATTTCTATTTGTCACAGCACAGGGAAGAAATGGCATGGGCGACGCAAGATGCTCACACCGACATTTCACTTCAAGATCCTGACAGATTTTGTCTTGGTGTTCAATGAGCAGGCTCAAATACTGAAGGAGAAATTAAGGTCCAAGGTTGGAAGCAAGCCATTCAACATCTTCCCAGATATCACCCTATGTGCTCTGGACATCATCTGTGGTGAGTGGACTGGTTTGGTCCATGAGTGGAAACCATGGGGAGCTCCCAACTACAAGTGTACGCCCAGGGTGGTGGCTGGGGAATCATTGATTCACACAGCAATATTGCGGCTAAGTCACAGTGGCTTTTTGGTAATCCAGGCTTGATCTGATAAACCAGTGGTTGAGAACAGTCCAGTTAGCCACATCACGTTAAGTGGTTACTCATCTGAAAGTGAGTTGATACCCAGCAGCCACCTCATTCAGTTGGCCTCAGCGACCACCATGCGTGGAGTATTGGGTGCCTAATGGCACAGCCCCGACACACCCTCCTGGGGTGTCATATTGCTGAAACTAATCTGAGCGCACATATCCTTGTATCACTCCTTTCATAGTATATTATAATACAGTAGGCTGCCTTGTATGCCCACAGTGACACAACCAACTGTAAACGTATGCATTTCCCTGTTGCTGTGTCTCTGTCAAGTTATTGTGGTTATGTTTCTATTCCAGAGACAGCAATGGGGCGAAACATTAATGCTCAGAGTAATAGTGACTCTGCATATGTCAGTGCAGTATACAAGTGAGTATATGGTGTGTATGCATGGTTCTATGTGAGGCTATTCAACGAGGTGTATTGCACTAACCATGCTGAAAGGTTCTTATGCCACAGCCCTTTATATTCTTATTGTACCAGCATGAATTATCTTTCTCAAATAAAACACAAGGTATAAATGTATGTTATTAGGATACACATGTGACCCAAACTAATCTCTCAGACAAGAGCCTTGAACCTGGGATCTTAGATGCTGCTGCTCAACACATTATGTTTACCTCTGCTGCTAATGTTTGTCAGGATGAGCACTATTCTACTGAAACGCATGAGGTCTCCATGGTACTGGCCTAGTGTCCTCTTCAACACCTTTGGTTCAGGCAATGAACATGACAAGTGTCTCAGCATCCTGCACAGTTTTACTAAGAAGGTAGGCGTCAACATCATGGCTAGGTATAGGACATTGATGACAGTGACAGGCTGTATAGGACATTGATGATACTAACAGGCTGAATAGGACATTGATGAAAGTGACATGCTGTATGGGGCATTGATGATAGTGACATGCTGTATGGGGCATTGATGATAGTGACATGCTGTATAGGGCATTGATTACAGTGACATGCTGTATAGGACATTGATGACAGTGACATGCTGTATGGGGCATTGATGATAGTGACATGCTGTATGGGGCATTGATGATAGTGACATGCTGTATAGGGCATTGATGATAGTGACAGGCTGTATAAGATATTGATGACAGTGACATGCTGTATGGGGCATTGATGATAGTGACATGCTGTATAGGACATTGATGACAGTGACATGCTGTATGGGGCATTGATGATAGTGACATGCTGTCTAGGACATCGATGACAGTGACAGGCTGTATAAGATATTGATGACAGTGACATGCTGTATGGGGCATTGATGATAGTGACATGCTGAATAGGACATTGATGACAGTGACAGGCTGTATAGGACATTGATGATACTAACAGGCTGAAAAGGACATTGATGATAGTGACATGCTGTATAGGACATTGATGACAGTGACAGGCTGTATAGGACATTGATGACAGTGACATGCTGTATGGGGCATTGATGACAGTGACATGCTGTATGAGGCATTAATGACAGTGACATGCTGTATAGGACATTGATGACAGTGACAGGCTGTATAGGACATTGGTGACAGTGACATGCTGTATGGGGCATTGATGAAGGTGACATGCTGTATAGGACATTGATGACAGTGACATGCTGTATAGGACATTGATGACAGTGACATGCTGTATGGGGCATTGATGACAGTAACATGCTGTATAGGGCATTGATGAAAGTGACAGGCTGTATAAGATATTGATGATAGTGACATGCTGTATAGGACATTGATGACAGTGACATGCTGTATAGGACATTGATGACAGTGACAGGCTGGTGTAGGACATTGATGACAGTGACATGCTGTATAGGGCATTGATGAAAGTGACAGGCTGTATAAGATATTGATGATTGTGACATGCTGTATAGGACATTGATGACAGTGACATGTTGTATGGGGCATTGATGATAGTGACATGCTGTATAGGACATTGATGACAGTGACATGCTGTATAGGACATTGATGACAGTGACATGCTGTATGGGGCATTGATGACAGTGACATGCTGTATAGGACATTGATGACAGTGACATGCTGTATGGGGCATTGATGACAGTGACATGCTGTATAGGGCATTGATGACAGTGACATGCTGTATGGGGCATTGATGACAATGACAGGCTGTATAAGACATTGATGATAGTGACATGCTGTATGAGGCATTGATGAAAGTGACAGGCTGTATAAGATATTGATGATAGTGACATGCTGTATAGGACATTGATGACAGTGACATGCTGTATGGGGCATTGATGATAGTGACATGCTGTATGGGACATTGATGACAGTGACATGCTGTATAGGACATTGATGACAGTGACATGCTGTATGGGGCATTGATGACAGTGACAGGCTGTATAGGACATTGATGAAAATGACAGGCTGTAGATGACATTGATGAAAGTGACAGGCTTGTATAGGGCACTGATGACAGTGACAGGCTGGTATAGGGAATTGATGACAGTGACAGGCTTGTATAGGGCATTGATGACAGTGACAGGCTGGTATAGGGCATTGGTGATAGCGACAGGCTTGTATAGGGCATTGATGACAGTGACAGGCTGATAAAGGACATTGATGAAAGTGACAGTCTTGTATAGGGCATTGATGACAGTGACAGGCTGGTATAGGGCATTGATGACAGTGACAGGCTGTATAGGGCATTGATGACAGTGACAGGCTGGTATAGGGCATTGATGACAGTGACAGGCTTGTATAGGGCATTGATGACAGTGACAGGCTGGTATAGGGCATTGATGATAGTGACAGGCTGGTATAGGGCATTGATGACAGTGACAGGCTGATAAAGGACATTGATGACAATGACAGGCTGGTATAGGGCATTGATGACAGTGACAGGCTTGTATAGAGCATTGATGACAGTGACAGAAATGTAAAGGACATTGTTGACAGTCACAGGCTGGTAGAAGACATTGATGAAAGTGACAGGCTGTTATAGGGCATTGATGACAGTGACATGCTGGTGTAGAGACTGATGAGTGACAGGCTGTATAGGGCATTGATGAGTGACAGGCTGGTATAGGGCATTGATTACAGTGACATGCTGTATAGGACATTGATGACAGTGACATGCTGTATGGGGCATTGATGATAGTGACATGCTGTATAGGACATTGATGACAGTGACAGGCTGTATAGGACATTGATGACAGTGACAGGCTGTATTGGACATTGATGATAGTGACAGGCTGGTGTAGGGCATTGATGATAGTGACATGCTGTATAGGGCATTGATGACAGTGACAGGCTGGTATAGGGCATTGATGACAGTGACAGGCTGATAAAGGACATTGATTACAGTGACAGGCTGGTATAGGGCATTGGTGACAGTGACAGGCTTGTGTAGGGTATTGATGACAGTGACAGAAATGTATAGGACATTGTTGACAGTCACAGGCTGGTAGAAGACATTGATGAAAGTGACAGGCTGGTATAGGGCATTGATGAGTGACAGGCTGGTATAGAGCATTGATGACAGTGACAGGCTGGTATAGAGCATTGATGAGTGACAGGCTGGTATAGGGCATTGATGATAGTGACATGCTGTATAGGACATTGATGACAGTGACAGGCTGTATTGGACATTGATGATAGTGACAGGCTGGTGTAGGGCATTGATGATAGTGACATGCTGTATAGGGCATTGATGACAGTGACAGGCTGGTATAGGGCATTGATGACAGTGACAGGCTGATAAAGGACATTGATTACAGTGACAGGCTGGTATAGGGCATTGGTGACAGTGACAGGCTTGTATAGAGCATTGATGACAGTGACAGAAATGTATAGGACATTGTTGACAGTCACAGGCTGGTAGAAGACATTGATGAAAGTGACAGGCTGTTATAGGACATTGATGACAGTGACATGCTGTATAGGGCATTGATGAGTGACATGCTGGTATAGAGCATTGATGACAGTGACAGGCTGGTATAGAGACTGATGAGTGACAGGCTGTATAGGGCATTGATGAGTGACAGGCTGTATAGGGCATTGATTACAGTGACATGCTGTATAGGACATTGATGACAGTGACATGCTGTATGGGGCATTGGTGATAGTGACATGCTGTATAGGACATTGATGACAGTGACAGGCTGTATTGGACATTGATGATAGTGACAGGCTGGTGTAGGGCATTGATGATAGTGACATGCTGTATAGGACATTGATGACAGTGACAGGCTGTATAGGACATTGATGACAGTGACAGGCTGTATTGGACATTGATGATAGTGACAGGCTGGTGTAGGGCATTGATGATAGTGACATGCTGTATAGGGCATTGATGACAGTGACAGGCTGGTATAGGGCATTGATGACAGTGACAGGCTGATAAAGGACATTGATTACAGTGACAGGCTGGTATAGGGCATTGGTGACAGTGACAGGCTTGTGTAGGGCATTGATGACAGTGACAGAAATGTATAGGACATTGTTGACAGTCACAGGCTGGTAGAAGACATTGATGAAAGTGACAGGCTGGTATAGGGCATTGATGACAGTGACAAGCTGGTATAGAGCATTGATGACAGTGACTGGCTGGTATAGAGCATTGATGAGTGACAGGCTGGTATAGGGCATTGATGATAGTGACAGGTTGGTATAGGGCATTGATGACAGTGACAGGCTGGTATAGGGCATTGATGACAGTGACAGGCTGTATAGGACATTGATGACAGTGACAGGCTGGAGTAGGGCATTGATGACAGTGACAGACTGGTATAGGGTATTGGTGACAGTGACAGGCTGGTATAGAGCATTGATGAGTGACAGGCTGGTATAGGGCATTAATGACAGTGACAGGCTGGTATAAGGCATTGATGACATTGACAGGCTGTATAGGGCATTGATGACAGTGACAGGCTGGTATATAATATTGATGACAGTGACAGGCTTGTATAGGGCATTGATGATAGTGACAGGCTGGTATAGGGCATTGATGATAGTGACAGGCTGGTATAGGGCATTGATGATAGTGACAGATTGGTATAGGGCATTGATGACAGTGACAGGCTTGTATAGGGCATTGATGACAGTGACAGGCTTGTGTAGGGCATTGATGACAGTGACAGGCTGGTTTTGGGCATTGATGACAGTGACAGGCTGGTATAGGGCACTGGTGGCCCAGTTGTCTAAGGCGCCGCGATTCGCTGTGCAGAGTTGTGTCCCTTGGGCACGCCAGAAACCTATGATGGTGGGTTCGAATCCCGGTTCGCCACGAGTATGTTTCTAGGTTTGTCAGCACCATACCCGTGCTCATGGTTTTCACCGAAGTGGTAAACGTCAAGACCTGCATCATTTCAGGCTTTCCACCCACATTAAGCTGACACGCCGCGATATAACTGGAATACTGTTAAAAGTGGCGTTAACTCACCCACTCACTCACTGGTATAGGACATTGATGACAGTGACAGGAATGTATAGGACATTGTTGAGAGTGACAGACTGGTATAGCACACTGACACTGGTTGTTATTGTGAAATGTCTTGTGTGGGGAAAAGGATAATGATGGTAGCCAGGGGGCCGATCTAGGACCGTTGTGATACTAGTGGGAAGAGACTGGTTTAGGACAAAGAGGATAATTATGAGGGATAGACTGTTACACATTGTTTTGGATATTGATCATAATGGTGGGACAGATTGGTATCACCGTCATATTTTAACTTTTTCTTGGTTAAAGTTTCAATATATTTGTATATGTGATAAAAATGTTTGTCAGTATCTCTTGATGTTTTGTAGATGCTTTTACAACCCTGCAAGTTTCGAGTTTGTCTGTCACTGTGAATCTGTCTTCAGGTGATCTTGGAGAAGAAGCAGGAGTTGTCCTCCAGGAGGGAGACTGGAGCGGTCAGTCGGGAGGAGGAGGAGGTTGTGGGCAGGAAGAAACGCCTGGCCTTCATGGACATGCTGCTGCACATGTCTGATGATGGAGCCATTCTGTCTGATGACGACATCAGGGAAGAAGTGGACACATTTATGTTTGAGGTGAGTGGGTGTCATAGGTTTTCATAGGTCATTGATAGGCTGGTACAGGACATTAATGTCAGTGATAGGCCGGTGTAGGACATAATGTCATTGATGGGACTGTATAGGACATTGGAGGTAGTGATGGGCCGGTATAGGACATTGGTGGTAGTGATGGGCCGGTGTAAGACATTGGTGGTTGTGATGGGCCGGTGTAGGACATTGGTAGTAGTGATAGACCGGTATAGGACATATATATATGGGCCGGTGTAGGACATTGGTAGTAGTGATAGACCGGTGTAGGACATAATGTCAGTCCTATACAGTCCCATCACTGACATTATGTCCTACACCGGTCTATCACTACTACCAATGTCCTACACCGGCCCATCACTGACATTAATGTCCTGTAACGGCCCATCACTACCACCAATGTCCTACACCGGCCCATCACTACCACCAATGTCCTATACCGGCCCATCTGATGATGACAGATGGGGGACATGAGCAGGTGTCTGATGATGACAGATGGGGGACATGAGCTGGTGTCTGATGATGACAGATGGGGGACATGAGCAGGTGTCTGATGATGACAGATGGGGGGGGGGGACATGAACAGGTGTCTGATGAGCAGATGACAGATGGGGGACATGAGCAGGTGTCTGATGATGACAGATGGGGGACATGAGCAGGTGTCTGATGATGACAGATGGGGGACATGAGCAGGTGTCTGATGATGACAGATGGGGGACATGAGCAGGTGTCTGATGATGACAGATTGGAGACATGAGCAGGTGTCTTATGATGACAGATTGGGGGGGGGGGGGGACATGAGCAGGTGTCTGATGATGTGATGATGACAGATGGGGGACATGGGCAGATGTCTGATGATGACAGATGTGGGGGGGGGGGACATGAGCTGGTGTCTGATGATGTGATGATGACAGATGGGGGGGACATGAGCTGGTGTCTGATGATGACAGATGGGGACATGAGCAGGTGTCTAATGATGACAGATGGGGGGGGGGACATCAGCTGGTGTATGATGATGACAGATGGGGGACATGAGCAGATGTCTGATGATGACAGATAGGGGACATGGGCAGATGACTGATGATGACAGATGGGGGGAGGGGGGGACATGAGCAGATGTCTGATGTTGTGATGATGACAGATGGGGGGGACATGAGCTGGTGTCTGATGATGACAGATGGGGGACATGGGCAGATGTCTGATGATGACAGATGGGGGGGGACATGAGCTGGTGTCTGATGATGTGATGATGACAGATGGGGGGGACATGAGCTGGTGTCTGATGATGACAGATGAGGGGGGGACATGAGCTGGTGTCTGATGATGTGATGATGACAGATGGGGGGGACATGAGCTGGTGTCTGATGATGTGATGATGACAGATGGGGGGGACATGAGCTGGTGTCTGATGATGTGATGATGACAGATGGGGGGGACATGAGCTGGTGCCTGATGATGTGATGATGACAGATGGGGGGGGGGGGGGGATATGAGCTGGTGTCTGATGATGTGATGATGACAGATGGGGGACATTGGCAGATGTCTGATGATGACAGATGGGGGGGGGGGGGACATGAGGAGATGTCTAATGATGACAGATTGGGGGGGACATGAGCTGGTGTCTGATTATGACAGATGGGGGACATGGGCAGATGTCTGATGATGACAGATGGGGGGGACATGAGCTGGTGTCTGATGATGTGATGATGACAGATGGGGGGGACATGAGCTGGTGTCTGATGATGACAGATGAGGGGGGGACATGAGCTGGTGTCTGATGATGTGATGATGACAGATGGGGGGGACATGAGCTGGTGTCTGATGATGTGATGATGACAGATGGGGGGGACATGAGCTGGTGTCTGATGATGTGATGATGACAGATGGGGGGGACATGAGCTGGTGCCTGATGATGTGATGATGACAGATGGGGGGGGGGGATATGAGCTGGTGTCTGATGATGTGATGATGACAGATGGGGGACATTGGCAGATGTCTGATGATGACAGATGGGGGGGGGGACATGAGGAGATGTCTAATGATGACAGATTGGGGGGGGGGGGGGGGCATGAGCAGATGTCTAATGATGACAGATGGGGGACATGGGCAGATGTCTAATGATGACAGATGGGGGCCATGGGCAGATGTCTGATGATGACAGATGGGGGGGGGGGGGGGGGGGGGGCATGAGCAGATGTCTGATGATGACAGATGGGGGGGGGGGGGGGGGCATGAGCAGATGTCTGATGATGTGGTGATGACAGATGGGGGGGGGGGGGACATGAGCAGATGTCTGATGATGTGATGATGACAGATGGGGGACATGGGCAGATGTCTGATGATGACAGATGGGGTGGGGACATGAGCAGGTGTCTGATGATGTGATGATGACAGATGGGGGACATGGGCAGATGTCTGATGATGACAGATGGGGGGGACATGAGCTGGTGTCTGATGATGTGATGATGACAGATGGGGGTGATATGAGTTGCTGTCTGATGATGACAGATTGGGGGGGACATGAGCAGGCATCTGATGATGACAGAGAATGAACTAATTATAGATGAATATTTTGTACAATTATGTATGTAGCAAGAGCATGTATGTTGATTCTTCAGGGTCATGATACAACTGCTGCAGCCATGAACTGGGCAGTGTTCCTCATCAGTTCCAACACGAGGATACAGCAGAAACTACATGAGGAATTAGACTCAGTGTTTGGTAAGAATTGCCATGCTTTGCAGCTGAGTTGGGAGGATATACTACAGTTGAAACCTGATCATTAACTACTGGTTTATTAGTTCACTTGGAATTGCCACCTCCAAGAAGAAGATGAAGGTGAGTTTACTGCATGGCAGGAAGTCTTTCATGTCAGCCAGACGTTCGGGATGAGCCTGACATGACATTAACATATGACATGACACGAATGATACATTAACATTGGGACTCAGATTTTTTCATGACTATATTAAATTCTTTTGTTTTTGAAAAGTTGTAAAAATGTAAACCACATGGCCACGAGAACTTAACTGTAAGGATCTAGGACCTTATGATTGGTTTAATTTTGAATTATGTAATATGTTTGGCTGAGAAGTTATGACGGCACTGCTTTTCATTCATTCACAATTCTACGACCAGCTTCATGTAAAATGCCTAAGGCATGGTTTATCATAGTGACACCAAACAAACCCGTTTTCAGATTGATCATGTTTTTATTCTTGAGCTTAGATAAGATAATCACTAACATTGCTTTTGTATTCATCTATTTTCATGTTTCTGCTCATATCAATACTGAAACATAGATCTAGCCATGGAATGGAAACAAGCAATCCAAGATGACTTGGCTCATATCTGTCAAAATTTAAACATGTCTGTCAAATTAGACAATGGTTTATCAGACCGTGCAATGGATTTTCTCTTTTCACCCATAAAGTTCACACTTGGCATCCTTTACCTGGCTGTGAAATAGGAATCTGTAGAAATAGCTGTTCTGTTACACCACAGGTGACAGTGAGGAGCCTGCCACGATGGAGAACCTGAAGGATCTCAAGTACCTGGAGTCTTGCATCAAGGTGAGGAGGAAACATAGACTGTGTGCTTATGTGTATTTTATTGCCATTTTAAGTAAATAACAAAAATCCTTAAATATTCTGTGTCTTGAACACACGAACCCGGGAGTGAAATGCTACAATACTTCAAAACAGCACAATCCAATATAGAGTGCAGTTACTTCCCTTTGATGCTCACTTCTTTACTGCACATATCGTTATGGTCATCGCGGCAATAGGAGTTTGTGTGCTTGTTTTGCCGTTTGCAAATTTGGTCAATGAAAACATAAAATTTACGATAAAACATCACTAAACATGATGAGTTACAAATTCCATGGTCTTTGTGTACTGTATGCCGGATAATGTTTCATATGCGGAGATTAAGATTACATGTGTATTTGTCTTGTAAAATAAGCTGGAAATACCAATCAGCTGTTGACACATTTTCCCCTGATCTATGTTTGATTTAGTTTGAAAATACTTACTGTATTGGCCATTATCATTACTGAAAAGAAATTTCCTAGGAAATGATAGGAAGACCGAAGACTTTGTATCTCTAACGCCTAATGTTCATTTCTAGGCGAGTTCATAGTGAGTTGATGTGATCAGGGGATTTGCCCATCAGATCATACACGATTTTGTTGAAATTAATCTAAACAAAATTGAATGAAATCTTGGAAAAAAGTATATGGATTACAGACCAATGTCCAGATACACAATGAACGCTTTTATAGCCAGATGTGTTATAATAGGAGTAACTTGCCAAGTTGTCTTACCACATTATCTGGTCGTTTTCACACTATAATGTCTTCAGTTATGTTGTTTACAAGAAGACAAGATAGTGATTTTCATCTGTGTTATATTTGAAAAGGATTAGTTTACCTTAGAATTGGTTGCTAGGTGAAACAAGATTACATCACCTCCTTCAGTGCCGATTTACGAGATCTACTGAGGGCGGTAGATGCTCCCAGTGTGATTCTCTCTCCAAGATTCTTCAGGATTGCTGATCTTGGGAAAAATGGGCCAGCTTGAGCTTGGAAGACAGTGCTTGGAGCTGTTGCCCACAATGTCCTACTGAACTTGAAAGAGATTAATACAGTGGACACAATGCTCACCAACACGGAGCACAAAGAAGTGGACTATTACTGCCACAGTTACCAGCAGAGATAGCATGATTACGTCAGTCTTTGGTCCTCTTTCTGTTCAGCTAGTGACACGGTAAGGTGGAGGACAGGAGGACAGCAGGATGGATGGCTTTGCACACAGGTTTGCCAACTGTCAACAATTCGGATTGATACTCAGGGATGGATCCTATGTGTTACCCAGTGCATTAGGGGATGGTTACTAAGGCTTAAATCCAGACCAGAAATTTAGATGGCTCGTCTTTTCTGGAATTATCCGATTCACTTTTATCATTTGACTACGAACCAGGACACTTGTTTTCGGAGTTGATTGAGGAATTTTATTATCTTGTGTCAGACCTCAAGCCACCTGTGGAGGAGGTTGTTGTTTGGCAGAAGTTGGAGTATATGGGGTGCCATTAGCCCACCACATCCAGATGGAAGCACTTCACTCTCCTGTGGCCGAGTTATAGAGCAATGGTTATCAACCAGGTTAATGATTGCATCGGGAAATTGAGAAGTGACTAGAAGCTGCCATTTCCTCCATTGCAATGCTGAATGTACCACAATCGTGATTGATCTTTACCTGTTCCTTCCAATTTGGACTTCTACAAACTGGTCAAGTCTCCTGACATGGGCTTGCCGATACGCTTGTCTGACCTCAACCAACCACTGGAGGATTCTGACAATGGGATACCAGGAGACACACCAGTTTACATCTGTAAAGACCAGGTCGGGTTGATACCCAGACCTCATTGTTGCAGAGACAACATCTTCTCTCCCAAGTTTGAACTATGTCCGGTTCAGAGCAAACCAGAAGGAAGGTCATGAGCCAACCTATCACAGCGCTGCATTTGTTTATTGACAGACCCAACAAGGTACAGGAGAAGTGCATCAGGATGCACAGATTGGTTTTGACACTCCACCTAGTAGGTCAAGACACATTGTCTGGAATCATCCAGGGATAATCTTTTTCATGACTCCTCCAGAAAGGAGTTTGTACCATTGGGAAAAGAATACTATCAGACCAACAGAGGTGCCTACGGGAAAGACAAACTTCAGCGCTCACAAATCCACACGGATTCTTGGTATAATAGACAAGTGTGCCATACGGTAACTGGAGGATCCCAGCCAAGGCCTCTATTCTCCAGTCTTCCTTGCACCCAAGAAGAACACCACAGATATTTGCATTATCATAGATCTGAAAGTTTTAAACAAGGAATATTTGTTATGACCACCGAGATACCAGATAGAATCAGTATGTAAATTTTGCCCTTCACTCAGGACTGGGGATTTGATGATCAGCCTCCAGGAGGCAACCTGCATATGCCTTTGCATCAGTTTTCAACTACTGTGTCTCCAAGGATATATCAACGAGTTCCTGTCGGCCAATCAGGAAATCAGGGCTTTGTGTACTAGTCTTGCTTCTTGCAAATCAGTACTTGTGTAATAGGTGGTCTACAATTGTCAATGGCATGACAAGAAAATTTTCCCCCATGTCCTTCCTGAAACTTACAGGTGATATCAGCCTCAGTCAGGTAGTTTCCCCAACCTTGCCTTGGTACCCCCTTGCAGCAAGAGCCGGGGAAACAAATTGTCAACTACATGCAGGACAGGTCATAGGTTAACGCAAGTGATCCTGGTCACAATTTGAGGGAATGATATCAAGGCCTCTGGAAGGGCTGTCATCAGATCTGGAAGTGAGGTCATACTGTGTTGGTTGCTTAGGGTCAATTGATGACATCACAATTGGGAAATAGGATGCAAATATTATGTCATTTAGCAATATTTAGCGAAATGGTACTTTTGTCCCACCTGATAAATCTACCTTAACTTATAATATTAATCTTAATTCCATGCTTATCAAAGTATCCTATGTACATTATGTATTCGCTTATATCCACATGTACACATAGGCAGACACTCATCCATTCATACACACACCCACATTCAACTTTACATAGTCACACTAAGTTAATAATATTATACACTCTGTGACACTGTAATAATTTAACCCCCTTCACTTTATGATATGCAACAACCACTACAATAACATGTGGCCTTGTTGCCAAACAAATTCATATATATTACGTCATTTCAAAAACACTCACTTCGCCATCTTGTAACTGCTACAGTACGTGATTATGCTTACATAACAATGACCCAAACTCCCTTCCTTCGCTCTTGTTGCACCTTCATGTACAATGCAGCTAAAACGTAAAACATTATGAATGTTGCTATTGTTGTGGCTGATTAGTGTCTGATAATAAATCCCGTTAGGTGTGGCAAGGTTTAGACAGGCGCTGGACCAATTAGGTTTCGCTCGTATGCTCGGTTGCCTGCTTGTACAGTGGGAGCCCATTCCAGCCCTCCTGCTTCCGTGGCTGGACACAAGTGCATATAGCTCATCTGCTGTACAGTAGAGAGCACATGGTTTTTCGCTGCTGCTGTTGGGAGTTATGTCCCTTTGCTCAGTCTAGCACCCCTGCCCGCTTTCCACATGTGGCCTTTTTGTATCCAACCATTCTCTTCTGTTATTATTTTGATCCAAAGTACATAACAGGTCGGCCGATAATGGTAGTTGTATGGAAGTTTAACTCATATTTGCTTGTGTCCTTTGAAAACAGGCCCTTTGAGGTATGTACACCTAATATTGATCAAACAACTAGTAGGGTTTTGTTTGGAACAATAAGTACCCCATAAATTCTGGATTTGAAGGAAAAAGGTCAAAGTTGGTAAAATTCCTTTTAAATTCAGTAGATTGTCAACTCTCCAGAGTATTACTAGATGTGACAAACCACTGATCCTTTGGATATTTGCTGGCACAGATGTAATAGAAGTTCTCTAATCATAAAACTTATCAAACAATATAATTATTAATAATTAAAAAAATACTACCTCTATCATATCAGGATTAATCCCACCCACGTCCCCAATTATAATCATCTCTTCTACTGATGATTGAATTAAGTGAGGACAAGTTGGCAGGCGTACGCAAGAGGGGAGATACTATTAATATCTCAAAAAGTTATGAATAGTCGACAGTGAAGAAGACTACTATTAAAAACTCTGAATATTTGATTGGTGTGATGATAGCCAAATGCAGGATTTCAGGCTCTGATGTCATAGAAGTAATATTATTTGAATTATTAACAATGATAACTATTATTTGATGTTTTATTTCAGGAAGCTCTGAGACTCTACCCATCTGTGCCGTCCTTTGCTCGCACTCTTACTGATGATGCTGATATAGGTATGAGAATGATACATATTTGTTGCCTAGTTTGTAGCATAGGTATTTTGCAAAATGTTTCAATAAGTTAGGAAAATAGGGAAGATATTTCTTGAAAATATTGACATTACTCTTTTGCATTTTGTGTTGATTTAGAAACACAGTGAACACCAAAGATGTAATGATGTCTGTGGTAGTGTTGATGTAATAATGACAATAGAAGCTGATGAGGCACAACATACATACTGTCAAGTCCTACTTCAGGGGGCCTTGTCATCCCTAAACATACTTCTGTGGTGCTGTTGACCTCTGCCCTCCACCGTGACCCCCTGTACTTCCCTGACCCCGAGGTCTTCAACCCTGACAGGTTCCTCCCCGAGAATATCAAGAATCGCCACCCCTACTCGTATGTGCCCTTCTCTGCTGGGATGAGGAATTGCATTGGTAAGTGTCAACATCAAGTTGAGATAAGCTGTCCTGCAGGCAATGTTTGTGTTGACTCTGCACATTTGTGAGCATTCCCTATGTATATGTACAGGTGATGCAGATGTCCAGAGTATGAAGCAGCCTCCGGGCAGCAGCTGCCTGAAGGTTTGGCTGGAGTTTCTTGTGTTGAGCTTGCAGCTCACCAGGACCTCAGGTTGTCCTTGTCTCTTGTTTGTTAACTTTCAGCTTCTTTTCCCAACACATTAAAGAAATGTGCTTCAAAGGCAAGGAAGACAGCTAACATCAAGATGGGACGGATATTTTTCATGGTATTATATGATTGTTTGTTTTTTTAAATTAGAATCTTCTTTTCATACTGACAAATGTTGGAACCCTAAACTTGATATGATGTGTAGTAATACAAGGAGATTCATATAAGTTCATGCCAGTCATTTCAAAATACAAAGAGATGTTCAAACTCTGAATATCATAAGAAACTTGAAGCATTAGACTAAGAAAGGTGAAACTTTAAGAAGACGTGTAGGACAATAATGTGATTTGTATTTGTTCATTACAAGGAATTTAAAGGATTATTAAAAATGACACTAACTGAGCATTTTTCTTACATACTGCCATTCAAACATGAAATTATATCAAATCTGCTTCATTGATTTTTGAAAACAATTCGTTATAATTATAATTATGCTCCCAAACCTAGAACACTTTGGCCCCGCCCACTCGTATGCATATTTTTCATTTAAGCGGTCAGCCTTCTGTGGCTGTGATGTCATACCAGCCAGTCTGCTATGTGTTGATCATTCGTGTTTACGCGAGGCTATTGACTGGAAAGTGATGCAAAATGAATTTTGAATTGAGTTGTAGCGACAATATGCTGTATTGTCTTGCAATCGGTACACTTCCAGTGCTATGAAGACTTCTGGTCTTCATTTCCTGGATTTCCCCGCGATCTGCCCAAAAGAGAGCTATGGCTGGTGTATTGTCGACGTGCTGATGTTAAGTAAAAAACATAAGCAAATACAACACGTTTTGTACATTACATTTCACAAAGAAGAATTATGAAAGGGGTCCAGAGTTCATGGCACAGTATGGCTACACGAAATCTAAACCCAAGCTTTTTAAGCTATCGACGGCAAGATCAAGACTATGGTCACTAACAATGCCAGGTTCACCGAGAGGGGGTCTTTTCAGAAGCCACGATGGAGAACAAATAGAAGTGAGTGAAGTAGATTTAAACTTGATTGACAATATCAAGTTGTATGATATTACCTGGTCGCTTGTATCTTTCACAGTTTTCATTTACCATAGATTAATTTCACTGTATTTTGTTTTTATGTCACGGTTTTCAGGCAAGTTGTAGGTTTTGGCAGTAGGCTTGTCATTCATTAGAGATTGGGCATTCGTACTACATGCACTAGTCGCAAGGCTACTTGGTTTTTAAAAAGAATTGTCATAATTGTTATGATTTGTATAATTTATGTAAAATCCTAAACTCAAAATTAATTATTTTCCGGTTTTAGGATCTGAAAAAAGCCCATGATAGTTTCAAAGCAGCACAAGATTGTGGACAGTCCCATCCCGATATTCAGCGGGACATGTCAACATCACACGTCACTATCACTTGCTAGTGGAAAACACCATTTTGAGTGTCAGATGTCATGTAAGTAATTTATTCTAATATTCCATATATTGGTATATACATGGTAAGTTTCAGGCGTCTTGTTGTTCCAATAAGCCAGTTTGAATTCACATTGTGGTCATGTTTTTTGTATCATGTGTTTTGTATTCTTTGTGTTGCTTGGTACATCTTATACTTTGTTGTACCTGTGCTTCCCAATGGTTATTAAAGTGTTTTATTCACCTTTTATGCATAATCTTATCCCAGGGATTTAGGGATTTAGAATATTACTTACACACACAATCATGGTGGGAACGCATTGTGATTACACCTTCTGCTTCATTGCAGATTTATGTCATGTGGTTCTCCGTGCCCCACCCTTTGAGGCTGGACTGCTCTGATATAATATTATGTTCGACAGCTACAAATGTAGCTTTTGCATACCTATTCTCCCACAGCCTTCTCAAATACCTGAGGGTCTCTCAGAAACGCAGTTCGCAGCAAGCTTGTAGACATTCTAATATGAAGATGTCTTACTCCTCTGCGACCACAACATCTCCAGTAGCCACGGCTACTTCATCTTCTTAGGGTTGGAAGCCCCTACCAGCGTCTACCCCTCTAAGAAGGTCTTCCCTGCGTCTCTTCTATCAACATTGATATCTACCCCAATCATCGTTGATTAGACTGACGACTACGCCTATCAACACGAAGATGTCCACCCAGGCGCTGGCGCTATCCTTGGCACTACCCTTGGGGCTAAAGACTCAGAGATCGGCTTTCCCGCAAGCATACCACCTGTCATCAGCACCGGTGCCAGGGCTTCTGAGCAGCTTCATGATGGCGCCTCCGGGATTTGGACCTTCGCACCTGAGCAGCTACACTTATTTGTTTGTTTGTTGTTTTAAATAGGAAACAAATTAAAGATTATGATGGAAACATCAACTTGGTATGACAAGGAACACAAGGAGATTCAAATTAGTTAAAGCCAGTCATTACAAAATACAAACAGAATTTCAAACTCTGAATATCATAAGAAATTCCTGAGCCGCTTAACAGAGTCGCTGGCACCACTGGGGTTCAGACCTTTGCACCTGAACAGCTACATGACACTGGGATTCTATGAATACCCCTGCACTGGTGCCACCCTTTTCACTAACGACTCATAAATTGACTTTCCTGCATGCATACCACTTGTCATCAGCGCCTGCGCCAGGGCTTCTGAGCAGCTTCACGATGGCGCCTCTGGGATTTGGACCTTCGCTCCAGAACAGCTACAATGCAGTCGCTCTTGGTGCCTCCCGAATTCTATGACCACCCATGCACTGGTGCCAACCTTGGATCAGCTTTCATGCAAGCATATCATGTGTCATCAGCGCCCATGCCAGCGCTTACGAGCAGTTTCACGGTTGTGCCTCTGGGATTCAGACCTTCGCTCCTGAGCAGTTACACGCCGCTGATGTTGCTCTCTGCACCTCCGGGATTCCATGAACACCCTTGGCACCAACAACCCGGCCTTCCTGCAAGCGATCCAGCCTTCATCAGGGCCAGCGCCATCTCTTTTCTCTCCAGGATGTGGACCCCGTCCTTCCAGCTGGTGTCTAAACAGCTCATCCAGGCTCCCCTATGTGGATCCCTCCTTGTTGCAGATGATACAGTCCATGTTCCAGCAGACCCCGGCCCAGGTGTCAATCAATGACACTATTGGTCCAAGCCTACCCCCATTTCCCGGGATCTGATGCTGAAGGATGAAGAATTTGCGATATCACTTTTGTTGGTGTTCAAGGTTCCATGGTTGAGGAATGACAATGTCCCCATCCATGCTTTGGAGATGACGGACACAGCACACACACAGCACACACCCGGGATGACCTCGCAGAAGTAAGCAGTAACATGATCTCCTTGTGGTTACGTACTCTCATTCCACGAGCTTATGAGACCAACAGATTGGATCCCCCAGGGCAACAATCCTTGCTGGATAAGTGATTGGCTTTCATACAACGTTTTCCTCATGCCCTTGGCAGCATCTGGCCTCATTGTGAGGGAACAGTGAAAGTTGCTGCAATTCTCCCTGTCTAATCAACATTGGCTGAACGATTCCACGGAGAGGGCAACAGTACTCTTGAAGAAAAGTCTTCCTGTGGCTTCTGGTAGACATGATCTGCACCCAAATATTAATATCACAACTTCATGACCGATTCAACATTTGACAGAATCGTCATATGCTTCCGGGTACCCACCTAGTGATTATCGTTCACCACACAGGACCAGACTTCACACTTATCATGGTGATCCACTTGCCCCTACACCGGTCATGTCACACATTTTACACAAAACTCAAACACCACTTGTCTGTCAACCACAGGGTTCACAGGGCTTGCCTGAACCTCGTCTTCGACTATGCAGGATTCCAGTTTACTGTGCAGGGTGATTTACATGTCACATGTCCAAACCTCTCTGACTGTAAATATCTCCGATAGTAATTAGCCATTGATGTATTTGTACAGATTGGTTTACTTGCTTACTTGTATGTAATGCTGCTACCACTGGACCACAGCTCGCTGTACATCAATGTGGCGGAGTCACTAACTATAGAAGACATCTGATGCCTACACACGCAGTAACGAGATACCATACCTCATCCTCCCTCGACATAAGAACAGGAGCGCTTATACGACGCCCAGGGGATGGATACGATCACCTAACTTTGTACGGTACGATCCTTCAGACCAAGGAATTTTATACATTCAGTCTGATCTACGTGATCCATCATTGAATTTATAATTCTTCTCACGACCGCTCTGTCGACCTCCGATGACTACACAGCGGAGTAATGAGATGTGCAGGAGTGCCTGTATGACTACCAGGGGATGGAAATGATCACCTTACTTCAAACTGTGTTTTCATAAGTTTTTCATATTTTCAGCCTTATCTACTGGATGCAGCTTCGACCTACCCTATATGTCGATGCCTCAGCGAACGGTTGAGGAGCTGTTTTTTTTCGTCTACATGGGTTTGCTGGCAAACACAATTTTCGACGTATCGTCATGGCACGACACGATCAGAGACTCTCCTGAAATGGGCGGGCTTAGGTTGACTACACTTGCATCCAATCCAACAGCTCCTGGTGACTTACATGGCCTATCTGTTGCTGTACCCCCACCTCTGGAGTCGTTTCAGCTGGTGGACGATAGAGTCGAAGGCAGGGGTCCTGAAACCGTCATATGCGCCGGACATGTCCGATTTTGAATCTCAAATGTCCGGTTTAAAATATTGCTTACCGGACATTTTAAAAAGTATTGTCCGACATTCTTAAATTTTTACCGGACATTATCAACAGTTAGGACTGAGCAGTTTCTGTCTGCAGTTGTAACACAAAGATTATCTACACCGACAAGCTTTGTTTGTTTTGATTGCTGTAAATACATCGTACCTACATGATAGTCCAATCGGTCAATCACTGTAATAGGCAATAAACTGAGTTGACACTGATTAATCGAGGATTAATTACTGAGAACATCTTGTTAATATGAGTGAAAGGTGTTTACAACTGTACATAAATACCTTGCATCATCGATGTACCTCATTATCCTCACAATGCTACGATACGTAACCTCAGACAAGAAGCGAAAGTGTGATGACAGCCAGTCGACCGATGCAGATCAGTCGAGCGGATCTGCCAAACCCTCAAAGTCTGGACGATCAATTTATAAGTCGTGGCTAACGACTTTCACTTGGTTGACATACAATGAGGATTTGCAGATTTTATTGTTTTCAGTAGCTAGTCGTGTATTGCATCTTGATTGACCGCCATTTTGCTTTCTGTGACGATCGATATCATATTTTTTTATGGTCAATAATTAAGTACAATATTCAAATAACTATTGCTATCAACAATTTAGTATTCGTGATTATATTATCTGTCTTGTTTTTAAATAATCTTTCGTTTAAAAAAATACTCAAATACGCTATTTGAAGGGGGCGTGGCCTAAATGCAAATGTAGCAATCAACTCAACTCCCTGGACAGCTGGATAGATCCTGGTATCTATGACAAATTAGGTGGAAGACAGCCACAATACGATTGCCCTATGGCTTTGTGACATTATTCTTCAGGCTTGTGAGGCCGTAGGACTGGATCCTCTGAGCGCCAACAACCTGGATCAGATCCGGGCAGATGCCTCTACCATGGAGCTTCACAACTGTTCCAGTTGCCCAGCAGGTCATGGCCACAAGATGCCAGACGTTTCCACATGTCCGGAGTAAACCTTTTCGACCTCTCCAGTGTGCACGCTGCACGCATTGGCTCGGTACATCAGTTTTAGACTTTAAAAGCTGTTTAGTTTCTATTACTGCAATGATACCTGGACATCACAAACACCTGACTCTCTCCTTTCCGCTGACAGGAATGGTCACTCGATACCGGACATCACCAGAGATCACCTGTCAGAAGAATCACAAGATGCATTCAGGCAAGACCAGTGACCAAGCCCATGGCTGTACAGAGTGTCCTGTACAAGGGGATGTTCGAAGATGACATGGCCATTGAGGAAGATAAGGCTGAGAAAACCACATGTCTGATCCAGATTATTTCCCTGACAACAATCTGTCAGGTAATTCATGATTAAATGTCAAATATGTCACAACATGGATTTGTACAGATAGACAGTTTATGTTCAATTCAACACATAATCATTTATAACTCCTAACTTAATCTTATATTAAAAGTACTTTAGTATTTATATTTTTCCTTCTCTTCACTTCAGATGAAAAACACGAGGATCAGTGCCACACTGTCAGCTTTAATGAAAAACCCCATCCAGTTGATAAGAAGTACTTCTTTGTTGTGGCGTCATCACTGTACGGTTTGCTGAAGTTATTTGCTTTTGTCAGGAGTACAAAAGGAACTGGAAGCAGCAGCAAAGAAGGACTGTGATGTGATAAGACCGTGGATCAAGTCCATCTCTAATCACATGTACTGGGTGGCTGCTGGTGGGGGAGAGGCACAGTACATGCTGGAGAAGTGGCAATCTGTTACCAACCATGTCTCCAACATCCACTCACACCAAGGAAAGCTGTACACAGAATGCCCACATGGACCAATTGATCAAGAGGGAGATCTGATAAAGCCAGGTAATGAGATGTAAGATAAGTGCTTTCTAAAACATTTGTCCTCAAAAGGAACAGTCTAATTGGTCATATACAGAAAATGCTGCTTAGCAGACAATATTGATGTGAGTGAATAAATATGAAAGTTCATGTTAAACTTGAAAAATATTTGTGTTGTTTTTATACAATTTTTAAATATTGGCACAATTCCTAAATTTGTCATTATTTTTAGGAAGCTGTGCTTACAAGGCAGTGAAGAAAGTTCCTAAATTGTCCCCTCTCTATCAGACCTATTCACATGAAGTTTTCCACAATGTGGTAAACCACTTTGCACCAAAGTCACATCACTTCTTCTAACCACCTTTGGAGGCAAGGTATGATAAATAAAAAAGAAATGTTTAAACATTGCTATAACATGTTATTTTTTAACCTCTTGTGCAAACATCATGGTGGCGTGAGATATCTGACAGTAAATTCATGTATGAACCCACTTTCTGAAAGGGAAAACAAATTTATCAGTTTATTCAGATTAGGTACTGGTTTCTGCAACTATCTGAAGGCTGGAGAGCCCAGGTGGACAATCAGCTACCCCAAGGCCAAGAAGGGGACATCCTCCGTGGCCAAGCCAGTAAACAAGGGACCAACACATGGTTATTATAATACAAACAAGCAGTCATAACTGTCTTATGTCGCTCATGCTTCCTTCCTTTTCAACAATGGCTGACTTGTGTTGAACTGGTGCACTCCAGTTGGATAGATCACATTTCTCCGTTTCCTGTATTATTTTTCTACCTAATGTATCAACAAAAGACAATTACTTTTCATCCTCATCTATTTTTTACCCTTAACATTTGTTCAGACAAATGCAATACTTGGTATATTATAAAAGTGCCAAGTTATTTACAGCCAAAGTTGTTATTATGATTGCAAAAACAATAATACTGAAAAGGTGTTATAAAATGTCATTTAATACCTTCAATGTAGTATTTACAGAGTATGTGGATATCTTGCTCAATGCAGTTGTGAAAAGAAGAAACATGTTTCCTACAAGCTGGCAGGAAGCGACTATGAAAGACAGACAGCTGATAATTCCTGCGAATATCCTACCTCTGTAACATCATAGCCACAAATTCCCATTTTGGCAATAATCACACTATAAAATCTTTAGATTTTTCGACAGACGTCCTCTTCACTGCCAATTATCCCATAGTCTTGAGGTAAACCCTATCCCTTGTCAAACTGCATCTGCGCATGCGCAAGGCGGGAAAACATCACTTCTTTCCCGTGTGTTGGATCAACAAGCAAACTTTTTGCTCATCAATCCAAACACGTTTTTCGGTTAATAATTCACAGCTAGTATAAATCTAAAAAGATTACAATAGTCAACCAATGATCATCATTGGATATAGCAGACAATCTACGATCGTCAAGTTTTGCAGCAGACGACCTTCATCAGTCAAGATTGCTGAAACGGTGGTATAAGAAGCAAGATCGTTGACGTAAGTAGGTAGATTTAGTTTACGTAGTGTGGGGTATGGATGCCTCCCCACTCCCGTCATAGGGAGTCTGCTCGGGGTGTGGAATTGATCAGGCGATCGGGGACCCTCACCCTAGATGTAGTACTTGTAGAAAGAGCACGTACACGATGCACGTACTGCAAGGACTTGTCAAAAGAAAAATTTGACAAGCTTTATAAAGCCTTAAATTGTCCCAAATCAAAATCCAAGGAGGAAGACAAGATCATCGGACAAAAAATATGCATCATTCTCTCCCAAAACCAAAACTAAATCTAAATCAAATGTGGAAAAGTGTTGTGTCTCAGGTAAATTGACTTCCCTAGAGAAACACACTGGCTCAAAATAGGTGATGAATAAAGAGAACCCGTTTTTTTGCTTTTGAGGGAAAATCACGTTGCTCAACCCACCCGCCCAAAACTAAGGAGCAGGCATCCAGCTCTGGTCTTGGGACTGCAGCCTTATGCCCGGGTGCTACGGGTAGTTTGGTCACTCATGGGTTTAAAGAAACATTGGAGCCCAAATCTATTCCGTTCTCCCCCTTGAGTATGACTGAATGGCCTTAATCGCTGACAACATCCATGTCCGAAATGTTTGACAAACGTTTCCAAGCGATATCACAGGATATAAATAAACTAAAACAACATGCAGATCTGAAAAATACGACAAGATCTAGGTCACATGATTCAGATAGCAAACTAAAGTCTTATTTACATCGTCACAGGTCAGAAAGTTCACAGGACAAAAGACACGTTGTATCTAGGGAAAGAAGTCACGATAGCACTATCTCATCCCGTGCTACTTGGGAAAAGAAACATGTAGCACAAGAATCTCACAGAAATATACACCATTCTTCCAGGCGGACATATCAATCTTTCACGCCCTACAGTGAGGAAAATCGTGCTAAGGGTTCCTATTATACAAAGCGTGCTCCTTCAGCTACAGTCACACGCGAGAATCACGTCTATAGCTCTGACAGTTATGCATCACCTAGCTATACTAGTTATACAGCAAAATCCTCGTGCAGCTCGAGCCAGAAATCACAGCAGAGAGATAGCCATACACCGCGTGATGCCGTTTCACCCCAGTGGCAAGAGCCAGGGGGGGTACGACTGAGAGGATATTACTGGCCCTTCTAAATATTGTACGTACGCTTCTCAGGGGGATATGAATAGTACGCTCACGTTCAAACCAAACGACTACTCGTTTAGAGATATCTATGAAATCCATCAATTGATCCCATCTGTAAAGCCCCCAAGCAAGGCAGAGGATCCGGTGCTTATTGAAAGGGCTGGTTATGAAAATCCTGTTGAAAAGAGGGAAGGTTTTCATACTTTTCCATATCCATCTTTCACTGAAAATGTGGTCACAAAAATGAATGCGGATTTAAATGCCTCTACCAGTAGAGCCTTTAGCATGCCTATTCCTCACATCTCCTACCATTGATGATGAATATTTTGAACTGGTCAGACACCTTAATACCAGGATGAATGTTGAGATGAGCAAATTCAGAGATTTTGACAGTGTTAACAAGCAGATGTTAAATTTTAGCACATATATGAACTGGTTTGCAGCAGGCATCAGACATGTACTTCACCCTGTTAACTGTGAGGAATTTACTGGCCAACCTTGTGACACAAAAGTTGAGATGAAATTTGGAACAAGTTGGTTTTCTTTCATAGTGCGCTGGATAACATACTTAAGATGCACGAAGATCTGCAATCTGTACAGGTATGGATGTCCACACAATTCCTGCTTATTCAACGGAATCATCTTATTCAACAGGTTAGACACAATATTTCAAATCCACTAAGACGAAGTTTGATGTCTCAGTCGATATTGGCGCCCCAGTTCTTCAACGGCAGACTAACCTCTGTGATCGATGAAATTTCACGCACCACTAATCAGATTCCAAAACTCCACTATATCATTGGCATCTAAGCTTAATGAAAAGCGGTCAGCCAACACCCAGAGGCACACAGATCCGTGTTATGTCAGGACGTGAGTCTTTTCGTGCCTCCACTTGGAAAAACTCATCCCGTTCCAGACCAAGCCGAGGGAGACATGAGTCCCAAGTAGCAGAGGTCGTGGTCTATCCTATACCAGAGGTAGAGGTAACCGCCGTTCGTGACTCTCTACACCCAAAAATCTCTCAGCCAAACCCTGTCCACCTTGCAATGTTAACGGACCTCCATTACCTGTAACCCACGTTCACCTTAACGCCTACCGCGGGACCAGTCACTATATGCCAAAAATTGGAAGTCAATTACGGACGACCCTTGGCTGATCGAAGTGGTAAAAAGAGGGTACAAACTCCATTTCCAACAGCATCCGGAGCTTGTACTCCACCCCAAAGGACAACGTTTTTATCTAGTAGGGACCAAGTTAGCGGCCGCAACTCTGGCAATACAAGAACTATTAGACAAAGGGGCCATCAACATCTTACAAAAGGCAGATACTACAAAAGGGTTTTACTCTCTAGTTTTTCTGGTCCCCAAAAAGAACTCTACAAAGATGCGCATGATAATAGACCTAAAGGTACTCAACAGAGACTACCTAGTACGTCCATCAAAGTTTAAAATGGAATCAGTAAAGAAGTTACGAAATTCCCTCAAACTAGGAGATTGGCTAGTCAGTCTGGACCTACAGGATGCCTACCTGCATGTACCTATTCACCCGAGTTGTCGACCCTACCTACGCTTTGCAAAATAACGGTCAAAGGTTCGAATTCAACATGCTTCCATTCGGAATATCAAAAGCACCATGGCTTTTTACTCAGATTATCACCCCCATCATCGGCTTCGCTCATCTAAATCTTGTAAGATTCCACGGCTATATAGACGATTTCCTCTCAGCCGATCAAGATCTATTGCAGACAAAGCAGAACGCAATATTTTTGATCCAACTTCTATCTCACCTGGGTTCCCTGGTACATCCTGTCAAGTCAGAATTAATACCAACCCAAGACATCGTGTACATAGGGGCGAGGTTTTCAACTTTCACAAGGCATTTTACAACCTCCAGAGGACAGATATCTGAGAGCTATAGAAAAGATTCAGAGTGCTCTCGTTATGCCAGGCATCCCTCTCATGTTCACCCCCACCGTTACACCACCTATATACAGACGCATCAGGCGAAGGTTGGGGCGCACATATGGACGACGTCACAATCCAAGGAATGTGGTCAGATCAAGACAAAAAATTACACATAAATTGCCTGGAAATAAGAGCCATTGTCCAAACAATGAAGGCATGGGCTAACCTACTACACTTTTGTCGGTACTGATAGCTACAGACAACACCACGGTTGTAGCGTACATACAACATCAAGGGGGCACGAGGTCAGCACTTTTGTTGAAGGAGGTTACGCTTTTATTTGCCTTGGCCGACTCGGGGAGTTGCAGGATAGAAGCACGGCACATACCGGGAAAAGTGAACATACTGGCAGACTGCCTATCCTGGAAAAACAAGATTGTACCCACAGAATGGACTCTCCACCCCGAGGTATTCAAGTGGATAACCTCGACGTGTGATATCCCTCACCTGGATTTGTTTGCCACATGCCTAAACCATCGACTTCCTGTTTACGTCAGCCCAGTCCCAGACCCATTAGCCCTTCAGGTCGACGCCCTATCCATGAGTTGGCAAGGGATGTTTGCCTACGCTTTCCCTCCTTGGTCTTTCCTGGACAGAGTAATAAGGAAGATCGAGGACACAGATTGCGTCATAATTCTTATAGCCCCAGAGTGGCCCAACAGAGCGTGGTATCCAAGACTGATTCCACTTCTCATAGAAGAGCCGCTCAAACTACCAGAACGTCACGATCTCCTTCGCCAACCAAAATCGGACATATTTTACGGCAACCTAACAAATCTCCACTTTCACGCCTGGAAGCTATCGCGAAAAAAATGCAAGTTTCCGTTTTTTTCTAAATCAGCTTCAGACGCGGTGGCTAGCTCATGGAGACCAGCTTCCTCAGCTATCTATAACGTCAGATGGAGAAAGTTCTGCCAGTGGCGAATAGAAAGAGCGTTGCGTGACGAAAATATAACAATACATATAGTGGCTGATTTTCTTCTTCACCTGAGAAGTGAGAAAGGGTTCAGACATGGTACAGTTGAAGGCTATAGATCAGCATTAGCTTCAGTTCTACATCATGATGGTTTATCCATAGGATCTCACCCAGTATTAAATCGACTCATGAAATCGTTTTCACTGGAAGACATTAAAATCCAACGCACTTTCCCTAAATGGAAATTATCCATCGTTCTGTCTGCACTGATGGAAGCTCAATATGAACCTATGGCAGAGGTTACACTTTTAACAGTTTCCAAAAAGACTGCCTTCCTATTAGCGTTAGCTACAGCTGCTAGAGTGTCTGAGCTCCACGCTATTGATATCTCATCTATTACGCATTTACAAGATTGGAGCAAAATATCTTTCAGATCACTACCAGAATTTATCGCCAAAAACCAGGCATCAGCGTTACGGCCTCTAGGACATAGACAATACTCTATCCCATCATTGAGTAAAACAGTGGATCATCCAGATAGACTATTATGCCCCATCAGAGCTCTGAGATACTACATTTCAGCTACTCAGAACCACAGAAAGAAAAGAAAACGGCTCTTTATCTCTTGCAAGCCTTCGTCAGAAAAGGACATTACTAAGGCTACTGTGGCAGGATGGCTTAAGAACACTATATCTGATAGTTATCGTCAAGCCCAGCTCTCTACACCAAAATGGTGAAGTTGCAAGGCTCATGAAATCCGTGCTTTAGCAACAAGTCTGGCCTCATGGAATTCAGTTTCCATCGAACAAGTGGTATCAAGCTGTCAATGGAGATCCCACAATCCCACAGATCCCCAGAAGTACCTCAAAATAAGGTAAGTTAGCCTTTACATTATGTCAACTGGGTTGGACAGATTATTGGCTAACATCTGGGATCATAGATCATAGGGTGATAGGGTTATTACATTGTTAGTCGCTCGGCGTAACATGTATAACTACCGGAGGTGTTGTCGGGGAAGACTTCTGAACCGGAATTATAATTGTTGGCTATAGAGCAACAAGTATATAGATACGTCACAATGACAAATGAACCGGAAGTGACGTCATAGATGACCTCAGAACCGGAAGTGACGTCATAACGACCCAAGTGATGTCACAGGAGAATGAACCAAAGTGTCATCATAAATGCTCTCAGAACCGGAAGTGACGTCAGAAAGGTCATTAACCGGAGAAGGAATCATATAAATAAGGTCAAATATCCACCAAAAACAGGTAACAATCATGAGATCATAAAACGGGAAGGACGCCACAAGTGCCAAATCTTCTGCAGGTTTGCCAAGGGTGAAATCAGGAGGTCTGGCATTGAGTCATACCCCGTTATGCCTATGTGTTTCCCTTAATTTAATGCTGCCAATTATCCGGGAGTACTAGATGACAAGATCCCACCTGTCCCTCTGGTAAATACTGGCTATGATGTAATAGAGGTAGGATATTCGGAGGAATTATCAAACAATAGTTATCATTGTGTATAATTCTAAGAATACTACCTCTATTACATCAGGAAATAGTCCCTCCCACCTCCCCAATATATCTTACATCTAGTCGATGAGGGTTATTGGAGAGAAGTGATGGTTTCCCGCCTTGCGCATGCGCAGATGCAGTTTGACAAGGAATAGGGTTTACCTCAAGACTATGGGATAATTGGCAGTGAAGAGGACGTCTGTCGAAAAATCTAAAGATTTTATAGTGTGATTATTGCCAAAATGGGAATTTGTGGCTATGATGTAATAGAGGTAGTATTCTTAGAATTTTACACAATGATAACTATTGTTTGATATTCCAGGATTTCTTACAGACAGTTTTGATAAAACGTAAAAGTGTCTGATGTATAAACTGAAATCATAAGTACCTAATATATAAAATGAAATCATAAGTACCTAATATATAAACTGAAATCATAAGTGTCTAATGTATTAACTAAAATCATAAGTGTCTGATGTATAAACTGAAATCATAAGTACCTAATGTATAAACTGAAATCATAAGTACCTAATATATAAACTGAAATCATAAGTGTCTGATGTATTAACTGAAATCATTAAGTACCTGTTGTATAAACTGAAATCATAAGTAACTACTGTATAAACTGAAATCATAAGTGTTTGATGTATTAACTAAAATCATAAGTGTCTGATGTATTAACTGAAATCAAACGTACCTAATGTATAAACTGAAATCATTAAGTACCTGTTGTATAAACTGAAATCATAAGTACCTAATGTATAAACTGAAATCATAAGTGTCTGATGTATAAACTGAAATCATAAGTGTCTGATGTATAAACTAAAATCATAAGTACCTGGTGTATAAACTGAAATCATAAGTACCTAATGTATAAACTGAAATCATAAGTGTCTGATGTATTGACTAAAATCATAAGTGTCTGATGTATAAACCGAAATCATAAGTACCTAATGTATAAACTGAAATCATAAGTACCTGGTGTATAAACTGAAATCATAAGTTCCTGGTGTATAAACTGAAATCATAAGTGTCTGATGTATTGACTAAAATCATAAGTGTCTGATGTATAAACCGAAATCATAAGTACCTAATGTATAAACTGAAATCATAAGTACCTGGTGTATAAACTGAAATCATAAGTTCCTGGTGTATAAAGTGAAATCATTAAGTACCTGGTGTATAAACTGAAATCATAAGTTCCTGGTGTATACTGAAATCATAAGTGTCTGATGTATAAAGAAGGTCTATAGTACTTGCATCCTACCACTTCTTCAGATGGAGAGTGTTCCCTAATCATAGTCACCACACATGATAGTATAGGATGACAATCATGTTTTCTTAGCCTTCCATGGATCCACCTGGTAAATCGGCGGTATGCCACATAGCTATACGTTCTGTAAATTGAAAGATTTTGTTCGGATCTACGAATGAGCAATGCACACGACTAGTGTTCTTAACCAGTGATTTGACATTTTGTATTATACTGTTACCATACTGGAATAATTATGTTCAGATGTCATAATTCATTGCTACTTCATTTTTTGTTATTATCCCAGCATGCCTTTGTGATGTAAACATACATATTGTATTAATTGAGCACATTTGTATGTTAAAAAGTAGTATGCAAATAAATTATTTACACCTTCAGTTTTGTGCTAGTTGTTCCTTAATTTGATTGCAGGTCTTCTTTGGAACTGATCACACTTTGTTCATGTTATATATTACCATGATTACTGTAAGGCAATGAAGAGTATTTCTTTTTCACTTGCTGACAGTTTAGGAGAAATATTTGATGCATTACAATGATAAGGATATGTCAATTTTAATCTATGCAGTTATATGTACTATGGTTATAGTAATTATCAGCGGTTAAGAAGTAACATACTTATGAATTGGTTCGTTATCGTCTTGTTGGCCTGCCAAGCTCACAAATTCCAGGAGCGCCAACTGTAGGACGTGTATGTTGGTGAAAAATACGGAGAATCCTTCATGTTGAGTGATGCAACCCAAAGGTTCAGCTCCTTCTTCCATTTCTTCTCTCGCCCCAGAATAAACGTGGCAACATTTGGACATTTTGGTTGACATGGGCATACAGTTGCCACAGTCACACCTATCAACAAAATTGTGATGTAGCTAATAAATAATATGTAAACCCTATCAATTTCTTCATGGTACAGTTCCCTAAAAATAACCAATTTTAAAAAAAAAAAATCAAATATTTCTTATTTATACTAAAAGTTCATAATTATTTTACATTTTATGTATCCCTATATTGAAAATCTATATACCACAATAAGTATCACAACAGCTTACCGATAGTTAGACGTCTATGCAAATTGAAAATGTAATAAAATTGAACTTCGAGGCACCATAACATTGCTTTTCCTTCAGCAACATTAATATATTGACTATCGTAATTGTATTTCACAGAAAATGTTATTTCCATATTTGAACCTTCTCTTGGGTACATTTCATCATCCGAATTGTTATAACGCATGTTAATATGAAGGTGAAAAGTCTTAAATGTTATCTTAAAATCATTTACTTGTAACTACCAATTTGATAATGGCATTAAGATTTAGAATTACGTTTTTTTTCATAAATTCAAAGAGAGCTGAAACTTTGCTTAAAGAATAATGATTATAATTTTTCTTTAAAACCATCATCTGCATTCAACTTTGGCCATTGTTTGACTATGTTGCGAAAATGAAAGATCTTTTCTCACAGAATGTAGTCATGCCTGTACCTTTGCCTGGAAAAAACTCAATTTGCGAAATAAATATACGAAAGACAGAGTAAAGGTTAGGTTGTCAGGACTGGTGTTTCAGACTACTAGATGGCATGGTTAGTGAATCATTTATGGTAATTTGCTGTATAATAGTACTGGAATATTGTTATAAAACCTCACCACTTATATTTACTCTTTTTCCGAGGCAAGGGAGTTAACTGACTGTAAAAGTCCAGTTTCCACCCTTGCCAAACTAGGCTGGAAATTCAGTTACAAAACACAACCAGTCAACCAGAAGCTTTTACTGCTGTAAGACCCAGTTCGCATAGACTCTGGGGTGACAGATGAAAGTTATGTTTATCACATTATGTAGATAATGCATTTATAACTTGATTAAGTTTGTACCTTGTATAGGTCCTGCTAACAAATTCATAATGTCTAGATTAAGCACCAAGGAAGTGAAAATTATGTCGCATCCAAAAGTTTGAGAGATATGACAATCGGTATTGGGAGAAAAGTTGCCGATAATCGACGTGAAACTTGTGAGAATATGTGGGAAATACCAAATTTAATCCCCCGTTCATAATATGGACTTGTCCGACATTGCCGCAGTCTGATTCTAATCAGGGAGTCATCATTATTTAAATACTGGTAAATATTTTAAAAGCATGTAATTTTTACTAACATCCTTAAAGAGGCTGTACGTAATGTTGATATCTCATATAAGATATAAACGACTCGTGGGCGTTGTTTATCTTACAATATAACACTTTAGGGAGAATAAACCGTGCGCCCCTCCTGGTTTATTCTACCGGCAGTGTTTTATTGTATGATAAACAACGACCACAAGTCTTTTTTTTAAATGATAGATTGGTATGCTTTTTTCTTTCATTGTTAAAGTAATCCAAAAAAGATGACAGAAAGAATTTTAAAGTATGATCTATCATCACATATTTCCTGATAATAGTGGCCTTCCGCTCAGTGACATGAGAAAATACCGGGAAATACCTCTGTTTTCGAGGCTTTGTATAAATGTCACGTGCAAAGATGTGTTCGATGTTTGGTATGGTTCGAAAGCTCTTAACATCAATAATATAACGGTTACCTCGCCAGGTGTATTTTCGTATTTGTAACATGCTATCGTATTGGATAGACATTTGTTTCTAATGACAGTTTTGCTGTAATCTAAAAATATAAGGATTGTGATTGGGCAAAATCGAGCGCCAGACATAAGGCAGCCAATCAAATTACAGCAATGGATACCGCCCTTGTGTGTGATATATTTTGGATTTAAACGAAAGTCTTTGGTTGAATCATGTTATTTTGAACAATTTAAGCAGGAAATTGTGACCTATGTTTAAAATATGGAACGTTGTGGATATATCATGCTAGTTTACGACCCGTGACAAAGATTTCTCATGCATATAATCATGTCCAGGCCTAATAATCGAGGCTGGGATGTCATTTGACTTACATTACACAATTGCACGCAAAGATTGAAATAGTAACTTTGATGTAAGTTTGACAATTTTGAGAAAAATATTTGTTGATTTTATTTATTACTTTATTTACAATTTGCTTGAAACATCTATATATTGCTCTTTGACATGTTTGATATGGACCCGTTGCTCGAGATGTCATTTGACTTACATTACACGATTGCATGAAAAGATGAAAATAATAATTAAGATGTAAGTTTGACAATTTTTAGAAATATGTTTGTTGATTTTATTTATTACTTTATTTACAATTTGCTTGAAACATCTATATATTGCTCTTTGACATGTTTGATATGGACCCGTTGCCCGAGATGTCATTTGACTTACATTACACGATTGCATGAAAATATGAAAATAATAATTAAGATGTAAGTTTGACAATTTTTAGGAATATGTTTGTTGATTTTATTCATTATTGCATTCATATCCCGATGAATGTAAAGAATTAAGCCACGCCCACTGAAGCGGACTACTTTTATAACTACGAAATGTCGGGGAATCCCAATATTACAGTTGAGGGAATTTCCTTTTTGCTCATGTGTATCGTCCTGCACAAGGCATTTAGTGAAATTCATGCATATTCATTGTCCAAACAACCCTTCGAGATCGAAAGCTGAGAAGGATTGAAACAGCAAACGTTCAGGCTCGCTCGACTGTTTTTTCGGTTCCACAACTTTCATGTCTTCGGTTTCATTTCTAACTAGCATTTTTCAAACTGTGTCTTCCCGTTCTCAGGGAATTAATGTTCGAATCTGGAACATCTGAAACCGATGAGCAAACTTTTGTAAGCATCCTCTTCATACAGTTTGCACATCGGTTTTTTGATTCATACCTCAATGAACTGAAAAAAATACATTGTCAATCCTCAATTTAATTAATTTACAATTTGCTTGAAACATCTATATATTGCCCTTTGATATGCTTGATATGGACCTGTTGTTTAAGCTTGTGTCCCAGATTATTTTTTTTCCAATAACATTGCGGGAATAGTGAATAAGTTTAGATCTATTGATAAAATATGATAAATTAAAATGAAATACATATTTTCTGACTTTGTGAAACGTGATAGATTTAAAACATGAATGATAGGACAGGTAGGTTCATGAAACTATATATTATTTGACATGGCTACAGTGTGGCCAGTACGCCGGCCTGCAGTGTTGAAAGAGTTAACGAGTACTTTGAAGCTGGGCCCTGTTTCACCAAACAATCTCAGTGTTATGATTCATTTACCATGTTTACAGCTTAAACTAAACTGCAGGCAGTAAGGGCCTGCTGAAATTTAAAACTATTAGGCAACAACGAATCTGTCGGCCTCGGGCCTACAGGCTGATGTCTATTTCGAACACTGCTTGTATTTTTGGGCTCAATTGTAGCGCCACCAGTAGCTATACCGAGTTACATCCCTTCTATGTTCATCCTATTGACCAATCAGAATCCACCTCTCATATCGCTTGAACTTGCTTCAAATAAAATGGTATCGCCCAGTGAAGACGACCAGATCGATAATCAAGATATATATTTTAATAAAACTCGTCTTCCTTGGGAAGTGCATCAAATCACGTGAGCACCTTCATTAAAAGCATGAAAAGATTTGGAAAATATCTGTTGACGCTATGTTGATGGTACACTTGCTTTGCAAATCCTGCAATCGACCGAAATCTGAAAGGCAGTTACGAACCGGACGTCGATTTTGTTACGCGATTGGACTATGCATAGACTTGTTAGTCCAGCCAAAATATAACTCCATAATTCCAGCATAGTTTGGTAAGGGTTGAAATTGGACTTTTATGGTCAACTAACTCCCTTGCCTCAGGAAGATGTATTTACTTCATGGAAGATGTTTTACTGTTAATTCCCTTTTCTGTAAAATAGTGTTGGAAATTGTCATAAAACCTCCCCGCTCATATTAACTTGCTCGGAAGATATTTTACTGTTGCTTCTTGCTGGAGCAACTGGGTCACCTCCCTTTGCTCAATGTGTCAGATCAGAATTTCTTATCCAGCTTGACAGTGGAGTGGTTGATTAAGGTTGCATAGCATTACTTGATGACTCAGTGGATGTGATTTTGTATGCTTCTTTGCTTCATCTCTGGCTTCATTCAGCTACTCATACACACAACTGGTTGCAGGTCAGAAGTTTGCCCTGCTGGAAGAGAAAGTCATCTTATCCACCATCTTCCGTAACTTCACAGTAAAGACACACCAAAAACGTGAAGACCTGAAACCCGTGGGCGATCTGATCCTGCGACCAGAGGAGGGTATCTTTGTCACCCTCAGAAGCCGAACCTGAGAGGCCACACCCATGTCAACTCCTGGTCAACTCCTGGTCTGCGGGATGAGGCCATTGTAGAGGCCACGATTGATCAGGACACATGATTTTGAATTGCATTTGTCACCAATCCAGTTAATGGAAAATACATAGTGTAAATCAATAAATTTATGCAGGCATGAAATTAATGAGAAAAATGTGAGTGGTCCTTGTTTGAATAAATAAAGTGACACATGTCTATCTGGACATGTTGGAGTGCAGGTTCACTGCACATGGGCGGAAACAAGGACATATGAGACAAAGCTCTCAATAAACATTTATTTTTCAAAGGCAGGGATACTCTCATTAATTTAATGATGTATTTAAGACCAGGGATCGGTACTCGCATATATTTGGTGTCGCATTAATTTCATGATTTTCAGTAAAGTTGAGTGTCAACATGTAACAATATGTAACCATATGTAATACTTAGAAATACAAGGTCTATACACTTTCTATACACTTTATTCAGATGTATTGTAGGCCATAAGCCCATGATACAATGGTTACAGTGTGGTGATGGGAGATGGAGATCCCAACAGACTTTGCCTTAGATTCATAGCTTTTAGAATATACATGGCTAGTTTCTTAACAGTAGATGGGTTAGTGGATGACATTAAAATATTGTACTTATGTCTTGTCTTGTCTTGTCTCATAATAATTCAAAGATATATATTCCGACCTCAAAACTTGATAACAATCACAAATTAAAATAAATTGATACTCATCTTCGATATAATCATGTTTACAGACAGTACAAACTGTTTCTTCTCTAGGTTCCTTATTGTGTCTACCTGATTCAATTCTTAGATGATGAAAACTACATCTGAAACGAGCCATAATTCTTCTAAATTTATCACATGATAGCCTTGTAATATACATTTCAACACCAAATGTTTGCTTATACAAAGAATAATAATATGATTTCGAACTTTCACGTATAGCTGAATGCCAGTCTTGTTGGTACGATAATTTTAGCCTCACAAAAAAATCCTTTATAAACAAAGGTATATTTGCAACACACTGTTGATCCCATATAAAACCAAATCCTGCTGACACAATTATGTGTCTAATTTTGGAAACCCAGTTTACTTTACCATTACCTACAGCTTGCAGTTGCATATTATAGCATTTCTTTACATATCTAGATTCTGGCATTTTCAAAATTTTGCACCAATATTTAACAACTCTTTTATAAGCATAGATGTATAGAGGATATCGGCAACATTCACCTCTTATAACGTGATTTGAGGTGGAGACCTTAACACCTAAAAAGCGCTTACAAGCCATCATGTGGAAATGCAAGGTCAATAAGTACTAACAACATAGCCACATGTTTTCAGTTTCCACTTTGTGTGTAAATGCTGTTACGCTCACACTAGTCGCATTCACTGGGGGAACTGTCTTCCATTCAACACTGACATATCCCTTCATGTGAATTCATGATCCATGTACATCAGCACCCTGCTTGTCATGTTATAACATAGTCACAGGCACTCCTAGTCAGTGTGGTTTCACTGGGAATACTTTCCACTTCTGTGTTTGCATAAAACACAGTTGTATCCCAAGTGACACGACTTTCCTCACTTTGTATCTCACACTCAGGGCATAATGTCAGCACAAGGAGGAACTAGCTGCACTCATGTGGTTATCACATTACCAACCCTGCTGCAGTTGTCAACGTTTCTCCTGTCAATCTCTGGATTGTCTAGTTAGGATTGATTATTTACAGGCTGCCGTCATATTGCTGGAATATTGCTATGTGCAGCATTAGACAACAAACAATTCCATGACAGATTAGTCATTTAAAGGACAATCATCTTGCCGTGCTCCACCTTGAGGTGGTCAATTTTCTTTCTGGTGCATAGTAATTTACTGTTATTGTTTAACATATAATATCTTCAATCATTATTTATACATGTATGATTTACACATTTACTCAGGGAAACGTCAATCAATAAATGCAGTGTTTTGACCAGTTTTAGTTTCTAGTTATCATTTTTATGATAGAAAAAGTCTTATTCAGAAAATCTATTCTTGTATTCTTTATTTGTTATTGAATGAAAATATTTGCTTAGACGTGATTGTTAATCAACAAAGATATATGAGTAAAGTAGATAAGTATTCTTCTACAATATTAATTGTATATTTGATCTCACATTTGTGTTGATCTGCACATGGTGTTCTCAACCATGTGCTTATGACCCATGCTAGAGACTTTATACCTGATATACCTTCAATTTAACACTGGGGAATATTTTTTACATATAATTTAAAGCTCAAGGTCACTCAGTTTGAACTATGTGTCAAAAAAGCTGGTGTATACGATATCTTGAGTATTTATGAGTACCAAATTCAAGCATTAATGTGGCTCACTTTGACATGGCATAGTGAGACCTCTGCACTTCAGAAGATTGCTTAGAGTCCTTTTATAGAGAAAATGTGAAGCAATTTCCCTCAAATCAGCGATATTTCTTGAAGAAACAAAAGAACCACCCGTTATATGTGGTGGGGGCTGTTTCATACATTTTTCCTTGTTCAAATAAAAAAACGATAAAGATTTTACCATGTTACCCTTCATATTTTACTGGCACAAGTCATGAAAACATGGGTACAAGCGATGAAGTAATGATAACAGCTAGCATTCTCCTTCAGTAGCAACCTGTCTGAGTCCAGTTGCCACCAGCTTCTAACACCTTGTAACCTGTGTGAGTAGTCTGGCGAGTCCAGTTGCCACCAGCTTCTAACACCTTGTGACCTGTCTGAGTAGTCTGGCGAGTCCAGTTGCCACCAGCTTCTAACACCTTGTGACCTGTCTGAGTAGTCTGGCGAGTCCAGTTGCCACCAGCTTCTAACACCTTGTGACTTGTCTGAGTAGTCTGGCGAGTCCAGTTGCCACGAGCTTCTAACACCTTGTGACCTGTCTGAGTAGTCCCGCGAGTCCAGTGCCACCAGCTTCTAACACCTTGTAACCTGTTTGAGTAATCTGGAGTCCAGTTGCCACCAGGAGCGATAAACATGCCCCACATTTTCAGCAAGCTTTGCCACATAAGACTGTAGATGTCAGTCAATGAAAATGTCTTACAAAGATGGATTACTTTGTGGAAAGTTTGTGAATGTGTTTAATCCGCACATACTTTATTTTGTATTTTAAAATACGGTTCCTGCATTATTTGTGAAAAAAGGATGAGATTATATTATTATAGCCTTGTGCTAGATCGAAGCTGGAGGAACACCTCAACCAAACGACTTCCGTGCATAAAATCGGACCTGTGCCTGTAGCCTTGCTGTGTTTAATCCACTGTTTGTAATATGCCCTTAAAACACCCCGTCGCTGTATTTATCGAATTTCAAAACAAATACCTGTGACATTAGAAAACCCTGTAGCAATTTAAACATTCCTGCCTGAAAAATTACAAAAGAGGCGCCATATTTTTATCAACCAGTCTATTGAAATTTTGAATACATTTAACCCCCCCCCCCCCCCCCCCCCCCCCCCAATAAATGTGTACAGTGGCATTTCTGTGACAATATTATCATTAAACATTCACAAAGTGTAATACAGCAGTATAGTAATGTCCACCTTATTCTCTAACTCAAGGACCTTTAATTAAGGTACATTGCTGCACTTATGTGTCCACAGACAATTATTGCAAAAGAACGTATTGTCCATACTCCCAAATGACATCCTCTAACTAAAAGAGTCCGGACCAGACAAACCAGTGACTGGAAGCATGAGCACCGATCCACTCGATTATTTCATGACTCAATATCAGCAAAGTCACTCTTGATCCCCATTTCAGTCGGCTACAACGACAAGCATGAGGTGGGGACGAGGTATCCCCACAGTCGCCACTGACCAACGTTTATAACAGTATGTCTGGCTCAAAGCCTCCAGTATGTGGAGTTTAAACAATACACATGTGATATATGTGTAGTGAGCTGGCTCGGGTCAGAACTAGTGCCATGTTGCTTTGACTATGATGAAAGTGCTACCGCCTTGTTTAGATATGAGAACAAATCTCCTCACAGTTTCTTTGCATCAATAATAATGCCACTGTCATTTTGCAAATCGTAAACAAATATCAATTACCGACAGATTTAATATTGGCAGTCTCCATGACAAATGAAGTAATACTCCTATCTATCGTTCAGCGCACTTCACTGCTGAGTGTTTACTTTTGTCATTCGTCTACATACCCATCGTGATCACATGCTTCCAATCTGAATAAGTACACCGTTTATTGTTTAATGTTGGCAGACGATGTAGCTCCAGGAATGCATACAAGATATATTCGTATCAAGGCAGGTCCTAAGGATAATACTAATTCTAGTTCACACGATTTGACCATCGGAAGAATTTACCATGAAGCAAAATAAAGCATTGTTTTTGTGGTATGCTGTGGGCAAATACCGCCACCATATTGACATGCAGCCGCCATGTTTGAAATTGGTTCTGAAAACCGTCAGCACGGTTGAAGAAGTCAGTGACGTGGGTATTGCAAACTTTTGCGACATTCCGTCATCAACAGTAATCCAGCGTGAGTTTGAGAAGCTCTGGAAATTTATATTGATCTGTTTAGGAAGATTCTAACGCGACCTTGAAGGCCGGAGATCGATCTGAAAATATATAGTGCCTGCGTGTTGATATTTGGCGAGGTTTGAATCCCTGTAGACACAAGTTAAAGTGTCACTTCTTGAGGAACAACAATACATGCTTGTCATATTTGTACTCGATGTGTATGTATTTCCGTGCAGGTAGTATCCATGGTCACTTCACTTACATTCGTTGTAGGTTCTTGCACCGGCTTTGCTTTATTACACTAACATGGAATTGTGAATATGAGGAAGACCTATGCAATCGGTTGGCAATAACATTAAACACGTACCAACTCTTCCTTATCACGCGTGTTAGGAACATTAATAGTCACATTACAACAAGTTCATGAATTGTGATCACGAAAACAGAAAGAATCGGAAGTTAAATTTGGAAGAGACCTTTGTAAGGGAAGGGTGAACCGATACCGTCTTGGGTTGCTGTACCTAGTTGCGTCCCATACCAGTGTCACCAATACACTATTCCACGCCAACCCTGTTAATGCACTTCAATACACAGCAGGATCATTGAAGAAAATAAACAACATTAGTTACAAAGCAATTATAAACAGTGGTTCCACCCTTCACCGCCGTCGTACGATTACAAGCCTTCCAAGTATTTGAGGTCAACAAAGAAATCAACTGTTCAGAGAGAACATATATACTCTCAGAGAGAGCATCCGTCGAGTTGCCTAGTGCATGAAGTTCCTTTGTAGGAACATACGCTCCACAAAGCCCAGTTCTACCACACAGCTATCCAAATCTCGGACCTACACTGTGTGAACTATCTATTCCAATTTATCTGATTTTCAATATCTTGTGTAAGGACTTGCAGAGCTACTTCCATAAAGTTTTGTGATAAAGTGTCACATGATAAGCGTACTATTTGACGTGTACATTCTTAATGAGACGAATTGATGGAACTTATGCACAACACTGATGAGTTCACTTTCTCCAATGTAATAACAACATACAAGTCCCTGCTATAACACGTTTGCTGCAGATAGTTTTATAGAGCAGCACACCAATCGGTGGTCCTCAACTGTGTATTGCATTCATTAGTGTAGAACCAGGCCCCAACACCCTGGAAGCAGATACCAGGTAGATGACATCGCGGAATTGACATCTCTGTGAAGTGGTACATTAATAGAAGCTGTATATCAGACCGGACCACTCTTACCCAAATAACAGAAACCTTCCAAGCATTATGCAACAACACGGAGTCTTGATTTAATTTCATTGTATTTTCATTGATTTATTTTACTTATGCTCTCTTCAGCAAACAAGTCCAGTGTGTGGACAAGCGACGGCACACATCAAGGTTTGATGATCACTTGTGTTGGTCATTTCCTCACTTAATGTAGGTTGTAAAGAGCTGTCGATGTTTAATGTGTTTTTCCAATGCATCCTATGCTGTATTTATTCACAAGCATATCTTATTGATGATATAGCTTCTTATTGTGCAGAATATATTAATCCTCCAAGTATTGTTATTCTTGAAAAAAATACTTATTGAACTCCCAGAATAGGATAAGGTTGAGTGGCATTCTTTCATAAGGTCTAGGAATTTTGTGTGCTCCAAAATTCGTTTAGATTACATCAAATATACCTACTGCATCACAGACGCTAAGTCACTTTGTTTTTCTATAAAAAAGGCATGTTCACTTTTTTTTCTACCGTTATGTATATCGCATGCCTGTATAAACGAGACATGGTAGAATATTATATATATGGATACGGTCAGGATGCCGGTAATGCCATCCTTGCTGTCACAGTTTTCACAAAGGTTTAGAATGACGAGAGCGGCACTAACTACACCTCGTGGATTTTCGCATGTTTGTAGCAACAAAAGTATTTTTCCAAAATCTGTTTACTCTGAATCTAAAGACAATTTTCGATAGCTCTGGCACAGCAATTTGTTGAATAGTTCCACGATGTCATAGTATGCTAATTTCAAAACATTATTTGTATGTGAAGATTATTTACAACTATTAAATCAAGCAAACTGAAAATAGTACTTTCCCGATTTCGGCTAAACTGTCACAATTTAGAAATTGGGCGAGGACGACAGTTCAATAATCTGCGGGGATTTAGAAAAGGTAGGGTATGTAACTCTGATTATATTGAAATTGAAATCCACTTTTTGCTAATATGTCCAGCCTGTGCTCACCTTAGACCAATGTACCTCAATCAAAATATTATATATATATACAAAATATACAGAAGCTTGACTTACTGGTATCATCCCTAAATCTAACTATAAATTGTAACACAGCCAGGTTTTTGTACTTTGCGAATGTGGAAAGGTCTCATATCTATAGTTTATAAAGGAATCTGAAATACAATTATCACTATTTACTATATGTAATGGCCATCTGTTATTTCTTACATGTATGTAATGCACACACGATTGTACATTGCCAATGGTTTGCACATAAAGACCCGTAGCCTACACGTACTGAACTAAATGGTGATGATGACACACTTGGATAATTTGAAAATTGTGTTTCAAGGTAAACATATTATACAACAAACATAATTCTTCAATAAAAGTAACGTCGTTTAACAATTATGAATATACATTTTTTTCCCGTTCACTCAGTGACATAAAATTAGCTTTATTTCCAGTTTCTGCTGGAAAAAATAAATACAGCTTCAGAAAACGATACAATGAGGATGAATATGTCCTATAGCCACATTCACTTGACACCACCTTCAGACGAGATTTGCTATAGCAACAAATCATTATTCCCCATGAAAATTCAAATTTTTAAAGAAAAATCACAGAAACCTCAGGGTTGTACCACGTCAATCAAGGGGACGTGTAAAGTAAATTACACAAAATAGTTAAATTTACATTTAGAAAAGATAGTTTTCCGCGACACATGTTGATACAGTCTGTTCCTATGAGCGTTGTGTGAAGTCTGACATACTTGTGTAAAGTACTTTGACGTCTCGATAACCTGGAAGCTGATACAAGCCCAAATACTCCTTGACATGGCAGCCCAATACTAACAAGAGCTTTGAATGTTATTGGCCCATGACTAATTCATCATGCTGGCTTCCACTGCTCAAAGACTGCTTGCTTTTTGACGTTTCAAATCAAATGATGGTGTTGCATTCACACAAAATATTTGTAGACGACAAATAACCGTGCTACGTGCATTTTACCACCAGAAAGACGGAACTTGAAATGGTATCGAGATTTCCAATAGCGTGAAATGTAGTTTTTCTGGTGTTTATAGTGTTAACTTCAGATATTGCTTGTGTCAAGTGTTCGATTGCTGTAGACGTAGTGTTTTACCACTGCAAAAACAGTCTTCCGAATAAACGGCGTTCTGGTGACATTTTCATTGATATTTTATGTAAAGTGAAATCTCGTCACAAGGAAGTGCTTACTAATCACGTTCTCAGTCCAACGACCTTATTTAACAAAGAGCAGATTTCCAGGATAGTATTTCCGCATTCCCATATGCAGAAACATCGTTTATGTAAATTCTAGAAAATGCTTCCAGTGCGTTTGAATCAAGATTTTAAACAAACTGCAGGCAGGCATCTTCTAGTGCCAAACACACTGCAGTAGCACTTACCCTCTACAGGCCCACAACACACTGCAGTAGCACCCACCCTCTACAGGCCAACAACACACTGCAGTAGCACTTACCCTCTACAGAACCACAACACACTGCAGTAGCACTTACCCTCTACAGGCCCACAACACACTGCAGTAGCACTTACCCAAAACAGGCCCACAACACACTGCAGTAGCACCCACCCTCTACAGGCCCACAACACACTGCAGTAGCACTTACCCTCTACAGGCCCACAACACACTGCAGTAGCACTTACCCTCTACAGGCCCACAACACACTGCAGTAGCACTTACCCTCTACAGGCCCACAACACACTGCAGTAGCACTTACCCTCTACAGGCCCACAACACACTGCAGTAGCACTTACCCAAAACAGGCCCACAACACACTGCAGTAGCACCCACCCTCTACAGGCCCACAACACACTGCAGTAGCACTTACCCCCTACAGAACCACAACACACTGCAGTAGCACTTACCCTCTACAGGCCCACAACACACTGCAGTAGCACTTACCCTCTACAGAACCACAACACACTGCAGTAGCACTTACCCTCTACAGGCCCACAACACACTGCAGTAGCACTTACCCTCTACAGGCCCACAACACACTGCAGTAGCACTTACCCTCTACAGGCCCACAACACACTGCAGCAGCACTTAACCTCTACAGAACCACAACACACTGCAGTAGCACTTACCCTCTACAGGCCCACAACACACTGCAGTAGCACTTACCCTCTACAGGCCCACAACACACTGCAGTAGCACTTACCCTCTACAGGCCCACAACACACTGCAGTAGCAGACATAAAACACACTGCAGTACCACTTTCCCTCTTCAGGCCCACAACACACTGCATTAGCAGACACACAACACACTGCAGTAGCACTTACCCTCTACAGGCCCACAACACACTGCTGTAGCACTTACCCTCTACAGGCCCACAACACACTGCAGTAGCACTTACCCTCTACAGGCCCACAACACACTGCAGTAGCACTTACCCTCTACAGGCCCACAACACACTGCAGTAGCACTTACCCTCTACAGGCCCACAACACACTGCAGTAGCACTTACCCTCTACAGGCCCACAACACACTGCAGTAGCACTTACCCTCTACAGGCCCACAACACACTGCTGTAGCACTTACCCTCTACAGGCCCACAACACACTACAGTAGCACTTACCCGATACAGGCCCACAACACACTGCAGTAGCACTTACCCTCTACAGGCCCACAACACACTAAAGTAGCACTTACCTTCTACAGGCCCACAACACACTGCAGTAGCACTTACCCTCTACAGGCCCACAACACACTGCAGTAGCACTTACCCTCTACAGGCCCACACCACACTGCTGTAGCACTTACCCTCTACAGGCCCACAACACACTGCAGTAGCACTTACCCTCTACAGGCCCACAACACACTGCAGTAGCACTTATCCTCTACAGGCCCACAACACACTGCAGTAGCACTTACCCTCTACAGGCCCACAACACACTGCAGTAGCACTTACCCTCTACAGGCCAACAACACACTGCAGTAGCAGGCCCACAACACACGGCAGTAGCACTTACCCTCTACAGGCCCACAACACACTGCTGTAGCACTTACCCTCTACAGGCCCACAACACACTGCAGTAGCAGGCCCACAACACACGACAGTAGCACTTACCTTCTACAGGCCCACAACACACTGCAGTAGCACTTACCCTCTACAGGCCCACAACACACTGCAGTAGCACTTACCCTCTACAGGCCCACACCACACTGCTGTAGCACTTACCCTCTACAGGCCCACAACACACTGCAGTAGCACTTACCCTCTACAGGCCCACAACACACTGCAGTAGCACTTATCCTCTACAGGCCCACAACACACTGCAGTAGCACTTACCCTCTACAGGCCCACAACACACTGCAGTAGCACTTACCCTCTACAGGCCAACAACACACTGCAGTAGCAGGCCCACAACACACGGCAGTAGCACTTACCCTCTACAGGCCCACAACACACTGCTGTAGCACTTACCCTCTACAGGCCCACAACACACTGCAGTAGCAGGCCCACAACACACGACAGTAGCACTTACCCTCTACAGGCCCACAACACACTGCAGTAGCACTTACCCTCTACAGGCCCACAACACACTGCAGTAGCAGGCCCACAACACACTGCAGTATCACTTACCCTCTACAGGCCCACAACACACTGCAGTAGCACTTACCCTCTACAGAACCACAACACACTGCAGTAGCACTTACCCTCTACAGGACCACAACACGCTGCAGTAGCACTTACCCTCTACAGGCCTACAACACGCTGCAGTAGCACTTACCCTCTACAGGCCCACAACACACTGCAGTAGCACTAACCCTCTACAGGCCCACAACACACTGCACTAGCACTTGCCCTCTACAGGCCCACAACACACTGCAGTAGCAGGCCCACCACAACACACTGCAGTAGCACTTACCCTCTACAGGCCCACAACACACTGCAGTAGCACTAACCCTCTACAGGCCCACAACACACTGCAGTAGCACTTACCCTCTACAGGTCCACAACACACTGCAGTAGCACTTACCCTCTACAGGCCCACAACACACTGCAGTAGCACTTACCCTCTACAGGCCCACAACACACTGCAGTAGCACTTACCCTCTACAGGCCCACAACACACTGCAGTAGCACTTACCCTCTACAGGCCCACAACACACTGCAGTAGCACTTGCCCTCTACAGGCCCACAACACACTGCAGTAGCAGACACACAACACACTGCAGTTGCACTTACCCGATACAGGCCCACAACACATGCAGTAGCAGACCCACAACACACTGCAGAAGCAAACCAACAACACAGCAGCAGAAGGCACACAACACACTGCAGTAGAAGGCACACAACACACTGCAGCAGAAGGCACATAACACACTGCAGAAGAAGGCACACAACACACTGCAGTAGCAGGCCCACAACACATGCAGTAGCAGACCCACAACACACTGCAGAAGCAGACACACATCACACTGCAGCAGAAGGCACACAACACACTGCAGCAGAAGGCTCATAACATACTGCAGCAGAAGGCACATAACACACTGCAGAAGAAGGCACATAACACACTGCAGAAGAAGGCACACAACACACTGCAGCAGAAGGCACACAACACACTGCAGCAGAAGGCACACAACACACTGCATTAGAAGGCACACAACACACTGCAGTAGAAGGCACACAACACACTGCAGAAGAAGGCACACAACACACTGCAGTAGAAGGCACATAACACACTGCAGCAGCAGACACACAACACACTGCTGCAGAAGGCACACAACACACTGCATTAGAAGGCACACAACACACTGCAGCAGAAGGCACACAACACACTGCATTAGAAGGCACACAACACACTGCAGTAGCAGACACATAACGTCCTGTAGTAGTATATGCTCTGCAAACAGGAATGTTTCTGTTGCGTACAAAAGAATATGGTAGAAGACATCGAACACACTGCGATGGAGAATTATAATTATACTAATAGTGAGTGAATGTTATTTAACACCGCAATCGTATTGCAGTTATCCCCGTTTTGAAAACCCCTTTCTGCAAAAGACCTGCAATACATTGGTATGTGTACAGCAAGGAGAAGTACACAAAAAATAGTGGGGCGGTTAAGGCTCAAATTGTGCACTTTGAGTTAAAAGCACCAAACTTGGCACACTTATACATTGAACCATTCCGAACATTTTTGGATATGGATCCACCTCAGCAGAGCCCCCTGGTGGTAGAAAATCCAAGATGGCCGCCAACATGGCTTAAATCTCTAATGATATCAATATATACTCTATATATCATACTTATCTGATCCCTTTATACATATATCCATAGTAATGCATGCGGAATGAATTGCAGCAGAGCTGTATATAATTCAAATATAGTTTCCAGCGCCCCCTGGTGGTAGAAAATCCAAGATGGCCACCAGCATGGCTGAAATCTCTAATGATATCAAACTATGCTCAATATATCATAGTTATCTGGCCAATTTATACAAATTATCATTGTAATGTTTTTAGGAGTAATCACAACAACCCCGCATATAATTCAAACCGCCGACATGGTTGAAATCTCTAATGACTTCAATCAATACTCATTATATCATAATTATCTGGTCAGTTCATACAGTTTATCACAGTATATTTTTCTGGATCAATTGCAACAATGCTTTATATAATTCAAATCTGGTGTGCAGCGCCCCCTGGTGATGACGACAATCCAAAATGGCCACCAATATGTTTTAGTTTTCTAGAAATTGTCTATTTCTGCAGCAGATATAGATATCATTTGGTATCTTTGGGCGAAGGACAAGTTGATAAGTTTTGATATGATGAAACATTTTTAAATGACATTGTATCAAAGCCTGTTAAAGTGAAGATGAATAACAGAGATTGGTTGATATCCCCAAAACTGAAAGCACCTTGACCTTATAGTTGTAATTGTTCAAAGACATAAGAAAATGTTTTCCACTTCTTACTCTTCAAGAATAATTGAACAGTTTCTCTATGTGACTTGTAAACAGTGATGTTCTTTTTCTTTTGAACACGTGTAGAGGACAGTAAAGGTTAAAAATCACCCTTGAGAACACAACCACACGACAAGTGTGTACGAGTGCAATGGCACATACCAGCGTAACACAAGGGTTTGCAGCGAATCAGACAGATAGGTAGAAAAACATAATGTTTTTGTTGACGGAGCGAGGATTCCTGGCGAGTTTCGCGTGAAGGTAACAACAGTGCAGCAATATCGGTGAAATGTAGACCATTCTAAGCCACAAAGCCTGGTTATCTGCAATAATACCACGCCGACCTGGCGCCGTCTCAAAACAACCTGACTGGCGTTTGTTGCTCCTTCTCAGTGTTTAAAAGTGCAATCCCAGTGCAACATCACAGATAACACCTGCACAAATGGCCAAGTCAGGAATTGGTGGAATCCAGATTAGAGATATTTGACATGCATTCTAGATCTAGGAAAATGCATGCAGGGTGGTGCAACGGTGATCAGGTAGAAAGAATCCTTTCTAACGTGAGGAATATGCTCCTTGGTTCGTTGCTAGTTAGCAGGTGGACATGTTTTAGACAAAGTGACTGTGTAGTTCTATTCAACTGACATAAAGTAGAACTGTGCCTTTCAGAACAGGGTAATGACTTGACAGCCATTGGCGGTAATGCATTCACTCCCTAAGGTCTTTTGGACCGCTAGGTACAATATGTTGATAATGCACATATGTAGATATTAACAACTGCACCAACTTCGTGTGCTTATCTTAACCCTGTATCCGAACTAGAACTGAGTTGAATAAAGAATAACACATCCCATGTTTACTACAAACATAACAATTATCGCGAGAACGGTGGGAAGCTGTTGCGTCAAGCAACCCATTATATAATATATATGTGCAGCCTGTTGCTGCCCTCGCGAATACGCTGTGCAGAGTTGCGTCCCTTGGGCTCTCCAGAAACCTATGATTGTGGGTTCGAATCCCGGTTCGCCCCGATTATGTTTCTAGGTTTGTCAGCACCATACCCGTGCTCGTGGGTTTCACCGAAGTGGTAAACGTTTGAGACCTGCATTACTTCGGGCTTTACTCCCACATTAAGCTGGCGCGCGTGATATAACTGTAATACTGTTAAAAGCGGCGTTAAACCCAACTCACTCACTCACTCCCTCACAACATTGAATGCCTAAACGAGGCACCAGGCTTTCAAGCCAGATGAGCCATTACAAGCCACATGGAGGGTGCATTAAGAGGAAATTAGGTGTGTTCATGTCATGCTCAGTTTGCCAATGACAATTCCAAACGTTATTGGTACCTTTTTCTTCTTCTTCTTCTTCTTCTTCTTCTTCTTCTTCTTCTTCTTCTTCACCAGGCTGAAATAACAACGGCCATCGACCAAGGAGCACCAGGAGTGCAATGCGTCCATATTGGGGGGCTGCGACCTTGCCCAGAAACACTTGTTATGTACTTCATGACGCACAACAACTGACAACTATGCCAGACAACTGAGATCCCAGATTGCACTCTGATGCTCATCATTGATCTTTCAGCACCATATCTATGTTCGTCGTTTGAGCTTTCCTTCCACGGCAAGCTGAACTTACTCGAAGGTAGTAAATATATCAAAACCACATAGATGCCTTGACTATGGAATGTATTATTTCTGGAAAGCTAGAGATATGACAAGGTAGCTCTTAACATACATACATGACTAACTCACTTACAATGTATTTCCAGGTTGCATGTTTCTATGTAAGTGTCTTTCGACAAAGTAAGTGATTTCCCCGTTCTTGTCGTTGTGAGTGGACGGTACAACACATTTCAGGGATGCACTGTTACGATTTTCTTGTATTTAAGGTAGTTAGTGACATGTCAATTATATCGAAAAAAGCTCGTTTCATGTGTTAATGTTCCAAACGTGTTGAGATAGAACACATCAAATGTGTATTTCGTTTAACATTGACACACATTCCTAAACATGTTTAGATCTAAACATGCCGTGTATGTGTTTACATTCTAAACACATGTTTTATAGTGTATATAAAACAAATAGAAGGTTGAACATTCAGGCACACAAATAATTTTATGATTGTCAATCACCTGTACATCATCATGGTCAAAACCAAAAAAGGAGGCTTTTTAACCTATAAATAGGTTATGTATTATGTGGGGAAAATATTCTGTATGAAGCCCAATACACAAAGTCCTGTATAATCATATAGTTAAAACTTTGGCTTTCCTTTAAATCAATACGTATTTTAGCTTTGGGCAAGAATTGGTGGGCAGTAATAACATTGTGTATCTTTCGTGGTCACGGTGGGTGAAGTAACTGGTTACATTAACCTTGATATGGACTTCCTTTCATATCGTCCTGTCAGTTTTCTGGTAGATCTGAGGCTACTAATATCTGTATGATGGAATACGAGGGTTTACTGACAGAGCCTCACATAGAAGGAATTGCGTTATAGTGAAATCTGTTGTTGTGGACATCACACGATATTATGGAGATCATTGAGCAAATTGTTTCTCTGTGACAAGTCACAAAACCCAAACCCGCCCATAAAGACAGTAAACGCAAGGGATGGATTCCCCCCTTCCTATGCCACCGTAAAGAGGTGGGCAGCTTGGTTAAAGCGTGGCAGGGAGAGCCTTGAAGAAGACCCCCATCTTGGAAGGCCTGTCACGTCAGCAAAACCGGGCATGCTCCAGAGAATCCACGATATGGCGATGACCTACCGGCGAAAGACTGAACGTCATAATTTCAGTTCAGTAGGCAGAGGAGAGGCAATGGAGAAAGTATCAGCTGGTTCCAAAGCTCCTGGCATCTTATAAAAAACTTGTCTCGTGATACTGTAGCTCTGTTTGAAACTGATCCAGAAAGTTTCTTGCAATGATTTGTGACTATGGATGAAACCTGGGTTCACCACTTCCAAACCAAAACAGTGGAATCATCTGACGTCACTGCAAACAAAGATGGCAAAGGCTTGCCCTTCAGCTGGAAAAGTTATGGCCTCCGTGTTCTGAGATGCCGAGTATGTCATCATAGTGGACTATCTGTCAGAAGGCCAGACAATAACGGAGCATATATTTTCAGGCAATTACGAAATGAAATTAAGACTAAGAGACGTGGAAACCTGAGAAAAGGAGTGTTTTCCCCCACGACAAATTAGTCAGTGCACGAATCATTGTCATGGCTACACTGCATGTGTGTGTTAAGTAGTTAGGAGATGTCATGACAATACGTTTCGAATGTCGGTGTCAAGTCGTTAGTAGGCCCATATCTGGGGTTCCCCACCACACATAGTTCTGGAATATTGCCCACTGTTGGTGTCAAGTAGTTAGGAGATGTCATGACAATACGTTTAGAATGTCGGTGTCAAGTAGTTAGGAGATGTCATGACAATACGTTTGGAATGTATTATGACTGTCACGGTCTGTGTCAAGTAGTTAGGAGATGTCATGACAATATGTTTAGAATGCACTTTGACTGTCACGGTCTGTGTCAAGTAGTTAGGAGATGTCATGACAATATGTTTAGAATGCACTTTGACTGTCACGGTCTGTGTCAAGTAGTTAGGAGATGTCATGACAATATGTTTAGAATGTACTATGACTGTCACGGTCTGTGTCAAGTAGTTAGGAGATGTCATGACAATATGTTTAGAATGTACTATGACTGTCCCTGAGTATGTCAAGTAGTTAGGAGATGTCATGACAATATGTTTAGAATGCACTTTGACCGTCATGGTCGGTGTCAAGTAGCTAGGAGATGTCATGACAATATGTTTAGAATGCACTTTGACTGTCACGGTCGGTGTCAAGTAGTTAGGAGATGTCATGACAATATGTTTAGAATGTATGATGACTGTCACGGTCTGTGTGAAGCAGTTAGGAGATGTCGTGCCAATATGTTTAGAATGCACTTTGACTGTCACGGTCGGTGTCAAGTAGTTAGTAGTTAGGAGATGTCATGACAATATGTTTAGAATGTACTATGACTGTCCCTGAGTATGTCAAGTAGTTAGGAGATGTCATGACAATATGTTTAGAATGCACTTTGACTGTCACGGTCGGTGTCAAGTAGTTAGGAGATGTCATGACAATATGTTTAGAATGCACTTTGACTGTCCCTGAGTATGTAAAGTAGTTAGGAGATGTCATGACAATATGTTTAGAATGCACTTTGACTGTCACGGTCGGTGTCAAGTAGTTAGGAGATGTCATGACAATATGTTTAGAATGCACTTTGACTGTCACGGTCGGTGTCAAGTAGTTAGGAGATGTCATGACAATATGTTTAGAATGTACTATGACTGTCACGGTCTGTGTCAAGTAGTTAGGAGATGTCTTGACAATATGTTTAGAATGTACTATGACTGTCCCTGAGTATGTCAAGTAGTTAGGAGATGTCATGACAATATGTTTAGAATGCACTTTGACTGTCACGGTCGGTGTCAAGTAGTTAGGAGATGTCATGACAATATGTTTAGAATGTACTTTGACTGTCACGGTCTGTGTCAAGTAGTTAGGAGATGTCATGACAATACGTTTCGAATGTCGGTGTCAAGTAGTAAGTAGGCCCATATCTGGGGTTCCCCACCACACATAGTTCTGGAATATTGCCCACTGTCGGTGTCAAGTAGTTAGGAGATGTCATGACAATACGTTTCGAATGTCGGTGTCAAGTAGTTAGTAGGCCCATATCTGGGGTTCCCCACCACACATAGTTCTGGAATATTGCCCACTGTCGGTGTCAAGTAGTTAGGAGATATCATGACAATATGTTTAGAATGCGCTGACAAACCCAGAAACATAATCGTGGCGAGCCGGGATTCGATCATAGTTTCTGGCGTGCCGCAAATTGCGGCGCCTAACACACAGTGAGTGAGTGAGTATGGTTTTACGCCGCTTTTAGCAATATTCCAGCAATATCACAGCGGGGGACACCACAAATCGGCTTCACACATTCTACCCATGTCGGGAATAGAACCCGGGTCTTCGGCGTGGGGAGCGAACGCTTTAACCACTAGGCTACCCGACCGCCCCCCTAACACGCAGGAGTCTCAACCCAAATTAACTTGAAATTTCAGTGTTGACATGAAAAGTTAAACAATATGTAGGAGGGGGTGGGGTGGGGAGCTTGGGTAGAATTTAACAGATGTTGTTCGTTTTGTATGTTGTTTAACGCCGCACCCATCAATATTCCAGCTATATGACGGCGGTCTGTAAATAATCAAGTCTGGACCAGACACTCCAGTGACTGACATCATGAGCATCGATCCACGCAATTGGGATACGATGACATACATCAACCAAGTCAGTGAGCCTGACCACCCGATCCCGTTTGTCGCCTCTTACAACAAGCATAGTCGCCTTTTATGGCAAACATGGGTTGCTGAAAACCTATTCTACTCTGGATCTTCACGGATAAACAGATAGCAGGCACACTGCGGGTGTAGTTCTTGATTGGCGATGTGTGGGGAAGACAGAGAGATACATTAAGAGACGCTGTTGCCAAATCTGGCCCTGAGGTCAACCATAATGCCCTGACCGCAAGCACTTGACCCATTTGGCCACTCAACCAACCGAAAGGCATCAGCTGATACTAGGCGAACGCGTATGATTAATAAGACGTTTGAAAGCATGGAAACCTATCTACAACGTTCGCAGGTAATTGCGAACGGAGGTTAACATTATACTGGTGTATAATGACTAGCTGTAGAAGATGTAAAGAGCAAAATATGAGGCTACTAAAAAGTAACACATACGTCTATGCTGGTCCAAACGAGGGCAATATGTGACTTCTATAAAACCTTATAATATAAGAAGCCACTATAATATAGTAGTGTTTATAATATAAGTAGTAAAAACATATCAGACGTCTGATACGTGGTAGTAGCTCTTAAATGTTACACAGAAATAGCCTGACTGTCAGGGGATTCAGCCATTGTGTCATTGTTGTATACTGTTGTATTTGGCATTCATATACACAACAGCAAGACACAACATGAGAAGAGTTGGGATCGCTCAAGGCGGGTCATGATTGTGGAAACACGTGTTGTCGATTTAAAAGGATTGTTCCCATGTTAATCTCAAGTGCTAACTTTAGAACGGCAAATGTAATTGAGATCTTTATAAAGATTCCAACCATCAAAACAAATTGAAAAAACATTTAAGGTATTAAATTACAACGTCGAGCCCCAGCAGTACATGGGAGCCCCAGTGTGGTGTAGTCAGCGTCAATAGCTACCTGTGTTGAAACACGTAGGGCTACACACAAAAACACGTTTCAAATTTTCGGTGAAAGTTGTTGTAAAGCAAAAAATATATAGGGGGGAAAGCGTTAACAGATAACATGTTTACATTCCAGGGATTGTGGGAGTAGTTGAGTGCGTGTGTGGAAAAGACTGAGAGATACATGAAAAGACTTTGTTGCCACATTTAGTCGTGAGGTCAAACAGTGAGGACACAGGACTACAGACGTCCTCATTGAGACAACGAAAACATGGACTACCATGTGCTCAACGTATACTGTCGGTGTTGCCTTGGAATGTATGGTTGTTGCAGTTCAATAGTCTAAGCATGACCACTTCTGTGCATTTCAGACTATTTAAAACAATTTGACATTTTGAAAAATAGAATGCCACTTAGACGAGAAAAACACGTTCCTGTGTATAGAGAATGGCATGAGATTGATTTTCAATTGACTTCAGCTTTTATAACATATGGCGGGAAGATGCGCAGAAGAAAATGTCAATTTAGCATTTCCTTTTGTCTATTTGCGTGTAAATGCGCTGAGTTCACATTGTTTTATTTCCTAAATCGAAGGACAGAAAGGTAGACAAATATCAAGGTTGAGTATTTTTAGAATTATCTGCACTTGGATATTTCACACATGAAATAAACCATTCGAAATATATAGAGGACATTTCATGTGTCGAGTGAAATATCATGTTTCTCTCATCGAGTGACGGAGGGAATGGTGATATTTTCTTTTCCCCACTCACGAGATGAGAGAAACATGATATTTCACTCGACACTTGAAATATCATATTTAGCTTTTTGTGTCGTTGTCTTCCGGAAAATTAAATTATTTCATTACAAATGAAACGTAAATTCTCCCTACCTAACTCAGAGGGACGTTCACCACCCCTAGTATTTGCGACTTAAAAAGTAGTTCCGTGTTTGCAAAATCTTAAAAAATATAAACAAAAGTAACAAAGAATATCACGAGGTCAGGAAAGTCTTTATCATACATTTAGATATGATTCACTACAAAATCAACTATAACAATATCTATTCTTAAAATCTACAAGATCGCTGTTGGAAGTGAAAGCATACACGCTGGTCAAGTTACCAAAATGGCGCTTTCGGAAACGAACAGTCTCAATTGACGAGTTAAATGAGACATTTACTGTTCATAACAAACTATTTTCAAGAAATTAAGTAACATCAAGAAGCGATATTTACTCAGTAATTGACCATCTGTCATTATTATGCCTTGTCACGTTTCAACTAAAGAAAACTCAGTCTTTCATACTGAAGCACATTAAAAAGAAAGTATTGTTGAGAACAGAAAGGGTTGAGAATGTGTACAGTCACGTCACAAACACGGGGAGTCAGAAGACAGATTGTACTTTCACATCAGACACGGGGAGTCAGATAACAGTCAGTTCTCTCACATCACACACGGGGAGTCAGATAACAGTCAGTTCTCTCACATCACACACAGGGAGTCAGATAACAGTCAGTACTCTCACATCACACACGGGGAGTCAGATAACAGTCAGTTCTCTCACATCACAAACGGGGTGTCAGATAACAGTCAGTTCTCTCACATCACACACAGGGAGTCAGATAACAGTCAGTACTCTCACATCACACAGGGAGTCAGATAACAGTCAGTTCTCTCACATCACACACAGGGTGTCAAATAACAGTCAGTTCTCTCACATCACACACAGGGTTTCAAATAACAGTCAGTTCTCTCACATCAAACACGCGGAGTCAGATAACAGTCAGTTCTCTCACATCACACACGGGGAGTCAGATAACAGTCAGTTCTCTCACATCACAAACGGGGTGTCAGATAACAGTCAGTTCTCTCAGATCACAAACGGAGTGTCAGATAACCGTCAGTTCTCTCACATCACACAGGGAGTCAGATAACAGTCAGTTATCTCACATCACACACAGGGTGTCAAATAACAGTCAGTTCTCTCACATCACACAGGGAGTCAGATAACCGTCAGTTCTCTCACATCACACACAGGGTGTCAAATAACAGTCAGTTCTCTCACATCACACACGGGGAGTCAGATAACAGTCAGTTCTCTCACATCAAACACGCGGAGTCAGATAACAGTCAGTTCTCTCACATCACACACAGGGTGTCAAATAACAGTCAGTTCTCTCACATCAAACACGCGGAGTCAGATAACAGTCAGTTCTCTCACATCACACACGGGGAGTCAGATAACCGTCAGTTCTCTCACATCACAAACGGGGTGTCAGATAACAGTCAGTTCTCTCAGATCACAAACGGAGTGTCAGATAACAGTCAGTTCTCTCACATCACACAGGGAGTCAGATAACAGTCAGTTATCTCACATCACAAAGGGGGAGTCAGATAACAGTCAGTTCTCTCACATCACACACAGGGTGTCAAATAACAGTCAGTTCTCTCACATCACACACGGGGAGTCAGATAACAGTCAGTTCACTCACATCAAACACGCGGAGTCAGATAACAGTCAGTTCTCTCACATCACAAACGGGGTGTCAGATAACAGTCAGTTCTCTCACATCACAAACGGGGTGTCAGATAACAGTCAGTTCTCTCACATCACACACAGGGTGTCAGATAACAGTCAGTTCTCTCACATCACAAACGGGGTGTCAGATAACAGTCAGTTCTCTCACATCACAAACGGGGTGTCAGATAACAGTCAGTTCTCTCACATCACAAACGGGGTGTCAGATAACAGTCAGTTCTCTCACATCACAAACGGGGTGTCAGATAACAGTCAGTTCTCTCACATCACAAACGGGGTGTCAGATAACAGTCAGTTCTCTCACATCACAAACGGGGTGTCAGATAACAGTCAGTTCTCTCACATCACACACGGTGTCAGATAACAGTCAGTTCTCTCACATCACAAACGGGGTGTCAGATAACAGTCAGTTCTCTCACATCACAAACGGGGTGTCAGATAACAGTCAGTTCTCTCACATCACAAACGGGGTGTCAGATAACAGTCAGTTCTCTCACATCACACACAGGGTGTCAGATAACAGTCAGTTCTCTCACATCACAAACGGGGTGTCAGATAACAGTCAGTTCACTCACATCAAACACGCGGAGTCAGATAACAGTCAGTTCTCTCACATCACAAACGGGGTGTCAGATAACAGTCAGTTCTCTCACATCACAAACGGGGTGTCAGATAACAGTCAGTTCTCTCACATCACACACAGAGTGTCAGATAACAGTCAGTTATCTCACATCACAAACGGGGAGTCAGATAACAGTCAGTTCTCTCAATATACACACGGGGAGTCACACATCACACATTGAAAGTCTGTACTCTCACAAAGCACACGTGGATGATACGGTAAGTGAGCAGAGTTATGTGTCCCATATCTGGACGAGTGTATTGTGGGAAAAAGTCCACCCAGTGATGGATAATGACAATACTGATCCTGTGGCCTAATGAAGGCTGCGGTAGGGAACTGAGGTGCAATTACGGAACATGTGAAATACAGGCAATCTCACGTTCGTTAATGTTTGACTGTCTTTGTAATCAATTTTAACCATTTTGACCTACTCAGATCTTTAAGTCATTATCTGCGCTTCAATCTTATATCTATGAATATACATACAGCTGTATTGATAGCTGGCTTCAAAGCAACCAAAATAATACCTCATACATAGGTAAATGTAGATTCAAAAACAGGGGTTGGACAACGATCCGCTTTATTTGGTTTGCTTTTTACAGTTAGATGTTGAAATATAATACACTTCCCTTGCCATTGAGTTTTAACGTCTTTCCTGAAGGAAATTTGACTAGGGTAAATATGAACCACGTTTCATACAGGTATTTCTGATGTCACCTTTGCTGGTCGACTCAGGTTCCAGACAGACTGATAGCGCGAGATACACAGATCATTTATAATAGAGACAAACATCGACCCCTAGAACACTGTGCTGCCGAGATTCGCGCAGAAACTGCTGACGCCTGAATACAGAGACAACGATGAGATGCTTGATTGCCAAAACTGAGGGTCATCCGACACCCGCCATGTTTGAACACGTGGACAACAAATCAATGCTAAATACAAATAATTATCGAAGATCACTGGTTTTAAACGACAATAGCATGCAGACTAGTTTATTTCTATGGCAAGATTATGAACTTATAACGAAAAGTTTAAATCTATCATTTATGAAAACTATTAGTTCAGGGAGAAAAAACTTTGAAATAACTTCGGCGACCGTGAAAACATATTCTCGCCGTGTCCTGCGGCGTGATTCGACCCTGTAGGAACATATTTGCGATTCCTTCGTAGCTGTTTGTCCACTGCTTCAAATCTATAATGCCGCACTCTGGCAGCCTTAATCACCGACACGATGCTGCAGAGCGCCCCCTACGAGCACCGATCAGTAAATTTGCTGTCCAATTGGCCACGTGGTCCAGGGGGCGGGTTTTCGGGGGCCCCCACGTGCCCCCAAGAGATGTGGTGTAATGGTCTGGTTTTCAGAGAAAGAATTAACACTGAATGCCGCAGGTTACACACCAACCTGTTGCGATTTACTGAAGATTCCATGATTTGATTGATCAGTGTAATATTAATTGGAGGCCAGAAGGCTCACATGGTCTTCATTGAGGAACTAGAGACGGGGTGAAGGTGGACGACATAGCTGCTGCTGCTGCTGCTGCTGCAGGCATTGATTGTAACATTCTGACAGAGAACTGTCACATATTCCCATCTCATCCCACATCGGCCGAGTCTTGCCCCGCATTACTCCCACTCTCTACATTATTTCGTTATGACTGTGACTGCGGTTATGAATGCGGTAAACTCTGTGGTTCTTCCTTCACTCTAGGATATCATTTTGTATAACGGAGACTTGGTGAACTTGTGTCAAAGATGCCCGCTTCTTTACAAGATGCACTTATGTATCGGACACTTGACCAACCCATGCATACCCAATATAAGAAATTCGAATGGGCCAAAATGCATGACCGTGGACTAAGTGCAAATGATCGGAAACGTATGGCACTTGCCTCAGGACATATACCCCCTCATGGGGGCATGTCACCTCGGATAGCCCGGCGTATGGGTCCTGGTCAGCCCAAACCTAAGGCCCAGCAGACCGTGGCGTCAGTCAGGAGGAACTTGAGCGTGGGCAGGGAGATGAGTCGAGACTTCCTCACCCTGGCCTGCTATAATGCAATAGCCACTGGTCAAATGAGTATTCTCAAGGCCATATACAAGACTGGCAAAGCACCCCAGGTGGATAAGAATGGAAACACCCCCCTACATGTGGCTGCTAAGTGTGGTCAACTGAGGTCATTGAGGTGAGTACTAGTCAGTCTAACAATGTACGTTAATATACATACGCCTTACCTGGATGGAAGTAAATTCAGGGTTTACTTGACACCACATAATAACATATCATTACGTGCTAAAATACTAAAATAACCTTCATGACAGATGTCTTTTTATTATACTCCCATTACGATTCCGAAAGAAGTGCAGAATTTCTGCATATATTCAATTCTTTTAATTATCTGTTTTGTTAAACAATAATAATCAGAAGATATGCATAGACATTGCTTTAGTCGTCATCAGTAACGCTGCAGCTATTCTACATCCCTGGGGAGATGTGACAGGGGCATATTTCCCTGGAAACAGCTGAGGAACGATCAGCACTTTAAAATCTAAATGATCCCATGCTCCTTTATTCGAATGGGTGCTTCATAAATTATTGTGATCTTTCTTTAAACGATACATATTCTTCGCGCAACCGTCTGCTGCTTGCGACCTCTTCTCGTGGGCAATCCTTTTTTTTCATTTCGCAACATTCGCAACATTCATTATTGTCCATATTTTGTAAGTACGGGGACTTCCTGTCTGAAATTACGTTTTGAATACCCAGAATCTAGTCATCCTGGTAGTTGGTCCAACATCGCATGAGACAAAATGTAACCTGGCCACACAAAAGGGTTGTAGAGACTGTCGCAAGTCATTATTATGAGAGGTTCGAAGGTCTGAATAGATGCTCTGAATACATGCTCTTTATCAGTTGATGATGCCGATCACTTAACGTGATATGAATGATATTAACTAATACTATATCTATAGATACATGTGGGAATGTATATATCCCGCGTCATGAAATGTGTACAACGACAGTGTGGGCTAACCCTACCTGTAACCCCTGACAACTATTCCTCACGTCAGTACTATAATTAGTGTGTAAGTGGCGATGTCAGCCTGGGACTGCGGGTTATAACCCAATGTGTATCGGTCTCTTACAGATAGAAGTTTGCAGGGTAGATTGCAGAGAACCAAACATATGCCAAATTCATTGAAGGGACTATATTAATTGGTGAAAGGAACATTTCAATCTTTTGGTGGGAACACATATATTGATGAAGGGAACATATTAATTGTTGGAGGGAACATATTAATGTTTTAAGGGAATATATATATATTGCTGAAGGGAACATATATATTGTTGAAGGGAACATATATATTGTTGAAGGGAACATATATATTGCTGAAGGGAACATATATATTGTTAATGGAAACATATATATTGTTGAAGGGAACATATATATTGTTGAAGGGAACATATATATTGTTGAAGGGAACATATTAATTGTTGAAAGGAACATAGTAATTGGAATCATTATTCGCATATCACCTTATTCGTACCGTGTGATTGCAGTAAATCAGCTGCGAAACTTCAGCGCTTGAAACTTCAGGCACTTGTTCCATTGTACTGTAGGTCGGCGGAGACAATATTCCACAGGGGAATTAAGCAAAGCCAATAGTTAAGAAGCTACTGCTTGTGGCTTGTATGTATGGAGCCAGCTGACGTGTATACCAGAGTGTGGGTGTAGATCTGAAGCTGGACCCGGGCCGCTGTGACGTACGATACGTTGGACCATATTGAGTTTTGAATCCTGCAAGGTGCTAGATAAATAGTTGACATGTCAGGGCACCTTGTGAGTCCGCATCTAAAGGTTTGAAACTAAGCTATGGCAAATACTGAAATATCTGTTGAAGCTATAAACACAATTACATATTGTCAAAGATACAAAGAGTTTGACGTGGGTAGCCAAAAGTGCACCGTGACTCGTAAAGCGGTTGACACCGAAGATTTTGTCTTGGATTTGACATAATGCACTTCGTCTTTAGGAAAGTAAATCTGCTTAGGTTCTAAAGAATTCGCGTTGCCGAGATATTGAGTTTATATCGTGTCTATGCAAATTTACGTCAGTTGGAGTCAAGGGAATGCCTATCAAAATATTATGATCGAGTGATAGGTGTACACGATGCATTTAACTACCTACATTACCGAAGGAATGGATGAAGAGAAGATTTGAACTGCCACGTATGTACCATGAAGCGAAAGTATATGAACGATTAGTTAAAGCCCTTTCAAATGTGGACACACACAGCACACGGAAAGGCTGAATGTTTAGTGCTGAGTGGTCAATGTTTCCCAAATGCATGCAAATAACCCTTTCACATTGAATTCAACGCCGTATCTTCATGCATCACACTGAATCATCTGTATGTGCACCATTCCGAACTGCATGGGGGAATGTGCCAAGGCGACATATCACCGACCGAGTGAAGGCAGGATTGATTTGAAGTTTAGGTGAAGAAAATGAAGTTATAGTTAAGGTCAAGGATGGGTATGACCACGTATACTTGCTTATCATCTTGCGCCCCTAGTTAATCAAGGCCAGCGTCACTATGGGCGGCATACAATGTACCGCTAACTGTCACTGACTATGAGCAGCCACGTAACAACAGACTAAGTGTTTAAACATACCTTTATGCGTTTATACTTTATAGTTTGGGTCAAAGACTTGCTCGTGCAAAAAAAGCGGCTTCCCGAAAAACTCTAAAATCAACTTTGTAAAGTAATTGCAGCCTTGCCTCTACATAAGTCCTGACGGTGGAAGTGTAGACAATGATGCAAAGTCTATTCTACTTCATATGAACACATCTGATAAGTTCTGTAATTATTTATGAAACTCTCCTGGGCCAACGAGGAACATAATCATACCTCGTACTCTGTACTTTGAAATATTTATTATCCTATATCTGCGAAAGCACCAGCGGATAGATGTTGTTGTTGTAGATGAGATGCTACAGCGTCACGTTACCGATATTCCACGCTATCTGGTATGTTTCTTTTAAATGAGTTACCACGACAACAGTGTTTCAGTTAATATAAACAAAATCCATAATTTGGGAAATTACCGAACTGTTACTGGGTATTGCCGGGCAGAAAAAGGATACTTTTGAATACTGGATTTGATCAAAGCACGACAAACGTTATCAAAACGTTACTAAGCTGAAATAGTTGCCGGAACACTGCAAACTTAAGATACAAATAAAAACGGTGACACCCGTATCAAATACATCACCATCGAATGAACATTTCTTGTTTGTTTCATGTTTAGCCTCCATCCAACGTGGGTACTTGATGTTGCCCCGGTGTTCTGTACATTGACTCACTGGCTACAGGTCATCAAGCCGACCCAGCCAAGTTACGTAGACTTTCAACCGCGTTCTCCGTAATTGCAAACATTTGTTCTCTGAGTCTAATTTCATCATTAATTAGCATGGTAAACACACGTGCATGACAAGGTGAAGCTGACACATCTTTGAATGTAAACTAAAATGTGGAGCCAGACCATAGGCATGGGAACTTGAGTGGTGGATGACAGGGTTCTTCTGACGCCAGGGGTTGTAGGAGCTCATGTTGTGCACATAGTTCATAAGCCAGTTACACATAGCATGCAACAAAATGAAAACAGCAACAGTTAGTCTAGTCAGAATATATATATAAGTGATTTCATCAGGTGTATAAGTATTAATTAAATATAGAAAAAACAGAGTCCAGATATCCGTGCTTGTCAAAACTCCTTTATCCATACAAGATATTTCGCCGTTCAACGGCTCTTCAGGTGTAATGACAACTTTAACTTACATTGTAGTCCTAAGCGACGCATAACATAACGGACTTTTCTTAAGATGTACTTCGCCTGCCTCCGATATACACTGTGCTATGTCATTAGATGCCATGTCATACATGTTGCAAAAAATAACAAACCGATGCATTCTCGTTGATAACCTGCTAAGCCTCGTGCTTGTTCCTGTCTCCATGCCCCTTGTTTTAGCACACTGTAGGACACAGTAGTTATTTGCCCGACCTAAGAAATAGAGGGTTAGAAATAGAGGCTTGGGTGAGATCAAGCGATATCTACACTGTATATATCGCTGGAATGAAATTGCATCACAATACTTTGCAGACCATTGTGACGTCAATGGTTACCATGACGTCACAATCAAATGACATCACTAATGGCTCTGCTACTGAAGCTGTTAGCAGTACTGTTTACACTTAAGACACTGCTTATTACTGTCTACAAACTGAAAATAGTTGGAAGAATGATGTTTCATGACGCGAGGGTGAGATTTTATTTATCATCAAACATCATTCTTCCAACTATTTTCAGTTTGTAGACAGTAATAAGCACTTTTATAAACTCTTGTTGATATATTTGATATCAAAAGACACGAGGGTGAGATTCTTTATGTCCTTGCCAAGACACGATGATATGTTGATGTGAATATCTTTAGATGCGGACAGTTAATTGGATCGGCGGGTCTGTTACTTAATGTTAAGGTGAGACGGCCTTCTGGTTTGCGAGAAAATGTCGAAGATGTCAGCTGTAAACATGATTAGATAATATACATGGTTTATCTATTGCTGTGTTGGCTATTGAGATTTACTGAAACACACAATTAAACACGTCACACTGTCGTTGATGAAAAAGACGGACCTCTACATATTTTAAAGAGAGTAGTTTGAAACGGAAAGTGAGCATGCAAAAAGGGTGTTGAGACTGTTTGGCAGTCGAGTTGTCCTGGGGGGATTATCAGGAACATGAGGGACTGCAACACTGTGTTCTGTGACAACAGATAGACACTGGCCCCGAGGCATTACCCCTGTAGTCACTGCCCTACCTAAGACATGTAACACTGGCTTCATATAGTCGAAACTGTAGATACTATTTGATTGTGTTGTTTCTAAGCAAGATGATCCGCATTTTTAAGAGGGCATGCTAAATTCATGCAGAATGATGCAGTTGACAAACTCACATGTGCCACAATCCGCCATAACACTGAGACGTTGAATACATGCTAGGACCGTGTGTTATGTCGTCACCGCCGGTGTTCACCCCGCAGTTTAGACCTTGTTCAAACGATTGAGGATGGTCGGAGGACATTTGGTTATTGGAAAAACAGGATGTCTTATTTTGCTATCAAACTGAAACTGTGGTCGTTGCTAAATGTTGCAGCCGTTAATTTGCTGTGATGTGTGTATAAGAATTTCATGTAAACCCGTGTCTCAAAGTAAAACCCCTTGAACGACATTCTCTCAAGCAGTGACAGGGATTAAGTACTGCATGGTTTACCAGTTATTGTCCATGGTCTTCACCTGCGTTTTCCCGCTGCAATGATGATACATTCAGGCACAAAAGTAGCTGATATGACCTACATCAACTATTTCACTTATCAGTCTCAGGAACCTTTCCTCTCCAATACACGCACAAGAAAATAGGATAATTACTGTTCAGATTGTTCAGTTAATTCTAAGGATCTAGCATCTTAGTCTCTGTCACCAGATTGGGCATGTTTGTATGAGCATAACCACTACAAACATTGAATCCTCATTAACTGCATTTGACTTTGTTACTGTAATCTAAAACAACGCAGAATGGACTGGTAATCCTATGTACTATGTATGAACCAATCCTTTTCTCCATAGACACTTCTTATCATCATATTTCCATGTTTCTTTTATCCTTGAAGAGAAAAACTGTCATCAGAGATTATAGCTACAAACCTACTGCCACCAGGTAGTATAGGCATGTACGTGTATATGCATAGAAACATAACGTTTGTCCTTATTTAGATAGTGGAGGTAAATGAATGACTTCTTTCATTAGCCATGAGTGAGACGAGGACAAGGAATTTATTATTAAGAAAAAGCTGCATATTTCAGAAGGTCTGTCAGGGTGACTCACAGTCCAGAACCCCAGAACATGTCGCCATGGTGGGCAAAGATCAATTATAGTCGACGTTTTACCTATAAAAGAATGCAGTAAATGAATGTCTATCTCGCTGTGCCCAGTGCAAGGTCATGCATCCCTGAGCTAACTCCCTCAGCACTTGATCAAACTTCTACTGAAGCAAACCCGGGGGTCAAGGTCGACGTTTTTCAGCGGTCCAGCTGCCGTCAACGTTGCTGAGGGAACATAACAACTGTTTGTTCCCTTTCAACAATGTTGATAGGGTAAACAGTTTAACATTTAATCCACCAATATCTGTCCAGCTTCAATTTGCGCGTGGTCAGATCCCTCATCTTATGTTGGTGTGCGTGAGGTGATCTCCTCGTGTCCACTGCTGACCCCTCTAGCCGCTCTCTCGCCGCTCTCTAGCCGCCCAACAGCCGCTCTCACACTCTTCATCATTTTGTGTTGCCCGAACGTAATATCAGTTATCAGTGCTTCAGCTGAATGTCACACGCCCGTTACAGTACGCCACACCAAATTCGCATACTTGGACACGGACTACATGTTAAGTTTCCTTGTTCATTTAACCGTAAAAAGGCATATATGGCATGGAACTGTTTGTAATTGTTTCGAAAAGTTTGAATCTTTTTGGATTGAGACCAGACACATCTGTCTGCATTAATGTTCTGGGAAGTTGCATTCGATAGGGTTCGGCATTGAATGTCTTAAATATTAACAAATTCGTAAGACATGATAAGAATTATACAATTTTACATATTTACAATATTATAAACGAACAGACACGAAGTAAAATAGTAAATGTACATGCGATGTAACTGCGATGTCACTGCGCTGTATACGTAACTGCGATGTAACTGCAATGTAACTGCGATGTAACTGCGCTGTAACTGCGCTGTAACTGCAATGTAACTGCGATGTAACTGCGATGTAACTGCAATGTAACTGCGATGTAACTGCAATGTAACTGCGATGTAACTGCGATGTAACTGCAATGCAACTGCGATGTAACTGCGCTGTATATGTAACTGCGATGTAACTGCAATGTAACTGCAATGTAACTGCAATGTAACTGCGATGTAACTGCGCTGTAACTGCGCTGTAACTGCAATGTAACTGCGATGTAACTGCGATGTAACTGCGATGTAACTGCGATGTAACTGCGATGAAACTGCAATGTAACTGCGATGTAACTGCGATGTAACTGCGATGTAACTGCAATGTAACTGCGATGTAACTGCGCTGTAACTGCGCTGTAACTGCAATGTAACTGCGATGTAACTGCGATGTAACTGCGATGTAACTGCAATGTAACTGCAATGTAACTGCGATGTAACTGCGATGTAACTGCGATGTAACTGCGATGTAACTGCAATGTAACTGCAATGTAACTGCGATGTAACTGCGATGTAACTGCAATGTAACTGCAATGTAACTGCAATGTAACTGCGATGTAACTGCGCTGTAACTGCGATGTAACTGCAATGTAACTGCGATGTAACTGCGATGTAACTGCAATGTAACTGCACTGTAACTGCAATGTAACTGCAATGTAACTGCGATGTAACTGCAATGTAACTGCGATGTAACTGCAATGTAACTGCAATGTAACTGCGATGTAACTGTAATGTAACTGCGATGTAACTGCGCTGTATACGTAACTGCGATGTAACTGCGATGTAACTGCGATGTAACTGCGCTGTATACGTAACTGCGATGTAACTGCAATGTAACTGCAATGTAACTGCGATGTAACTGCAATGTAACTGCGCTGTAACTGCAATGTAACTTCGATGTAACTGCGCTGTAACTGCAATGTAACTGCGATGTAACTGCGATGTAACTGCGCTGTATATGTAACTGCGATGTAACTGCAATGTAACTGCGATGTAACTGCAATGTAACTGCAATGTAACTGCGCTGTAACTGCGATGTAACTGCGCTGTAACTGCGATGTAACTGCAATGCAACTGCGATGTAACTCCAATGTAACTGCTATGTAACTGCAATGTAACTGCGATGTAACTGCGATGTAACTGCAATGTAACTGCGATGTAACTGCGATGTAACTGATATGTAACTGCAATGTAACTGCGATGTAACTGCAATGTAACTGCGATGTAACTGCAATGTAACTGCAATGTAACTGCAATGTAACTGCGATGTAACAGCAATGTAACTGCGATGAAACTGCAATATAGCTGCGATGTAACTGCAATGTAGCAGGGGCAGTCGGGTAGCCTAGTGGTCAAGCGTTCGCTTCGTCACGCCGAAGACCCGGGTTCGATTCCCGACATGGTACAATGTGAGAAGCCCCGATGTTGCTGGAATATTGCTAAAAGCGGGTTAAAACTATACTCACTCACTGCAATGTAACTGCGATGTAACTGCAATGTAACTGCAATGTAACTGCAACGTAACTGTAGTGTAACTGCGATGAAACTGCGATGTAACATGGTAGGGATTGATTGTTGCAAATACATACATGAACTCATAGATATAAATTTTATACTAACAGGGTTCTGAGGCCTTTAGTGTTTGACCTACCAGTCTGTCGTTTCGTATGAAATCTTCTTGAAATGTATTTGTCCACATGTTTAGTTAATTCACACGTATTTCAATTGTGATTCAAAGTGAATGTATTATTATTATTATCCCTCGCCACGAAGTGGGGCGGGAGAAATAGGAACGGAGTTCGTCTGTCCTCCTTCAGGCTTTATAGGACTCTTTTTTATAGTTTATATTCACTGCTATATGAACAAACAAAATTATAATGTGCCCCATCGCGGGGGATAGTGATATCGCTGTTTTCTTCTTCTTACTGTTATTATATACACATAACAGATGTGAGGCGTGTTCTCAACAAATACAATAATACTGATAAAAGAGTGTCAGTGAAATACCGCTATATTTCTATTGTCATATTTTTAGAAAAATATAAATAGATCGTTTACTGAAAAACAATTGTTTAACTTGATAGGGTGAAACGTTATGTTTCCTAACCCGACACTGAGAGTTTAAGGCCGAGAATGAAACTGGTCATTATCGGGATTTCTTTTTAGTCCCTCATGAAATGTTTCTCTCTATTTTGTTGTGCACTGTGATCCCTTAATGCATGTAGACCCGCCTAAAGTGCAGTTCAAACACAGTTAATTCCCCACATTCCTAGGAGATGATCTGCATCTTCCTTGACGTCATGACTGTGACGCGGCGGCGGTCCCGTCACTGACTCACATATCGACCGGAGCTTCTGTAACTTCTCAAGTGTGCTTTCCTCTTAGCTGGTGTGTTTGTTACAACGTGAGTCACAGCTTACCCCCAGCGTCGTCAACAGCTGCCCCGGCTACACACTTCAACAGCATGCAGGTAGCATGTTGATAGCGTGCTGGTAGCACACCTGACACACCAACAGGCTTAGCTAGCCCACACAGCTCCCCGAGCATTGAACACGAACCTGGCAGATTCCACCGAATGAGAAACAATAAATCATGCACAGAATCACTGTCTGTCAACGTGTCACTCAATAGTGGAATGGCTTTGTTATTTCCCACCAACATGACAATGAATATCAAGCTCTCGTTGCTGGTTTGTCTTGTACCGATGTGGCACTGTCTGTTGTCCTCACACCTGCTAGCTGATGGACATTCAGTAAAACAACACAATCACTGGTGAATACTTTTGATGCAATAGATTCCCTTCATACGACAATACAGATTACAATCTTAATATGATACAAATACTTTGTATAAATAAATAATTCTTTGGAAGTATATGGTGATTAACATGCTAATAAATCATGCTATATCTGTTAGTTCATGAGCAGTCTCCTTTGTTGTTCTGGTTTCGCCCATGTGATCCCCCGCCTGAAGATCACACGCGCGTTTTGGTACATAACTACACACGTCACAGGCTCTTCAAACAGTCTGTTCCACCAGAGTCTGTACAGTATAGAAACACAAAAGAAGAGTTCATTTTTTCCTCAAATGCATGCGAACTTTACATATGAATTTTGAAAGGGAAATATGAAGAATCTACTTTGCATGTGTTGATTACAACATACGGCGTGAATGAATGGGTGGAACGGAAATGACAAGTTCAACATCTATTCTAGTTCTTGTTAATCCCAGCACATCACGTGGACATTTCGTTTCAAACACATCGAGCTCCCTTTATTTTCAGAACCGTATGCGACCTGCTGTCTGGAAGAATGTGAATGTGAATGCTGTTTGAAATCACGGCATGGCCCGGGTTCCATTTTACCACTGTTCGCTAAGACAAACTGTCATTAAAGAGAGTCTGTCTGTCTTGAAATAGCGCATTGAGGGGACATGTTTAGTTGTTAAACACACCGAATGATACAACTGGTTTCTACTGACAAAAGACGTATATATCTATAGATAAACAAGCAACCTCTAAATCACTGTACCTGGTGCCCCGTGCTTACTCATTCGACTTTCCAAGTTTAAATATATTTGAGTGTTTCTTCGAAGTTTAAAATAATTGTCCCCATCTGTGTCACACCAGTTCAACATTGGCTTGAAAAACCAACACGTTCGCATTCTTTTTAAATACTCATGGTTTAAAGGTGAAGTAATACATGCAAATTCAGGGAATATTTTAAGTTTCTTTTTTATATAAACTATGATGTGTGTGCTTTGACGAATCCTATCAACAAATATACTAGTATGCAGGACTGAGTGTCGGGTCGGTTATTCGGTTACTTATTAGCAGGTACTTTCACAATGTTTTAGGAGTGGGTTAAGAGACATATGTTCATGAGTTCATGTGCGGGCTCTTGTGTATGGGAACCGTTGCTCACAAGTATGTTCCCTCTTGTATGTAAACTATATATATATATTTGACTAACGCAAATGGTTCGGTCGTGACTTGGAACCAATATGGTTACAGATGGCATGCATGGTATAATATACGTTCTACTGATAGACACACAAGACACGCAGTCACCGCCTAACAGTGCAGTGAGAGACCCAGCGTTCCGGACATAATGACTTCATGTTTTACACATATTTTGTTGCCCTAACCATTATTCATGTGTTTCACGTGCAATGTGGAGACTTACTATGCGGTGCTATAGATGTAAACGTATTATAAGCATGAAACCATTGACGCCCCTCATCCTACCTACACACTCCTGTATTTCAGATGGCTTCTACAGCACTCTAATGTTCCTCTTCTGGCCAAGAACGCCCGTGGGGAGACATGTCTGCACGTGGCTGCCCTGCAGGGGCACCTTAAGTGTATGCAGACCATCATTGTGTGCAAGAAGGAGAAGCCAAGCATTGCCGTCTCTGAGCGCGACAACCTCGGCATGACGGGTCTCCACCACGCCACCATCGGCAACAGAGAACGTCTCGTACACTGGCTGGTTCAGGAGTTTGGGAAGGACCTGTGTCTGGTCAAATCTTGTGACGGTGTCCTCGCCATACATCTCGCAGCTGCAGCAGGTGCGACGGCAACAATTCAGACATCCCTCTGTGTATATATATATATATATATATATATATATATATATATATATATATATATATATATATATATACGTCCATTGAATAACCTTACATATTCAAGTTTTTAACAATTGACACTATTATATCATTAGTTATCCACAAACTAGAATAATACAATAGTCTGATGTGGGGAAATGTTTCGTTATAAGCCTTCATATCTTGTAGCTTAAAACCATTATCATTTACTCTAACCATATGGAATTAAAGCTGAGGGGAGGAGGGTGGAGTGTGTATGGGTGGGTGTCAGGGTTTGGGGGGGTGGGGGGGTGGGGGGGTGGGGACGCTATAAACTCGGGATTAGGGCAGACGGTAGGAATGTTGAACATTTAGTGATTGCCGCTTCTTTTTGTGCAGTTTAAGTTGAATTGTTTAAGCTGAATCTGCTACTGAGTCTATTTTCGGTCGAACCATTATTTCTATCAGTTCAAGTTTGTAAGTTTTGTGTGGGGACCGTGAGGTTAATATTTCGAGATACAAGTTCAAGTTCAAGAGTACAATGTAAGCATTGTTATGTTAATATTTTCTTCTTGGAGTTGAAGTTTGTGAGGGGTGTTTGTGGCTCGTGACGTTCTTGAAGTGATATCACTCTCTATATAGATCGCCAATCAGCATTTATGAAAAACAATACAGATCGCCAACACGTAACGCTGTATACACAGGACAAACAACGACACACAAAACAATCAAGGACAGTTAACCACGACTTTGTTCCATTAAATTATTTATCTTACTGAATGTGTGGTGTATATTTGCAGGCAACAGACAATGCACGGAGCTTCTGGCACTAGCATGCAAAGGATCTGTGAATATGACCGATGTTTTCGGTGAGTGTAGCCTCTTGGCGGGAGGAGGGCTGTATGTATGAACGTAACTGTTTATTTGATACATTGACTGGGAGTGCAGAATAATGCCACGCACTCATTGCTGAACATGACGTATGGAGAAACAGACCCGGGCGTGTTTGAAATGACACTGTTGTTTACCTGCTGTCGGGCGCCATTGCAGAAAACCTGCATGTATAAATATTAACAATACTTTCTTGTTGTCGAGTCTTGACATTCTCAATTCCACAATGTATGATCAAATGTTTAATGTGTCTTTAATTTTAGAATTGCGATAACAAGATGGCGTGTTAAGGTATCCTATTACGAGCTTACTTTTCTTCACAAAACAGCGTTATTGTTTACACCTGGTATCTGTTGGTTCAAACAGCATCCACAATGTCTAGTACTCTCAGATCTTTGAGAGGGAGAACTCATTGCATATGCTACTTATCTAACTGAGAGATATTTGAATACTACAATCTTAAAACAACTGCTTTAACAGGAGTAACATATACATATCAAAGATGTTCAATGCACGTTGAACACTGATACAATTGAGTGCCCGTGTCATTGGGGCCATGATAGACAGAAGGCCATGCTCCAAGATGGCTTCGACTGTGCTAAAGGCCAACAAGAAGAGAATAGTCTGGGAGTGATGGTTTGTTGTCCTTGTTGGCACCACAAATACCTATTTCGTCTCGCAGTAGGCGACAAAAGTAAAGCAAGGTTATATTACATGACGTCGTTACATTTAGAACATCGTTGCGTAATTGGAATGAGTCAATTCGTAACCGAATCAGTGCCATCACTTTCAGGAGAATATTGTTCTGTTCCAATCTTCGTGTGCAGCCATAGCAAGACGTCATGTGATCAGCTGATAACTGACAACAGTATAAACCTTCACTGACTGTATGTAATCATCTGTATGTTGACCGCCTCCGTGGTCTAGTGGTAGAGCATCCGCCCGGAGTGTGTTCGATCTCAGGCCGCGTCATACCAAAAGACGTTATAGGATGGTACTTGTTGTTACCCTGCCCGGCGCTCGACATTAAAGGGTTACAACAAGGACTGGTCGGCTCGGAGTCAGTATACTGTGTCTGAGTGGGGTATCTATGTAATCGCACGTACGCTATATAAGTGCAATAATCTTAAACGCCCCATTTCACCTCACCTAAACTGTATGTTATCTCTCACTCAGGGGCAACCCCGGTCTTCTATGCGGCACAGGAGGGACACCTAGAATGTCTGCAATACCTGATTGAACACATGGATGGATCTCTCAAAATTGTAGCTTTTGAGGGAATGACAGCGTTTCTGTCTGCTGCGGAAGGGGGACACCTACATGTGATGAACTACTTGCTGGAGAAGCAGGGTTCGGAAGCTCTGGTGTCCACCACCAACGATGGCGCTACGGTCTTTCACTACGTTGCCAGTAAGTGGCCATGTCTTTCATCTTTGGAATGCTATCTTGAGAAGTTTAAGGATTTGTAATGTACAATTAAAGGATACTTATAATTCCATATTAACATGAAAATATATAATTTACATATAGTTGAAACTAGCATTGTTCTGAGGCTGAGTTTGTTTCTTTGTTGCTGAAGTCAGCAGTATTGCAACTGTGCCATGCGGCCTGTAACACGCTGTAGTACCTGCTATAGGGAGCCACGTGGCACGCACCCTGGCTACCATGACACCTAATCAACCCAGTACAAGTTGCTGGATCTATTCTAACCCTAATCTCCATTGAGGGCTTTCTGCGAGGTTCCATCAAGCCGAATATATAAAATGATATCTGAACTCCAGTCGAATGTATTAGGACACACATGGTAATCACTAGCTGTATGTGGTTCCCCTATCCCTAATCAAAACGAAAGCCTCCATTAAACAAATGATGAACTTTGCCAAATCAAACATTGCTGTTTAACACGCCTCAGTCTTAATGTCCTATCCTATATCCTGCATTGCACTACAGATTGGTGTATGATCCACCGACACTCCACCATTTATTGTGTTATGTGTCTTCGAGGGAGGGGTGGTGGTTGGGGGAGACAAGCCTCGGAAGACTAATCTGGCACATTGTTAGAATGGTATCTGTATTGGTACCCGTATCATACATACCGTACTGCCATGGTCGGCACCTTCATTCACTCACTCCTTCACTTCCTGTGCAGGTACAGGTAACTTTCACATCCTGCAGTATCTTCTGGAGATTCCTAACATTGGTGACCTGCTACGGGTCACTGATGCGTTCGACCGTAACCCCGCTCACGACGCTGCCGAGAACGGCTTCGTGGAATGTTTACGTATGTTGGTAGAGGCGGGCATCAGTCTGTATCTGCCGGACAAGGTAAGCACTGTACACCATGGACACATACATCGGCGGCTGGGCACTTGCTCCCACCACCTTCTCTCACGTTCTGTCAATAAATCAATCAATGCCGCTATGCACAAGGCACTTTTTTCAAACTGAAGGATATTTTGCGTCGGTGAAAACCTCTATGTCTCCTTTGTTTGGCGAAAGTCTTAATGTTACATTTAGTCTTCCGATTTTATTTCCAGAATGTTTACGTTATGTATATTTCAAAGGAATGGTACCTTCCATTGCCGTCTCCGTTAGTCACTTGCACACATGCTCTGAAATATACAGGTCGTACCTCAATACATGGATAAAAGGCGATCTAGATGCAGTTAACCGGTGACTGGCAGCAATTTACACTGTTCTGTCCTAGTTTGTGCATCTTCTGTGTAGATGTTTGTGTGTACGTGGTCACGTCACGCAGCCAATGTTCATGTGTTCCGTGCTGTCCCTAGGATGGTGAGACGCCCTTGTCCCTGGCTATGAGAAGTGGCAACCCAAAATGTGTACTGTTTGCTCGAGCTGTGGCCGACTCTACTATGGACATGGCGAGTCTCAAGATGCTCAAAAGTAAGTTCTAGAAAAGCAGTGCTTATTACAGCAGCAGTACAAGAGTTGAATTGGCACCTTAGCATATGTTTCTGTTATGCCTCGCCATATGTAACCTCAGATGACAATACGGTTGGCTAGATACGTCGTTAAATAGTATATATTTGGGAAAGAGAGAGTGAGTGTAATTTTAGCAATGCTCCAGTCATATCACGGCGGGGAACTCAAAAGGTGCAGTTTTACGTTTTGCTTATGTATTGACTTAAAACCGGGCTTGGGACGTTTCGATCAAACGATTCCACCCTTAGAGTACCACTTCTATACAAAACCAAGAGGCATGAGTTATGTACAAAAGGTCTCACGCCTGTCTTACTTTTGTTGATTTAAACTTTCAAAAGAATATGAATCTTTATCAGAATACTAACTAACCTTTGGGTATACTGGGTCCAGTTGTCCGGTTGTGGGAAGGAAGGGGCCATTTATTAGGCGGTCTGGACAGTGTCCTTACAAGAGGAGCTCAGGGCTTCGTGGTAGGGTTGTGCTTCATGTGTAGAGTCGTCACCCAGCCTCAGTAGAAGACTCACCCAGCCTCAGTAGAAGACTCACCCAGCCTAAGTAGAAGACTCACCCAGGCTATGGAGGAAATATAAACCGGAGCTGAAATTACTTACTTAAATCCGTACACGTTGTTTTACTCGCTGTGATGAGTTTAACTATCATGTTACACCGACAGGTAGCTTGACATGCTGATGTGGATACGATAACACAATTAAAACACTGGCAAGGATCACAAGGGCTGTCGTAAAATACTTTATACATAGGTACGACCTCCTGATTCCCGGATACGTAACGAATCCATGCTCCCATGTAGCGAGCGATGTCACACAGATCGGCACTGCAGTACTCTAGACAGTCTGAACATACAGTTGACAATATAGCCTGGTTTATCAACAGCTGTTAAGTAGATCTCCTACTCAGAGAAGCGGGCGTATAATCAATGTAGTGTCTCCATTATCGCAGCGCTCGGCTATTGTCGATGTGGCTGGGGGCGAGCGACAATAGAGTACCATACCAGTACATAGTAAGCGAAGCGACTGTGACAGTGTGGCGCGGGCGACAACCCCCTCGAGACTACTTGTCAGCTGGGGAGGTAGGCGTGATAGGCACTCCCCCTCCACTGAAACAGTTGTACTAAATTATATCCATACTCACCATACATGTGGAACGAGATTACTTTTACACAGACCAATGTAACAAAACAAAACAGTGACAGTGTTCCAATTCACGATTACTGCAATGAACTCATCTTTGTTCTGTGTGATTTGTTATTAAAAGGACCCGTGAAGATCCGGGGTAGAATAAGTCTTCAGCAACCCATGCTTGTCGTAAAAGGCGAATACGCTTGTCGTAAGAAGCGACCAAAGGGATCGGGAGGTCAGGCTCGCTGACTTGGCTGATGCATGTCATCGTATCCCAATTGCGTAGATCGAAGCTCATGATGTCAATCACAGGATTGTCTGGCCCAGACTCGATTATTTACAGACCGCCGTCATATAGTTGGAATATTGCTGAGTGCGGCGTTAAAGAACAAACAAAGCAACATTCTTATTAAAAGCAATATGGATTATTTTTTAGTTTTTAGTTGTTGTTTTTTTTTGGGGGGGGTCCATTTTGGATAATGTAATTATTCCTCTTGTTTTAGAAGTGTTATATTTTATATACTAGCATCTGCAGAGAAGATTTACATCAATTGTTATTGTGTTTGGTATATGCGCATACAGGCCACATCAATGACAGCTTACATGCATATCATGGGTAATAATTGCAAACACCGACAAAAGATGGCATGTCGTTTACGGGAAAACATAAATCAGACATAAAAATAAAACCGAGTCAAAAACATACAAGTACGGCCATAACGTAGTTTGTGTGGGATGAGGGATTGGAAAACAACTGATTGTCGGGTGGTTATAAGTACATACACATGTCACTATTTCAGGGCAGGTTACTATAGGCCTATATACATAGGGCTACTTCAGGGCAGATTACTATAGGCCTATATACATGGGGCTACTTCAGGGCAGGTTACTATAGGCCTATATACATGTGGCTACTTCAGGGCAGGTTACTATAGGCCTAGACACATGGGGCTACTTCAGGGCAGGTTACTATAGGCCTATATACATGTGGCTACTTCAGGGCAGGTTACTATAGGCCTATAGACATGTGGCTACTTCAGGGCAGGTTACTATAGGTCTATATACATGGGGCTACTTCAGGGCAGGTTACTATAGGCCTATAGACATGTGGCTACTTCAGGGCAGGTTACTATAGGTCTATGTACATGGGGCTACTTCAGGGCAGGTTACTATAGGCCTATATACATGTGACTACTTCAGGGCAGGTTGCTGTAGGCCTATATACATGTGGCTACTTCAGGGCAGGTGACTATAGGCCTATATACATGTTGCTACTTCAGGGCAGGTTGTTGTAGGCCTATATACATGTGGCTACTTCAGGGCAGGTTACTATAGGCCTATATACATGTGGCTACTTCAGGGCAGGTTGCTGTAGGCCTAGACACATGTGGCTACTTCAGAGCAGATTGTCAGTCAACTGCAGTTTGTGCCCTGAATATCGGGCTGAGACACGTGAGATATCTGCAGCTCACCAGACTCACAAGACGTGTTTACTAAAGACGCACGGTAAACACGAGAAGATGGGGGATCTTCACAGCGTCTGACGTCTCAGGGGGATAAGAATGTTTGGTTCCGACCTGAGACACCCGTCCCCCTCCCCCTCCCCCGTAACAAACTGTAGCTGATGTTGTCTGCTCCCTCAGGGTGCAACAAGGCTTGCAGATCAAGGCGATAGTTTTGAAACGTTATTGTTTTAAGTTCTGAGAATAAATATTTGACAAAAGAATTTTATCCTCAAAAATGATCTGTTGTCACATCATGGGGTTAGTCTAAATGGTGATGTTTTGTTGATAGACATTGAAACGTCGACTGTTTGTGTTCTTGTTATTGTACATGAACCATTGATGACTGTGTGTTTTACATACTTCCACATGGCAACGGCAAAAAAGTATTACGACTGAATACTGTGCAAACAAAGAGTAAGTCCTGTCTGTAAACGTTGTGTGAGCAGGAATAGATCTAACTAGTAAATGGGTTCTCTATTAAACTTGGTTCCTGCGGAAGATGAAGTTTCAGTGGGTCTGAACACTCTACTGCATATCCATATACACTTCAAAATACTCTTAAAAGTTTTTCAGCATTACGAATTTGGTAGGACACAAAATCAAATAGGTACCTTCAACAGTTGAAACTGTTCAAGTTTCTTACCTTCCTGAAATTTGGCACGTTTGAGCCAGATTATCACTTCTTTATAATAGCAAAAATAACAATGGTAATAATAAAAGCAACAACGGTATTCACATCAACGAAAATGCTAATGCGATAATGGTATTATAAGGATAATAAGTATTACGATAATGGTATTATAAGGATAATTATATTCGTGTTGAATTGAGAAGCGTATCAACAAACGTTCATAAACGTATTAAGTCATACAATTTTAAGACCGAGAAATAAATATCTTTGATAATCACACACACGTGTTTTCTTTCTATCAAGAGCTGCCTGTGTGATTGTATGCACTTTTGTTTAATGACCCATTGTTAAGTGACGTGCAGACATGCTCTGAACGGCTGCACGGCTCACAAAGTGCGTGAGCCTAACACATGTCGGAGGGTTAGTTCGATGTAAAGACGAGCTTTAGGTAGTAATTCGGCGATGAGGGGTATTTGTGTTCTACAGATCATGTCTATAAGACCCATGTAGGCATTATGCGGGACACAACAACACTAGCTGAAACGAAAGAACGAGACAACCCTCAACGTGTCCAAATGTCCCTGGTGTTATAATAGTGTATTTATCCCCGGGACTTCACGTCACACACGCAGGGAATTCTCGTGTAGCTCAGCGAGGAAAAACGTTAAAACACCTATATTTAAAACACAAACCGATTAAGAAATACGACTATTATTGAAAATATTATTTCTATGTCTTATTTATATTTTGAAGTCTTATATGTGCCAGTTTAATCAGTTGAAAAGCTGTGGAGAGGAATGTTTGCCAACACATAACTAGAATACTATAAAGAGCACTAATCGATACGCGTGAATTTCTCCCACAGAGAAACTTGGCTCCAAGTTTAACCAGATCAGCGGCATAGTGACCGTTCAGGCGTTGTCCAGGGATGCTGCTATATGCTTCAAGAGGGACAGGAAATCTAATACCGTAAGTACATGAGTGTTTACATACATAGATAGACACTTCTCTTCGAATGCCACTGGGTAGATGACACCTTCCATTCTGTATCCTAATCAATGCTTCTAAAACTCACACAAAAAAACAAAGTTGGTAACAGTGTTTATTATGTGTAAGCATATGTGTTCCGAACGTTGTCATGCGACACCTAATAATGTTTAAGACAGCAAATAACAGTGGCCCGATGAAGCAGTCAGACCTTACCGTCAAAGTACCGTATGCCCTAAGTGGTGGGAGTTAAACAACACTTTTGTTTTAACGTTCGGATTACACAAGGCACAGCTTTGACAAAGTACTAGATGCGGGTTATAGTACAGTCACAACAGTAGAAGGAAAGCAAAAGGTGAAGAGTGTGAACATTATGGGTCACATGATTGGATTCACACGAGAAATAAGAATGGCGTGTATGTTCAATTTATTAATAGCTCATGTGATGGTTTCCTTGGGCTTACATATTAATTCATTTAAATCGATTCTTTTGGTGACAAAAAAACATAGTTAATTGCCATTACGTTTAATTGAAGATGAAATGTTGTTTCCTAACTGTTCGTAACTCAGGTGTGCAGCAAGTGTATTCCCCAAAGGGCAAAGAACGAGTTGTTGCATATTCCGTATGGCAATAGGTATATGTTCTGTAAATGTAAATTGATATAATGTACACCCATTTTAAATCTTTTAAGGGGCCTTGAATACAGTTAAACGCTTTTCTCACAACACAGGCCTTTACATTCGTTGGCGGTACACACGATAGACGACGTCTTGAAATCAGGTTAAATGTTATTTTCAAGACATGCTGAACACGCTGTAAATACATGTGATGTGGGCTTTTCAGATATTTAGAGGTCTGTCATAAGCCAGCGAGGTTTGTCATATTGTTCCCCGACACACTGGGGGTGAAATGTGGATAACACCTCGGATTTTCACCAACCAGAAAAAGTTGCACGTCGCTGGTACATTCGTCAAGAAATGTAATTTAAGGTTAGAGAAAATGTTCTAAACTAATAGATGCTAAATGTATCGTCTTTACACGATACGAGTTTTTACAATGTTCGTAAAAAGCTAACGCGACTAAAATAGATAACTCTTTCTTTTCTGTGTTCATTATTGGGCCCATACAAGTCAGTTGTACCAGAATACACAGAAAGGCGTTGGCAATAGAAAACACACAAACATCAACGCAAAGTCTAAATGGCATAATAGTCTAACCCTTCTGCAAAGCTTAATTTCTTTGAAAGAAAATTCTAATTGGAAATGTTTCAATAACGAGCATGTCTCTCAATTTCACCTTGCGACTCCTATATTTGTATTGAAGGAGCTGTAACATCCAGCATGCGTTCTTTGGTTTAATTATCAACCTGAGGGTTTTACCAAGTCCAATACACTTTCTTTTAACCGAACTGACATTTGGCGCTGGTGCGAGGGCGAGTTGTGGTGTGGGGAGTAGAATAGGGCTGTTTTCTCTCTGTCTGTTGGCCAAATTACCATGTTTTTTCATTAAGACAGGATTGTTAGCTGATGAATCTGGAACGCCTAGGATACCTGCAACTGATTTGTATGCAATTAATTGAAACGTTTTGTAATTAAACATCACAGGGCAGGCTATTGTAGACGAGACGTGTGACGGACATAGCCATCCTCTAATCGCCAACTGCAACGCAGTGTCATATGGTGTCTTCTGTTTCCTTCTCCAAGGCAAACCCTGTTGGTTTTCAAGGTCATATGATATTTCTATTCATTGTGTAGTTTGTCATCTGTATACGAAACCTCTGCGATAATACATAGGACAAGGAAATGTTCACCTCTGACGGAATTCCTTCTCATGTAGACTTGATTCGTGTATTTTTTATAAGATATAATCGTCTTAACAAAGTGTCATCGGTTAAACAGTACATTCACACACTGGCCTCTGCACTGTTAAGTCTGGCAGCACTGCTGGATAGACTATATCGATGCCATTCTCCGGATTTACTTGCTTAAACTTCGGATTACACGTGTAAGTAAAGCATTGTACTTGTATTAGCTTTCTTACCGAAACGTTTGTCGAAGTATATGTTAATTTCATACAGCCTGTAGTCTATAAACAAGTGAATGATTGTAACGTATGCGCAGTTAACACCAACATAGTTCTAGAACAGGGCATGAATTCATATAATAATTAAAATGGATCTGTAGTTGTTGCATTATCAATTACTTGTATAAGAAGGACGTTTTCGTTTTCGTGGTGTAATATTAATGAATGAATGGTATAGAAGCGATTTAAGGACGCCTTAAAATGTTAGCACAACCCGTTCGAACATACCCACGCTCCCACGAACACACACATGCGCCCGCCCGCACACTCGCAAACCCCCCCCCCCCCCCCCCCCCCCCACACACACACACACACAAACACACACACACACACACACACACACACACACACACACACACACACACACACACACACACACAAACACAAACACAAACACACAAACACAAACACACAAACACGAGATCGTGGAGCCCCGCACCTTATGCCTCCCAAATAACCTAATTAGTGAGGAGTCCGATGTTGGCAGGTTGTTGTCTTCAGGAAGCGCGAGATGAACTGCGATCAGATAGGAGAGTTTACACAGGAAGAAAGACAATTGCCGGCTTAGTGTTGAGAGGACTATCACGAGATTGATAGCCGTCCCGGGTCCTCGGTAAATACACAACTGCCCAGACCTCCAGCCAGGGCGTTACACGCCTGGTCGTGGTGAATGTGATGTTGTAACTTGCGACGCATGTGTTGATGTGCAACGTGCACACTTGATGCTACCTCTGTCACATATGTCTCCTCTTTGATGAAATTTTAATCATGCACGCACGCATGCACGAACGAAAGCAAGAACACACGCACATGGAATATGATAAATACACAACTTTTTGGAATAGGCCCGTTCATAGCCTCAGACCTATCCAGGCCAACATATATGATCTTGTTATTTTTTATAAATCCAATGAAATCATTTATATCATTGAATTTTCTGTCCCTTTGGACACTAACGTGATTGACAAGATTCAGGAGAAAGATGCAGTCAATATGCAGACCTCGCTTTCGCAATGTCACGCTTGCATCCAAAGTACCAAGTTGTCCGACTCCCCCATTGTTCTAGGTTTGGTGTCCCCCCCCCCCCCCCCCCCCCCCCCCCCATTCTGTTGACTGACATTGGGAGAGTACCCGGGTTTGCTGCCGGGAATACAACCCTTCTGACAATGTGGGTAATGCAGAAGGCTGCAGTGTTGGGGAGTCTTCACATTCTCCGAAATGTTATGGGTGGGTTCGACAAGCCATCGCTTGCTGGGAGAAGTCCAATTCGCTGTCTGCGCTGCGTGTAGAGGGGGCCCTGAGCTGATGATGAGCCTGTGCCAGGATCACCCAAACCCTCTTTGGCTGGGTTTGAAAACGATTATATACTGAAATACTTTAACTCGAATTTTAACTCAACTTTAACTCGAAATCAGAAAATATGTTTTTGTGCTTATGGCCATCTCCAAACACATCGAAGGAGATTCGAAACCGTAAGAAAACATTATTGTGTTTGATTATCTCATGCCTACACCCAGAACAACTTCATTTGCTTTTGTGGCCATTTTGCCAAATATTACAAAAAGCTCGAATAAGCGTTTTCAAAGTGTTTCAGAATATGTACCGAGAACATGCATTGTACTTTTCATAAAAAAAGTGGGGCGGACGGGTAGACTAGTTGCTAAAGCGTTCACTATTTACGCCGAAGACCCGGGTTCGATTCCCGACATGGGTACAATGTGTGAAACCAATTTCTGGTGTCCCCACAGCGGCGTAAAACCATACTCACTCACTCATAATTAAGTGCAATAAGACCCTGCCTCGGGTGGAGCAGAATTATCTGAGACAAGAAGTAAAATGGATTAACAAATTACTTCGCAAAGACAAGGATTAATTTATATTTGACACAGATATAATATAATGCTTGATTACGAGGGCCATTACACTGAGATATGTTGTAGAAATGTAGAAGTTACAATGTGTAAATGACTTGTCATATAAACTGAATTCAACGGCGACACGACCGTAGAGCATGCACTTGAACACGAGTCACAGGTAAACCCACAGACTATGTTTACTGATATAGTAGAAATGTAGGATATCTAGCCTGGCATGATGTAAAGTACTGGATTAGAACTAGTACTAACAAGATTGGTTGGTTGGTTGGTTGTTTTACGCCGCACTCAGCAATATTCTCAATATATGGGAGCGGTCTGCAAATAATCGAGTCTGGAATAGACAATCCAGTGATTGATATCATGAGCATCGATCCAGGCAATTGGGATACGATGACACGCATCAATCAAGTCAGCGAGCCTGACCACAAGATCCCGTAAGTTGCCTCTTACAACAAGCATAGTCACCTTTGACGGCAAGCATGGGTTGGTGAAGACCTATTCTACCCCGGATCTTCACGGGTCCACTATCAAGAAGGAGCGCACCACATATAGCCACAGACACTGACATCTTCCTTCTGAATACATAAGGATCACCTTCCGAACAGGGATCAGCCAGTACTTGCATTTGAATAAAGAATACAAAAACAGTTGGAATGAAGACATTGATCTTAATCTATTATGGATGCAAGCAAGACCCTCACTCTCTTGTCAAAGGCCCTCTCCTGTTACTCTAACTGAACTTTCAGCTGGTTGAGATTGGTATCGTACCCTGAGTTGGTACACTGTCAGTGGGGTGGGGGTATTAGGGTCCTGGCCAAGTCTGCTAGTTGCATGATCCCCACATCCGTGCTCCCTGCTGTACCGTGGTTCTGTGACACTCACTCCCTTTGCCGATCACCTGACCCCCTGGCGACACAAGGCGGCTGCGCCTTCCGCACACATAGGGCCTATCCATTGCACATATACTCTCATTTCCGGCATGCGTCAGGTGATATTTCTCTTTGTGTTTTTCATGAAGTGAACCCATTGTCATCATTATTCGATGTATGGTATCACAGCCTACGATCAGTAATCTCCATGTGTTACCTAAGTAGAAGTGAGTAGTGGCTGTATTAGAAGTGAGGGACTATATTTTAATGTGTGCCCTGTGATACATAGTTGACTGGATAGGATAATGTCTTACTGTTCTTGTTAACTTGATAATAAACAATTTCGCCATTGAAATAGATTCATCCGAGTTCTGGGTTAAGACGCGTTGAATTAATCATATCTTAATATGTACAAGTTAGTATCCAACCCAAACCTGACGCTTCCTGTTGCCCCCGTAATTAGCATAGTCAATAGAAACGTGCTGTTAATAGATTTGGTCATGATATTAATATTGACATTCTCGCTAACTTAATGAAGCCTGAGGCAAAAAACCACTAACGTTTCATACAATGATTGTATGCTTATTTTGTTATATGTGTCTATGTTATGTGGTTTTGTGCTCAAATAGCTACGAAGTTTGTCAAAATGCTGTAACTCACGTTGAAACATTCATACTGGTTAGCAGTAAAATGTAACTCTATCAATGGCATCATGGTCACAGCTGCATATAATGGATTTCGATAATATGGCAGGATTATTGGTAGAAGAACTGAGACAAGGTAACATCTATTGCACAGCATAGTTTAGTCAGAAGCGGGATGAGAGTTAATCCAGTAAGAATGCCCAATGAGAGGGGCGTAGGCTGCAACCACATCCGCTATGACCATCTGACCATCTGACCAGTCACCGGAAACGGCCATCGTCATCAAACAACTTCATTGGCTTTGTTATGGAATCCAGGGGCGGTCGGGTAGCCTAGTGGTTAAAGTGTTCGCTCGTCACGCCGACCACCCGGATTCGATTCCCGACATGGGTACAATGTGTGTAACTTATTCCTGGTGCCCCCCGCCGTGATATTGCTTGAATATTGCTAAAAGCAGCGTAAAATCCTACTCACTCACTCACTCAGTGTTATGGAATCCGAACATGTCACTAACGTGGCGTAGTTAGTGCCATTTCACCTCTTGATAATTCGGACTGCTTCATCCTTTCAACTTTACTACTTGGTACAAGTATGTTCTAACAATATACATCAGTGAAACGGACTTTTAGATATTTACGTTCAGGAATTATTGTCTTTTCGTATACGTCAATATTCTATTTCCGTCTCATTTTCCGCACTGTTGCCTTATGTATTATTATGCATATCTCCGCGAGAATTATACAAACAAAGAACTCCTAGTAAAGATAACAATATTGGTCAAAGCATGTATGAAACTGGAATAAAACATGTCAGAATATGTAGGCAATTCTCGTTTGGGCCCAATTAGCAGTTCCTTCACACACCTAAGCGCCATCGCCAAAGAAGATCAAATCCTCATTATTTACACGTGGGTCCCTAAAATGCATTCCTTGTGGCGTGTCCACATACTGCTGCGTCGGTCTTTGACAACACTAATATACAATAACAATGGCCTATTGACGTGCTTCATATTTCACATACATAAGGCGTAGGAGTCACTGACTGCGTCGCAGATCCTGGAGGTTTGCGCTACAGAGGTGGAGCCTCAACTGTCGTAATCCTCGTCAAACACAGAATCAGAGGTAATCCTTAACCAGCTTCCTAGCATAGCTGTCTGGATTCAGAAGTGGTTGGGCATACAAAGACTTCTCAAATAACCAAACAAACCAGCTAGAGTCTTGGTTCAACAACCATTTCTCTCGTTTTCCGAATTAGTGCAATTTTATTACAAACAGGGGTTGATAATTTGGCCGCTGGCTCCTGAAACGCAGTGTACCCCAAGCGTCCCACTCTCCTGACCGTTGCCAAAGAGGAAGTGGTAGCCCACTCGCCCCGAGGGAAAGTTACCGCTTAAGAGGTTAAGCCGCTGAAGATAGATTTTTTTGGCGACCAAAGATGGCTAGCATTTGTCTTCTGCTTCCATAGCGCTCATGACGTGCTTGAGGAGCTCTGGACTGTAAGGTCGGACTATGCAGTAATAATATACACCTAAATACACGTCGGAATTATACCATCTTCTTTTTGCAGTCTTCTCGTAAGAAAATGGGACAATACGAATCAAGTCACTCGGACTATTCAGAACTCCTTGCTCTGAAACAAGGAGTACAGATGTGGCCAAGCTGGCATCGAAGTTTAGCCTCAAGGAGGTCTCCAAGAGCCGCCAACAGAGGAATATTTCGTGGAGAGTTTATCCTTTTGAGGTCCTCACCCCCTGGTACTTGTGCAGGAAGGGACGGACGCAGGAAAGGCAGCCCTCAAAATGGTTATCTTTATGCACAGAGGAACCGTGAGTACAGATGTGATTTTGTTCCTTGAATGTCATTTGTAGTCGATCTTAACAATCTCACAGAAATATTTCAGGATTTCTCTTTTGATCTGGAAGTCTGTTACTCTGTATATTTTGTGTCATCAAGTTAACTGTTTATAGGAAACACGTACGTCACTGTGTTACTTGTTGGGTGAATTGGACGTGGCTGTCATGTGCCACATAATTTCCTGCTCTAGTTTTGAATCCGAAAAACATTGACATGGAAACGTTTAATACAAAGCTATTTTACGTATTTCCTGTTTTCGGGATCTGTGTAGATGTGTAAATAGCCAACCACACCCAGGAGAAAAGACGCTATGTCAGACTAACTGCAGGATGCAATGTTGAATGGGAAGTTTATATGCTCGGGTTAACAATCCAAACCTAGTGGACATACGGGATGCATTACTGTGTACAATTACATGTTGTGGGCGTATGTATTGTGATTTAAATATAAAAAGATTAACAAAGATATACATTACCATTACATAACTTGATATTGTATGCATTTAAGTAACGTTAAAGGTCAACATTGATATGTGACAAAGTTTGTTTTTTAAACGAAAAGAAACAAAATATTCAAATTAAATGATAACATTTTTTTCATGTAAACCTTTCATTTATACATGTGACCGTACTGTCAAATAGTGAGATTCCTAGATAAAATGTAATTTTGTTTGACCATCATGTTAACACTATTATTATTAATGGCGGTTAGTGATGTGACACGGACATGCTCTTGTGACTGGTCATCACGTCCTGGTCTGTCATCTGTAGAGATTCACACCCATCAACGTGTATTTAAACAGCAGAAATGTCTAGCCAGTGCTTTTTGAGCCAGTTCTCAAGTCCCTGCCTTTCCTATCGACTTTTGTGTGAGAAACAAGTCACATTGTTAGCTTGCAAAATCGTTCTTGAATAAGTCGAATTTTCTGCCTACTCTCAATTTCTAGGAGCTATGTTTCGAGGTAATAACTCCGGTTTTGAATCCCTGCTAAGTGAGCGAGGGTGGGAATGGGAAGTGCCGATGACAAGCGATATCTTACAGAGCTAAAGAAAAATGTCCTAAAGCGGACAGACAAATGGTGTCGAACTGAAAGTGCCAGCAAAGAGTGCGTAACCCTGCACCTCTCCCCTCTTGACGCGACGCACAGTGTGCCTTGACAGCTTTGAATGTTAGAAATAATGGACGCCAAAAGCGCGTTGGTGGTATTCGTTTCTTAAAACGTCGTTTGAAGTGGCTTTGAAAAAACTACATTCCTAATCTAGCTCACTGAAATATGAATCATTGATCTCCATGTCTTGAAAGTACGTTCCTCATAGTTTGTAGCGGACAAGGATGAGGAACAAGTAATATAGAGCCTGTCTCAGATGTTGAAACCACCTTGTTTTGACAGTCAAAATTCCCGGGAAAATATGTCTCGCCTTTCATGTCATACTGGTTCCAAGAGGTATTTAGTCTGTCTTTTCCGTGTTCTACGCATAGCGGCTGTAGAAAATGTTTTGGCGTAATTCACCAGACGTCTCACAGTGCGAGTAAATCATGTTCAATACAAAGGGAACAAGAAAACGTTTCTAAAAAGAAACAAAATGCAAGGATTAAGAAACGAGGAGCAATACAGCATGGCCCAAATCATTATAAAGAATAACAGCATGAATAGAAACATGTTACCGTCAGTTCTGATTCATATACTTGATAAATACGCTTTCCTGAAAGAGCATACGACACACATTTAACTTTGTTTCCTTAGTGGCGAAAACATGTTCTTATTTGAAAAGGAGTCGAAGTGTGAACGATGTTTGGTATTTGATGTTCCAAAATATTATACTGTTGAAGGAGTTTTTGCAGTCCGTCACAGACTAGTATTTGAAGATGGGAAGGTTCCGGACAAAAAGCAATGGTAACCTTATTTACCAGAAGTTGGTCTAATTTATACCAGTCAAACCGTTCATAGTAAGAAAGTGAATTTCAGAACACTTACATAATTGAGAATTGACAAAGACCTAAATGGTAAGATATAATTAAATAATTGAGGCATTGTAGCCCAATCTGTTTCTTCCCGAATCAGATTGTAAAATAGTTTTCTTGTATGAGATAACCTATGCGAAAAAGGCCACATATAATCTCCATTCAACGATAGTGTTGATAAATTAGTATTTGCTGGGAATTTCTTTTACAAGACAAACTAGAAATAACCTAATCACCATAAGTCACAAGAATATCAGTTAGTATCTCTCATTTACTTTTGATCACACTCCAAGGCAGTGAACACGTGCAAAATGTGCAAAATACTGTATGCACAATCAGCGCAGTTGGTATGTGGTGTAAAGCGTTAGTCAAGGTTCATCTAATAATCTTGTCAATATTAATATGTGACACAGGGGGAACATCTAAGTCAGGGATGTTGCTAAAACAAGGAAACATGTTACATTACATATACTAAGGAAATAGGCCAACAGTGATACCGGAAGGGATGTCTCTGTCCTGGCCCCTGTTGGCAGGCACCTCTATGAAGCTGAGACGCTGAGATCCTGGCACAGGGTGTTGACACGTGGCACACAGGGAGCATAAAGGTGCACTTCATTTCTTCTGATGATATTAATCTTACAAGTATTTAATACTATGTTGGCGTGCTGTTTTGAGTAAAAAATACAATTAACAATTTTCATTTTTAGCTAATGACATAACTGCAGTCTTCGATCTAGAATGTCAGAAATAATGAAATAAGACTGCCAAAGTACACGTTCTTATATGCACATGAAAACGCCACAGTCAATGTTCATTGAAACTAGTTTTCTAACTTATCATTTTGATTGCTATGAAACCTCAGATAGTCGTGTAAAATGTATTCTCATGTGTTTTCACATCCATTTCTTGTCATACATGTCCATTTCTTGTCGTAATTGCATTTGAATTTGGATTTTGGTAAACCACGTTGAAACCTAGTTACTGGGTTTCTAATTGTTCGAAAGACTCTAGTCTTCCTAAAAGTGTGGTACTAGGCCTCCACCGTGGTTAATTAACAGCCTGGCATGTTCAATTACGCGGAGGTAAAACAATGTGAGAAAGTAAAGGGGATACATCTTTCAATACAACGACATGGTACCTTTGAGTGTTCTGATACCAATAACTTGGTGGGTTATTAATTCCGCCCCTCCAAAGTATGTTTAGTATCATGTTGTCATGTTGAGGTAGCCTAGTAGTTAAAGCGTTCGCTCGTCAAGCCACAGGCCCGGGTTCGTTCTCCACATGGGTACAATGTGTGATGCCCATGTCTGGTGTCCCCCCGCCGTGATATTGACGGAATATTGCCCACTGTCAGGTTGAACCCTTTTCGCATCGAAAACATGTTAACGACCAGTCTCTCTCTTATAACTCACACTTTACGTTTGCGCCGAACATTGGTTACAACGATATGTTTCTTTCCAGGTTAGTAGCAATGTGGGGAACGCGACACTAAACTGCTGTGTGGCTGGGGCCTTTCAGTACACATGATAATCTTAACTAACTTCATCAAGGAACATTAGATCCAATGTATGACACACATGTGTACATGGCGATGGGAAGCCACTTGACAGTGTATTTCTAGATAAAAGCAGGTAATGTTACTTCAGGCTCTTACGACCTGATCCTCGCTCGTCAAGTTCCGACCCAGGACCGCCGTGATGTTAAGTATTGACTGGCGTGTGGATATGATAGCAGATACCTGATGAAGAATATGACCTCCGTGATGTATATTATTGACTGGCGTGTGGATATGATAGCAGATACCTGATGAAGAATATGACCTCCGTGATGTATATTATTGACTGGTGTGTGATATGATAGCAGATACCTGATGAAGAATATGACCTCCGTGATGTATATTATTGACTGGCGTGTGGATATGATAGCAGATACCTGATGAAGAATATGACCTCCGTGATGTATATTATTGACTGGTGTGTGATATGATAGCAGATACCTGATGAAGAATATGACCTCCGTGATGTATATTATTGACTGGCGTGTGGATATGATAGCAGATACCTGATGAAGAATATGACCTCCGTGATGTATATTATTGACTGGTGTGATATGATAGCAGATACCTGATGAAGAATATGACCTCCGTGACGTATATTATTGACTGGCGTGTGGATATGATAGCAGATACCTGATGAAGAATATGACCTCCGTGATGTATATTATTGACTGGCGTGTGGATATGATAGCAGATACCTGATGAAGAATATGACCTCCGTGAAGTATATGATTGACTGGTGTGTGATATGATAGCAGATACCTGATGAAGAATATGACCTCCGTGAAGTATATTATTGACTGGCGTGTGGATATGATAGCAGATACCTGATGAAGAGTATGACCTCCGTGAAGTATATTATTGACTGGTGTGTGATATGATAGCAGATACCTGATGAAGAATATGACCTCCGTGATGTATATTATTGACTGGCGTGTGGATATGATAGCAGATACCTGATGGAGAATATGACCTCCGTGATGTATATTATTGACTGGTGTGTGATATGATAGCAGATACCTGATGAAGAATATGACCTCCGTGATGTATATTATTGACTGGTGTGTGATATGATAGCATATACCTGATGAAGAATATGACCTCCGTGATGTATATTATTGACTGGTGTGTGATATGATAGCAGATACCTGATGAAGAATATGACCTCCGTGATGTTAAGTATTGACTGGTGTGTGATATGACAGCAGATACCCGATGAAGAATATGACCTCCGTCATGTATATTATTGACTGGTGTGTGATATGATAGCATATACCTGATGAAGAATATGACCTCCGTGATGTATATTATTGACTGGTGTGTGATATGATAGCAGATACCTGATGAAGAATATGACCTCCGTGATGTATATTATTGACTGGTGTGTGATATGATAGCAGATACCTGATGAAGAATATGACCTCCGTGATGTATATTATTGACTGGTGTGTGATATGATAGCAAATACCCGATGAAGAATATGACCTCCGTGATGTTAAGTATTGACTGGTGTGTGATATGATAGCAGATACCTGATGAAGAATATGACCTCCGTCATGTATATTATTGACTGGTGTGTGATATGATAGCAGATACCTGATGAGGAATATGACCTCCGTGATGTATATTATTGACTGGTGTGTGATATGATAGCAGATACCTGATGAAAAATAAGACCTCCGTGATGTTAAGTATTGACTGGTGTGTGATATGATAGCAGATACCTGATGAAGAATATGACCTCCGTCATGTATATTATTGACTGGTGTGTGATATGATAGCATATACCTGATGAAGAATATGACCTCCGTGATGTATATTATTGACTGGTGTGTGATATGATAGCAGATACCTGATGAAGAATATGACCTCCGTGATGTATATTATTGACTTGTGTGTGATATGATAGCAGATACCTGATGAAGAATATGACCTCCGTGATGTATATTATTGACTGGTGTGTGATATGATAGGAGATACCTGTTGAAGAATATGACCTCCGTGATGTTAAGTATTGACTGGTGTGTGATATGATAGCAGATACCTTATGAAGAATATGACCTCCGTGATGTATATTATTGACTGGTGTGTGATACGATAGCAGATACCTGATGAAGAATATGACCTCCGTGATGTTAAGTATTGACTGGTGTGTGATATGATAGCAGATACCTGATGAAGAATATGACCTCCGTGAAGTATATTATTGACTGGTGTGTGATAGATAGCAGATACCTGATGAAGAATATGACCTCCGTGATGTTAAGTATTGACTTGTGTGTGATATGATAGCAGATACCTGATGAAGAATATGACCTCCGTGATGTATATTATTGACTGGTGTGTGATATGATAGCAGGTACCTGATGAAGAATATGACTATTGACTGGTGTGTGAGATGATAAGTGAAACAAAATGACAGATTAGAACTACAAACGTAATATAACAAAACTACAGAAATGTACAGGTTTCGGAATAGCTACAATTGACAAAAGTGAATGTTAGGCACATCAGATGTGCAAGATAACAAAATGATGTCACATGTGGTCCGGCACCGGGCACTGACATCTACATTTTAAAATACCCTTCTGTTGCCAAAGTGTGATCATGTTGGCTTGCTTTGAACTGCAAAGATCACATGGCGATCAAAGTATTGGTATCTAGTTGATTATCGAATTCTAACAAATTGCATGTACAGCAGGCAAACTTCTAGTATTGTGCGCTGCATAAACAATCAACCTAACTGTGATAACTATTAATGGTAATCATGATCAGTGTTCATGCAGTTTTACTGCATGTATCATCAGCTATATGATAATCTGATAACTATTAGTGTTTAGAATTACTGATACAATGCCATTGCACTGTACATCAACGCTCATTGTAGGAACAATCACTGCTCATTGTCGCACATTGCCACAACTAGTACCAGTTATGAACCAGTTACTAGAAACTATTAGTTTGTGTGTTCATTATCTGTGTGATTTTGTGGCTGTTTAAAAAAATCCCTGAAATGTAGCAGCACAAGATGACACTTTCAAAATAATCAGATTACGACGTGGACAGTTTGGAGATTCTGAAAGTCATGGCTATGTTGGCATGTTTATCGCTGGAGTTCTTGATGATGATACAATTACAAACCAATGCTTATTTCCCTAATACAAATTTAACAACCGACAAAGCATGAGCAGTGTCTTGTAATCAATGAAAATTTTATACAAACTATTTCACATCAACATCAAGCTACATGCTTTGTTTCAACCAAGAACTTGGGGCTTGAGATAGCAAACACCATGAGCCAACAATGTGTGGTTTACGGACTCCTGTGACGCTAGCCAGTGTGAAGTAGCATCGATTACTCACCCAGCTACACAAACAGGCACCGCAGAGCAGGGTATTAGGGAGCGGGATGGATAAGCTGATATTCCTCCTTTCAATGGTGTTATGAAGTTCTGGATTTGTTGGGTGTATTTTTGGAGGTTAAGTTTTGGGGAAAAGAAAACTAGAGATACTGTTCAAGAATTCATGTGTGATGTTATTGAACATTATAAGAATAACAAAATGTGTCGGGCGTAAATATCAAGCGTTCGTCATTCGACCAAAGCTGTCTTTTCGATGAACATGTAGATGTTTTCTAGTTTATAAGAGCAAATAGCAAATACCCTCTCACTTTCACGCGTGGATCTTCAGTAGTATTTGGGAATAATGTAACATCACAGATGTGATTGTTTTATAACCGATGCGTGGGTTATAGAATGCATGGATTTACCTTGATCTTCCCTGGGTGATGTAAACAGCGAAACGTTTGTGTATCCCATGGAACATGCAGTGCAACGTGTGTGCGTCCATTCTCAGTGTTACCCCTGTGTGTTGTTATGGCCAGAAATTATCACAACAGTACAACCGCATTACGACATGAAGATTATTTGGGGAGAGGTCATAAGCGTTAACACTTTAAGACCATGTTGATGAACCATCCCTTTCGTTCGGTTCTAAATTCAGTTTAACCGAATTGAAACGTATAGTAACCTAGCTCTACACTGAATCACAGTATGTCTATCTCCTAAAGAACCGTACATGTAGCTATCTTACTAAAATGTTAACCACCACTCATCTATATTTGCATATATCCCGAACGACCATGTGATTTGTTTAGCTATATCTTCATAAGACATTGATGACATTTTGATGACGTCTGTGATGCAAACATGACCTGCTGGAGGGTTCCTCCAAATGGCGCAATGTGCCCAGTCATATGAAATAATGTAAAGAACAGAGGTATCACAAGAAGTGGTAGACAGTTAGCTATTTCATGGGAGAAACATGTCAGGTGATAATCATTTTCGCTTTTTACATTTCTATATGAGAATCTCACTGAAATCAAAACAAAATGTGGTTACTGGATAGCAATTTAAAAATTAGCGATTTTATTAAATATAATCACTGAAATGTTTATCATTCTCCTTGACTGTGACACCATGGCCATCTGGATTCCTAGGAGGGTAGCACTATAACGTCTTCACAGAGGCACTATAACGTCTTCACAGAGGTCGATTCAGACGAAATCGGTTTTTTCAGGAAGAGAAATGCTTCAAGTAACACATTTAAGGAACGGTATCTACCGAATTATTACTGTTTTGTTGCATGCACCAGATTCTTTGTATAGTCCTTATAGGCAATAGCGAGGCCCATCAGTTCCAGGAAATCTTGGCACAGAGAAGCCTGCGTACAAAGCTTTATCATATATATTTTTATAGATATTGCGTAGAACTATTCACAGATCAGTTTGGGGAACGTGCGACAACTGTTTGTATCAGTAAGAGATCGACAGTTGGTGTTCCTCGAATTGCATCATTCAATATTATTCTTTTATTATATTCTGTCAGTATTCTCGTCAGTTACAATTCTGATATGTAAGCAGTTATAAATACACTTACTTCATATATCTTTGGAATGAACTAATACGATAAACAAACTGGTATGTTTTCATCGATTACCAAATGCAACCTTCAAATGTTCGTGTTATTTTTTATTGGATCATAATGACAATGCCCCGTGCTACAATTGTCATAAAGTCGTTCTCTGGTGTACTTGGGTCAAACTCTCTACGTAAAGATTACCAGGGAGATGCGTGATGAAGTTGTAGTTTCTGTTGAAGATAGACCGAGTCTGAAGTGTGCACCCTGGTGCTGTAAAGATGCCAAGCCTTCTGGTACAATAGTGGGGTAGACATGTCTACTACTCGTCTGAAGAGTGTGTCCTGACGCTGTAGAGATTCCAAGGCCTCTTTTACAACAGTAGGGCAGACATGCCCATTACTGGTCTGAAGTGTGCCTCATGACGCTGTAGAGATGCCAAGCCTTCTGGTACAACAGTAGGGAAGACATGCCTATTACTGGCCTGAAGAGTGCTCCTTGATGCTGTAGAGATGCCAAGCCTTCTGGTACAACAGCTGGGTAGACATGCATATTACTTGCCTGAAGAGTGCCTCCTGACACTGTAGAGATGCCAAGCCTTCTGGTACAACAGCTGGGTAGACATGCATATTACTTGCCTGAAGAGTGCCTCCTGACACTGTAGAGATGCCAAGCCTTCTGGTACAACAGTAGGGTAGACATGCCTATTACTGGCCTGAAGAGTGCTCCTTGGTGCTGTAGAGATGCCAAGCCTTCTGGTACAACAGCTGGGTAGACATGCATATTACTTGCCTGAAGAGTGCCTCCTGACACTATAGAGATGCCAAGCCTTCTGGTACAACAGTAGGGTAGACATGCCTATTACTGGTCTGAAGAGTGCCTCCTGGTGTTATCTATTGCCTACACTTTGACATGGTGCCATCAAGAAACCCGTAGTTGCCGTGTAGAACAGTAACTCATCCGATGGAATTATATTGACTTCTCTGTAATATTGCAGTGTGTTGAAACGACTTCAATGAATTCCACAAGGACACTCTTGTACAAACGGAGATGTTTTCTCTTTATCGTAGAAGTGCAAAATTCCACAGAATGGATTAAAGAAATTCCTCTATTTTTTATATCTGTGCAATGAGCTCGTTTTGACGAAGATGAGTCACAAATAACAGTGAAAGTTTGACTCTCGTGTTGCCCCAATACGCTATTAAAAGCATCAAGTCTTGACATGTGATTGTGTACACAGTTAAAAAGAATTATCTACATATGTAAAGCATATAAATTTACACGTTCACAGTTAGTTTTGCCTTTGAGTACATTATAAATTGCTTGTTAATTAGACCCACGCCGGGGTAGAATAGTCTTCAGCAACCCATGCTTGCCGTACATAGCAACTATGTTTGTCGTAAGAGGCGACTAACGGAATCGAGTGGTCATCGTATCCTAATTGCGCGGATCGACGATCATCATGATTATGGTGTCTGGTCCAGACTCGATTATTTACAGACCGCCGTCATATAGCGGAATATTGCTGAGTGCGGCGTTAAACAAGCAAGAAACAAATAAATGATTGGTAATTAGTCTGATCCAGTTACTTTGGCCAATTTGACTTGTTCCTGCATTTTTGAGCTCCTGGCATTGTTCAGTCCGACACTGGCTTCACTGGAGTTCACTGCGCATGTCATCAAAGACATCCGAGACATCTGATTTGAGTGGACTTTAGTTCATGGCAAACTAAGACATCCCCGGATGTTCAGAAGAAAGTGCTAGAAGTGTAAGCGTGTAGCTTTGATGAGTGACAGTAGTTCCCAAGACTGGCCATCCGCGATCCGGTATTACATTTGTGCAGTGTCCTAAAAATTATCATCATCATGCCGGCACCCAGCGCAGTCCATGTGCAGATGTTCGACATCTCTGCCTCAAGAGATAATCCAGTGTCTTCGGACTGAGCATGATCTTCTATCAATGTTGACGACCCCTGAACCGCCTCATCCAGGACCGTCATCTGATCCAGTTCCATCACCCGATTCAGTACCATTCTCTAATCCACGTACCAACACCCGACCGAGTACCATTATCTGATCCAGTTCCATCACCCGATTCAGTACCATTCTCTAATCCAGTTCCATCACCCGATTCAATACCATTCTCTAATCCATGTACCATCACCCGATTCAATACCATTCTCTAATCCACGTACCATCACCCGATCGAGTACCATTATCTGATCCAGTTCCATCACCCGATTCAGTACCATTCTCTAATCCACGTACCATCACCCGATCGAGTACTATCACCAGAGATCGCTAAGCTTGACCAATGACAAGATCAAATCGCCTTCCAACGGTCTGGAGCTAGGTCATCACAAGAGAAGCCGCATACAGTTATCTGTAGGTCAAACACTATACAACGTTGGTGTCACCATACCTATGGTACATCGTGGGAGAGGTGACCCCAGCTATATTCTTGGTGTCATAGTGAACAGAAATGACAGTCAATAGTACGCTATTGTTACGAAGAGTGGTATCCTAAATGGTACCTACTCAAAACCAATTTGACATTTGCCCACAGAAACATCTTACTGACTCACGAAATGACTAATTTCACACTCCAACTGTAACAAATATACCAAACTGCAGTTTCAGAGAGGGTCAGTTGATTCCTGTATGACTATTACAGCCAAGCAAACAAGTGCTAGAACTATGCAGTGGCATCCTCACAGCTATACGCAGTGTCTCTATTGTCTCCAACTTGGTGTGTTGAAAATTACAGTAATTGGTGGTTTCCTTTATCGAAATAGGACGATGTTTAGTTCAGAGTTTGATTGATACAGGCCCTGTGGATAATATTTTTATTTTATCTGTTAATGTCCTAAATATTCACCTTCATAACTTAGGCAGTATGTATGGAGTAAATATGATAACCGGAACTTTCTACGCTGGCATTATACGAACTTAAATTTCAGGATTAGTCAAAGAAAACATGGATGTCGGTCAGTTAAGCGAAATCATGTTTTAAAGATGAGGTATTCTGATCTATAGTCAGTTTGCCAAAACATTTTTCGAACAACTCAAATCACGGAGTATACATGATAGGTTAAAACAGTAAGAATTAGTTCCATGTATATATTTTGTGATGAGAGCATGCGCATTGAAAGATTTGATACCATGCGTTGCAAATGATATTTTCGACAATGATCCTTGCGGGTTAAACAGATAGGAGAGTTGTCGGCACAAGGCGTGTGTTGTTTGTTTAAGATTCAGAGAGTCATATGGTTCTTGCGTTTTAGACTGTGGGAAGATGTCAATGTACTTGTTTCGTCGACATTTGTTTCTTTTGGCCCTCTCGATGGATCAACCAGGGCTGTTTATCAGACTGACTGATGGCTGACAAAATCAGGGCAAACATATGTTCCTTACCTGGACCTTAAATGGAATTGTTCACAATAACGAGTCAGTGATAACTTGTTTCACATTTAGTGACTGTTGATACTTTTATGCTGCTTCTACTAGTCCCCACTCACACTGTACTCTCTCTGTTATCGTTTCTACTAGTCCCCACTCACATTTAACTCACTCTGTTCTGCTTCTACTAGTCCCAATACACACTGTACTCCCTCTGTTATCGTTTCTACTAGTCCCCACTAAAACTGTACTCACTCTGTTCTGCTTCTACTAGTCCCCACTAACACTGTACTCACTCTGTTCTGCTTCTGCTAGTCCCCACTAACACTGTACTCACTCTGTTCTGCTTCTACTAGTCCCCACTAACACTGTACTCACTCTGTTCTGCTTCTGCTAGTCCCAACTCACACTAAACACTCTGTTCTGCTTCTACTAGTCCCAACTAACACTGTACTCACTCTGTTCTGCTTCTGCTAGTCCCCACTAACACTGTACTCACTCTGTTCTGCTTCTACTAGTCCCAACTAAAACTGTACTCACTCTGTTCTGCTTCTACTAGTCCCCACTGACACTGTACTCACTCTGTTCTGCTTCTGCTAGTCCCCACTAACACTGTACTCACTCTGTTCTGCTTCTACTAGTCCCCACTAACACTGTACTCACTCTGTTCTGCTTCTGCTAGTCCCAACTAACACTATACTCACTCTGTTCTGCTTCTGCTAGTCCGAACTCACACTACACACTCTGTTCTGCTTCTACTAGTCACAACCCACACTGTACTCTCTCTGTTCTGCTTCTACTAGTCCCCACTAACACTGTACTCACTCTGTTCTGCTTCTACTAATCCCCACTAACACTGTACTCACTCTGTTCTGCTTCTGCTAGTCCCAACTCACACTAAACACTCTGTTCTGCTTCTACTAGTCACAACCCACACTGTACTCTCTCTGTTCTGCTTCTGCTAGTCCCAACTCACACTAAACACTCTGTACTGCTTCTACTAGTCACAACCCACACTGTACTCTCTCTGTTCTGCTTCTACTAGTCCCCACTGACACTGTACTCACTCTGTTCTGCTTCTACTAGTCCCCACTAACACTGTACTCACTCTGTTCTGCTTCTGCTAGTCCCAACTCACACTAAACACTGTGTTCTGCTTCTACTAGTCACAACCCACACTGTACTCTCTCTGTTCTGCTTCTACTAGTCCCCACTAACACTGTACTCACTCTGTTCTGCTTCTGCTAGTCCCCACTAACACTGTACTCACTCTGTTCTGCTTCTACTAGTCCCCACTAAAACTGTACTCACTCTGTTCTGCTTCTACTAGTCCCCACTAACACTGTACTCACTCTGTTCTGCTTCTACTAGTCCCAACTAACACTGTACTCATCCGTTCTGCTTCTGCTAGTCCCAACTCACACTACACACTCTGTTCTGCTTTTACTAGTCACAACCCACACTGTACTCTCTCTGTTCTGCTTCTACTAGTCCCCACTAACACTGTACTCACTCTGTTCTGCTTCTACTAGTCCCCACTAACACTGTACTCACTCTGTTCTGCTTCTGCTAGTCCCAACTCACACTAAACACTCTGTACTGCTTCTGCTAGTCCCAACTCACACTAAACACTCTGTTCTGCTTCTACTAGTCCCCGATAACACTGTACTCACTCTGTTCTGCTTCTACTAGTCCCAACTAACACTGTACTCACTCTGTTCTGCTTCTGCTAGTCCCAACTCACACTAAACACTCTGTACTGCTTCTGCTAGTCCCAACTCACACTAAACACTCTGTTCTGCTTCTACTAGTCCCCGATAACACTGTACTCACTCTGTTCTGCTTCTACTAGTCCCAACTAAAACTGTACTCACTCTGTTCTGCTTCTACTAGTCCCCACTGACACTGTACTCACTCTGTTCTGCTTCTGCTAGTCCCCACTAACACTGTACTCACTCTGTTCTGCTTCTACTAGTCCCCACTAACACTGTACTCACTCTGTTCTGCTTCTGCTAGTCCCAACTAACACTATACTCACTCTGTTCTGCTTCTGCTAGTCCGAACTCACACTACACACTCTGTTCTGCTTCTACTAGTCACAACCCACACTGTACTCTCTCTGTTCTGCTTCTACTAGTCCCCACTAACACTGTACTCACTCTGTTCTGCTTCTACTAATCCCCACTAACACTGTACTCACTCTGTTCTGCTTCTGCTAGTCCCAACTCACACTAAACACTCTGTTCTGCTTCTACTAGTCACAACCCACACTGTACTCTCTCTGTTCTGCTTCTGCTAGTCCCAACTCACACTAAACACTCTGTACTGCTTCTACTAGTCACAACCCACACTGTACTCTCTCTGTTCTGCTTCTACTAGTCCCCACTGACACTGTACTCACTCTGTTCTGCTTCTACTAGTCCCCACTAACACTGTACTCACTCTGTTCTGCTTCTGCTAGTCCCAACTCACACTAAACACTGTGTTCTGCTTCTACTAGTCACAACCCACACTGTACTCTCTCTGTTCTGCTTCTACTAGTCCCAACTAACACTGTACTCACTCTGTTCTGCTTCTACTAGTCCCAACTAACACTGTACTCACTCTGTTCTGCTTCTGCTAGTCCCCACTAACACTGTACTCACTCTGTTCTGCTTCTACTAGTCCCCACTAAAACTGTACTCACTCTGTTCTGCTTCTACTAGTCCCCACTAACACTGTACTCACTCTGTTCTGCTTCTACTAGTCCCAACTAACACTGTACTCATCCGTTTTGCTTCTGCTAGTCCCAACTCACACTACACACTCTGTTCTGCTGCTACTAGTCACAACCCACACTGTACTCTCTCTGTTCTGCTTCTACTAGTCCCCACTAACACTGTACTCACTCTGTTCTGCTTCTACTAGTCCCCACTAACACTGTACTCACTCTGTTCTGCTTCTACTAGTCCCCACTAACACTGTACACACTCTGTTCTGCTTCTGCTAGTCCCCACTAACACTGTACTCACTCTGTTCTGCTTCTACTAGTCCCCACTAACACTGTACTCACTCTGTTCTGCTTCTACTAGTCCCAACTAACACTGTACTCACTCTGTTCTGCTTCTGCTAGTCCCAACTCACACTAAACACTCTGTACTGCTTCTGCTAGTCCCAACTCACACTAAACACTCTGTTCTGCTTCTACTAGTCCCCGATAACACTGTACTCACTCTGTTCTGCTTCTACTAGTCCCCACTTACACTGTACTCGATCTGTTCTGCTTCTGCTAGTCCCAACTCACACTAAACACTCTGTACTGCTTCTGCTAGTCCCAACTCACACTTAACACCCTGTTCTGCTTCTACTAGTCACAACCCACACTGTACTCACTCCGTTCTGCTTCTAATAGTCCCCACTAACACTGTACTCACTCTGTTCTGCTTCTGCTAGTCCCAACTCACACTAAACACTCTGTTCTGCTTCTGCTAGTCCCAACTCACACTTAACACCCTGTTCTGCTTCTACTAGTCACAACCCACACTGTACTCACTCCGTTCTGCTTGTAATAGTCCCCACTAACACTGTACTCACTCTGTTCTGCTTCTGCTAGTCCCAACTCACACTAAACACTCTGTTCTGCTTTTACTAGTCACAACCCACACTGTACTCACTCCGTTCTGCTTCTACTAGTCCCCATACACACTGTACTCTCTCTCTTTTCTGCTCGACAAGGGTCGGAGTTTTTCTACTTTTATCAACACATGTTGATTTACTTGATATCAAAAGACACTCGAGTGAGATTCTCCATTTGTCTAAATAAGGCCATCTGGGCATTTACCAAACTTTCCTCCTTTCTGACGTTAGTGTTGGTGACAATAATGAGAGTCGTTCCAAACTTAGTTTATTGGTTCATGTGCATCTTCCACATTTGCCAGAAGTTGGTTAATTGAGCTGAAATGTATTTGTATGTATTCCATAACAGAAGGAGATTACATTACAAAAAAAATCTTTCTTTTCTGAAATTCGTCTCTATCTATCTATCTGTCTATCTATCTGTGATTAAATGAACAAACCGGATGGAATTTACCTAATATGTTCAGGTACCCAATTTTGCTGTTCCATTTCCACACGCCTTTGGTAGGTTTCCGATAATATCACCTACCCATCGCACTTCAGTTGATGTTATTATCTCCGTAAATTGGAATACGCTTTCAGGAAAATTATATTGTGTATATATACATTTGGCCAATTACCATCTTCTCGTTGATAAGGCTCTTTAAATTCTTTTGTTATATTTGAATGTGCTTTGGTGATAGCTACGCGATAAATCTCAAAGAACAATGACGTGGTTTGATTCACGATAAAACATCGTTGTATCATGACGTCTTCTAGAGATTCGAACATGCGCTCGCAACTTGATGACGTCGTATTTTTGACGACGTTATTTTTGTGAGGGGAGTATCTAGTGAGTCGTTCCCCATAGATGTAACTGGGCAACGCAGATAATCGCGATTGCCGAACGATTGCGTCCCAAAGCGGGAGAAATATGACAATCGGTATTGGGAGAAAAGAGACAGGTAATCGACGTGAGGATTGAGAGGATATGGGGGAAGTACCCACCTGTGTATAAAATGGACTTCCCGTGGTCGGATTCAATTGAGGGAGTCATCATTATTTAAATACGGGTAAATATTGTTAAAGCTTGTACATTTTATCATCATCCTTAAAGAGGCTGTACATAATGTTGAGACCCGTGACGATCAGGGGTAGAATAGTCTTCAGCAACCCATGCTTTCCGTAAAAGGCGACTATGCTTGTCGTAAGAGGCGACTAACGGGATCGGAGGGCCAGGCTCGCTGAGTTGGTTGATACGTGTCTTCGATCCCAATAGCGTGAGTGATGCTCATAATATTAATCACTGGATAGTTCGGTCCCGACTCGATTATTTACAGACCGCCGTCATATAGGGGGAATATTGCCGAGTGCGGCGTTCAACAACAAACCAACCAACCAACATAATGTTGATATCTCATACAGGAAATAAATAACTCCCAATCGTCGTTTATTTCTTATATATATGTATTCACCAGCTACTGCGTCGTGTTGTGTTCGCGGCCTGCTTCTCCTTGGCTTTATATCTCCTCCTAGGCTTTGGATCTTCTCCTTGACTCTATATCCCCCCTTGGCTATATATCTCCTCCTAGGCTTTATATCTCCCCCTTGACTCTATATCCCCCCTTGGCTATATATCTCCTCCTGGGCTTTATATATCCTACTTAGCTCAATATCTCCTCCTAGGTTTTATATCTCCTCTTAGGCTCTATATCACATCCTCAGCTCTATATCTCCTCCTAAGCTTTCTATCACCTCCTTGGCTCTATATCGCATCCTAGCTCAATACACCACCTAAAATCAATATATCCTCGTAGACTCTACATCTTCTCCTAGATTCTATATCTATCATAGGTACCCGATGAACCAAGTGTCACAGGCATAGGGCACAGGACATATTATTAATTAACATTAAGTATAACTATTCCGTGACGTATAAATAGGTATATATACTGAACAACAAAAGTTCCTGTGACATTGAATAAGATTTAATGCAAAGTTATGTTTTCTTACCAAATCTGAAATAATTTCGGTATGCAACAGAAAAAAGACTCCTGTAAGTGTTCAAATGGTTTAATTTGCCATACTGACTTCAGAAAATGCGTGAATTCATAAAAAACATGAACATGGCAAAATGTCAATTTACGAATCAATAGCGTGTGTGTCCACCTCTGGTTGCGATGCAAGCAACACATCTTCGTCTCGTGGAATGGACCAGGCGTCGCACAATGTCCTGTGGGATATCTGTTCATATCTGCTGCAGCATGTTTCGAAGTTCCTGGAGTGTCTGTGGAACACGTGGTTGACGTCGAAGGTGCCGATCCATCTCATCCCACATGTGCTCGATTGGTGAGAGACCAGGGGAGCGAGCAAGCCAGGGGATGACATTCACGTTGTTTTGTTGAAGAGAATCCTGAACAAGTCGAGCAATATGAGGCCGGGCGTTGTCATGTTGAAAGGTAATGCCTGGGCCATAACGATGCAAAAACGGTAGAGTAACAGGGCCGATGATCTCGTCGCGGTAGCGCTGTCCATTGAGATTTTCCTCTACCACTATCAAACGGGTCTTCTGTCTTGCTGTAATCCCACCCCATGCCGCCCCATGCCGCCCCCGAACCGATCTTCTTTCATGACACAATGATTGACGTAACGTTCACCTCGACGTCGGTACACTCGAATCCGTCCATCGCTGTGGCTGAGGTTAAAACGAGACTTGTCAGTGAATAGAACTTGTCCCCACTGCATGGCCGTCCAGCATAGACGCTGTCTGCACCACTGTAGACGTGCTTGACGGTGGTTTCCTGTCAAAATGGGACGTCTGGTGGGTCTTCTGGCGACAACCCCTGCACATCTGAGGCAACGACGTACGGTTTGTGAAAATATTTGTCGAAGGCTTTGGATGCTTCTTGCAGTCAATGTTGCTGGCTGGAATCGATTTCGTAGGCGTGTTGTTCGAATCCAGTTGTCTTGTCGATTATTGGTTACGCGTGGCCTGCCACTCCGAGGATGGTCTCTGACTGCATTCGTCTGTTGCCAACGTTGCCATAAACACCAAATGGTGTTTCTGTGGACGTTAAATTGTCTTGCAACATCCCGTTGACTCGATCCTGTTTCAAGCATACCAATGGCTCGCAGACGCTCATTATCGGACAGGCGTGGCATTTCGTTATGTTGAATAATTGCGTAATTTTGTTGTTTTTCAGAGTGGTTGTTGTCAGCACGATGCCAAACAATGCATATGGAATCCCGTTAACGCACATGTTTTATACCCATTCTTGGGTAGTGAAATGCATGGGGCTTGCATAAAAGTCAACTTTTGCATGGAATGCATGCTTTTCTGTAGCAGTTGCGTTTTTGTGACTAGATTCCGTACATGTACTACAAAATTGAAAACCAAACTTTACTTGTTTGAAAAATACACTAAAATATTGGTGTCACGGGAACTTTTGTTGTTGAGTTTATGTTACAGTCGTTTTACAAAATGACTGAAATATCAGGCAGAATATTTGACAAATTGACTGAAACCTGTGCTTGAAAGAAAAAAGAAAAAATTAATTTCTATAAATATCTTTTTGACAATTTGGTTATTTATTGACTCGTTATTTGGTTTCAATTGTTGACTATCTGTCCATGGATTGCTCGTTATTTGGTGACATAAGTTGACTATCTTCCCATGGATTATTCGTTATTTGGTGACATTGGTTGACTATCTTTCCATGGATTGCTCGTAATTTGGTGACATTGGTTGACTGTCTTTCCATGGATTATTCGTTACTTAGTGCTATTGGTTGACTATCTTTCCATGGATTGCTCGTTATTTGGTGACATTGATTGACTATCTTTCCATGGATTGCTCGTTATTTGGTGACATTGGTTGACTATCTTTCCATGGATTGCTCGTTATTTGGTGACATTGGTTGACTATCTTCCCATGGATTATTCGTTATTTGGTGACATTGGTTGACTATCTTTCCATGGATTGCTCGTTATTTGTGACATTGGTTGACTATCTTTCCATGGATTATTCGTTATTTAGTGACATTGGTTGACTATCTTCCCATGGATTGCTTGTTATTTGGTGACATTGGTTGACTATCTTCCCATTGATTATTCGTTATTTTGTGACATTGGTTGACTATCTTTCCATGGATTGCTCGTTATTTGGTGACATTGGTTGACCATCCTCCCATGGATTGCTCGTTATTAGGTGACATTGGTTGACTATTTTTCTTATTTCAAAAGCATGAATTATGAATTCTGCTCCATGTAGATAAATCATTTCTGTTCCACGGTAGGTCACTACCTACTTTGTCCAACGTCATCTAGTTGAGTATCAACTACTTTGCTCAATCTTTTGCATGACTCAGCTGTTTGTGATGAATGGGCCACAAAAAACCCATTGGATTCTGTGTTCTCAATAGGAGTGGGAGCATCAACAGAATGCATATAATCAAATTTGTTCGAATGAAGTTAGCTGTGAGAAATTCATGAAATTTATTCAGTTCTGTCTTGTCCCCAACGCCCTCTCGGAGATCATCGAAGTGATATACACAGATAGAACATGAGCCGGTCTTAAACAAATTAAACACGCGTTGTCTTTCTAAACAAATATGTCCGATACTCCTTTCTTCGTTTCCAGCAGAAATATGTCTGACATGCTGAAACGCGCGTTTCCTATCTGTCCTTCCCGAATGCACGTGATGCCTTGTTTACTTTCACAACAACTCTTAAGTGGTTCTCTAGCTTAACTGGTTACCGTTCACAGCAGAGAGAATCCAGCGGGATATTGAAATGAAGACTGTTTGTGGTAACCCTAACCATGGACTTACGGGGCAGTTCGAAATGTATCTATACGAGGGCTGGTCAAAACGTTCTTAGCCTGCCTTACTTTCAACTATGGGTCATAACAAAGTGAACTAGTCAATGTAGTACATTGTTTGAGTAGTTCATTGCAAGTGTATTTGGTCTGTTGAGGCTGTATGTATATCAGTGACAGCCAGTTGAACGTCATAGCGGTCCAGATGGACACATAATGGTAAAGGAACGAGTACCGAGCAGTCATCAAGTTCTTGACTTTAGAGAAACGTACTCCCCAAGAAAGTCATGTCCTCGTGTGTGTGGGGATAAGTGCCCTAGCTAGTCCACTGTTAAACGTTGGAGCGCTATGTTTAAGGCTTCGAGAACAAGCCTTGATGATGACCCTAGGTCTGGTCGACCCTCAACTTCCATCAATGAAAGATTCGACCTAGGAGACAGAAAAACTTATACTGTCAGATAGACGTATTACCATTGCTGAACTTGCAAAAGACACAGGTCTAAGCCATGTATCCACTGAAACTATTATTCATGAACATTTACAGATGAATAAGATATCTGCTCGTTGGGTGCCAAAGTTTCTAAATTCTGGTCTTTAAGGAAAAAAGAACTTACATTGACAGAGAAAATTTAGAGCTGACTGAGGATGATTTCGTTAAATTCAAAAAGGGATTAGTGACGGGTGATGAAGCATGGGTCTACCACTATGATCCCGAGCATAAACGTCAATCCATGGAATGACATCATTCCACTTCTCCGGCACCAACGAAACTCAAGTCTTCAAGATCAGTGAAGAAAGTTACGGCCACTGTATTCTGGGTGTGATCCTTGTTGATTACTCAGAAAGTCAAAAGACGATTACCGGTGCCTACTCTGCTGATTTGCTTCGTCGCCTGAGAGATCCTATCAAAGAAAAGCGGCGAGGAATGCTGACTGCTGGAGTTCCTCTTCTCACACCTCTCGACATTGTGGGTCCGAAGAGCTACCCCACCATCCATACTTGCCAGACAATGGAATTGAAACGCATCACTATCGAAAAGAGAAGTGCATTCAAAGCATTGATATTATGTTGGGAAAAAAGAAAAACAATTCATAATTGTTGATTTTGTTTGTTAGCCTAAGAACGTGTTGACAAGCCCTCGTATCATAGCTGTGAACATTAGTGAAAACTAGCGGATGAAAACTATATTGAGAAACCGATGGATCATTACAATAATAGGTATGTTAGACGCGTAGGTATTGACTCAAGTACAACATTTTCAACGCAATACATTACCCGCTTCCACCTGTTGTGCCTTCGATAGCCGTAGCAATCACATTTTATGAAAAAGAAAGTATATGGCAGTTCACAAAATGTTTTATAATACTTCTTTATCTAAACTGTAGTTTTAATGCCGGGTAATAAAGTGTAGTGTAGTCCCAGACGACTAGAATGAGGACGGTTATGATGTGTGATCTGAATGTTACTTTCCCGGCGGAGATCCTCGTTACTCATGATATCGACCACTTGTTTACCAAGGTCAGGCTCGTGACACAGTATATAGATGCTACAACACAGTATATAGATGCTACAACACGGTATATAGATGCTACAACACGGTATATAGATGCTACAACACGGTATATAGATGCTACAACACAGTATATAGATGCTACAACACGGTATATATATGCTACAACACGGTATATAGATGCTACAACACGGTATATAGATGCTACAACACAGTATATAGATGCTACAACACAGTATATAGATGCTACAACACAGTATATAGATGCTACAACAGGGTATATAGATGCTACAACACAGTATATAGATGCTACAACACGGTATATAGATGCTACAACACAGTATATAGATGCTACAACACAGTATATAGATGCTACAACACGGTATATAGATGCTACAACACAGTATATAGATGCTACAACACGGTATATAGATGCAACAACACAGTATATAGATGCTACAACACGGTATATAGATGCTACAACACAGTATATAGATGCTACAACACGGTATATAGATGCTACAACACAGTATATAGATGCTACAACACGGTATATAGATGCAACAACACAGTATATAGATGCTACAACACGGTATATAGATGCTACAACACAGTATATAGATGCTACAACACAGTATATAGATGCAACAACACGGTATATAGATGCTACAACACAGTATATAGATGCTACAACACGGTATATAGATGCCACAACACAGTATATAGATGCTACAACACAGTATATAGATGCTACAACACAGTATATAGATGCTACAACACGGTATATGAAGCTACAACACAGTATATAGATGCTACAACACGGTATATAGTTGCAACAACACGGTATATAGATGCTACAACACAGTATATAGATGCTACAACACAGTATATAGATGCTACAACACGGTATATAGATGCTACAACACGGTATATAGATGCAACTACACGGTATATAGATGCTACAACACAGTATATAGATGCTACAACACGGTATATAGATGCTACAACACAGTATATAGATGCTACAACACGGTATATAGATGCTACAACACAGTATATAGATGCTACAACACAGTATATAGATGCTACAACACGGTATATAGATGCTACAACACGGTATATAGATGCTACAACACGGTATATAGATGCAACAACACAGTATATAGATGCTACAACACGGTATATAGATGCTACAATACGGTTGGCAATAACACGAACAGCCCCAAGAGTAGGTACACATGAGGCAATACCAACATGCTTCACCATACCCATTGTCTCGGCTGGGCGAGGACAGCTTGTAGGGAACACTGTGAGATAGGCACACAAACATATAGTAAATACAATACATTCTATAAAAAGTTATTTTTTGGTTCTTTGGAGTGATATAGAGGAGACATGATGCCCCAGTCATGTGTGGTGGAAACACGTGGATACTGTGCTATCTTTGACCATTCATTTCCCCACATCGAGACAGATAGACTAATAATATGTGCCAAGGAAGGTTAAAGTTGTAACACTTTTCTGGTCAGACACATATCTAAGATTGTACTGTCAGTTACATATTTCAACACTTCCTCTTGAATCTTAAACATTTGATATGAATGTTAATCCTTGAAGATCTCTCACATTTTTGCAGAATCATTAAATGGTAACATTAATCGTATAAAAACTGACCCTGAAATCCAAGGGTCACAACGTGCAAACAAGGAGACCTTGAAGTTCTCGAGTATGTGCCACTCTGCTGTTCTTACAGCCTAATATTTACACAAGAGCACTAATCCATAATTACTGTTGGTGAACTTCACCTTCGAGTCGGCGTTTGTGTGTGCCCCAGAGGCCGCTCAGCTCTGGCCGGCGCCATGTTTACTTTCTTGTGTGCTGGACTATTCCTTAGACCCATTGTAAAATACACGTGACAAACTTTTTAAGGGTAATGTTTTTATCTGGTAACTGCAGAATTTGTAGAAAGCCCACAGATTACAGGTCTAACATAAACGCGGTTAGACAATGCACTGGGACAAATCCTCTTAACATACAGGCTCAATGTACATTTTTCATGTCGATATACAATCGAAAGAAGTAGTGGCAGTAATGTGTTTTAGATGTAGCCAAAAGCCCAAGTTATAAGAATGTATGTAGCAATGTATTTACTGTCATCGTGTGAGCGTGTAACAGAGCTTGATGGTGATACTGTTGCAAGTCGGAGTTCAACAGAATAATACTACTTACGACAAGTTTCACCTAGCGCTGACTAGTGATGTTTCAGTCCATGATGCAAAAAGGTTATGTGTACATATACTATATGGACGTATGAGTTGGTTTCACCGCCACGGGTCACAGTATTTCAGGTGTGTCGTGTCAGATTAATGAGGAAGGGACGTCTTTGCATTTAGATAACAGAGGTTTAACACACGAGCATGTTTGCGATCCTGACAAGCCAGTGTTCATAACCAAGGGAATCTGGGACGAACCAAAGTCACTAGCGTCTGGAAATATAAGTGACGTATCTTTGCGAGGTGCTGACTTTTCAAATCACTGGAGCCCCTGTACAAGGAGTGTTATGTGCTTTCGAGTAACTTGTAAAGGGCATATTTCGTCCGTGAACATTTTGTGGCGTTGTTGTCACTGTACGTATACTGCTATTTAATCTTTGCTCAGTGCTTTAATGGGGACACGCGTCATGATTATTAGTCAATGAGACCATCCGGTTACAATGTGCACGTTTTCAGATCGAGTCTATCGTTAGTAGAATGTTTCATAATTATGAAATTTTAATTACATTCGACTGAATGGCTAAACTAGAGAAAAACGCTTCTGCTCAACTGTAATAGGTATTTTTCAGAAACCGAGCCAAAAAATAATAATCATAATGCCAAACAATGTTTGTAACGTTCTGCAACATCTGATATTCTGATCATCTGTAAATTGTCACCTGATATTCTGATCACCTGTTAGTGGTACATGATATTCTGATCACCTGTAAACTGTCACATGATATTCTGATCACCTGTTAACTGTCACATGATATTCTGATCATCTGTTAGTGGTACATGATGTTCTGATCATATGTAAACAGGTACATGATATTCTGATCATCTGTAAACTAGTACACGATATTTTGATCATCTGTAAACTGGTACTTGGTATTCTGATCATCTGTAAACTGGTACATGATATTCTGATCATCTGTAAATTGACACATGATATTCTGATCATCTGTTAAGTGGCACATGATATTCTGATCACCTGTTAACTGGTACATGATATTCTGATCATCTGTTAACTGTCACATGATATTCTGATCATCTGTTAGTGGTACATGATATTCTGATCATCTGTAAACTGTCACATGATATTCTGATCATCTGTTAACTGTCACATGATATTCTTATCATCTGTAAATTAGCACATGATATTCTGATCATCTGTTAAGTGCCGCATGATATTCTGATCATCTGTTAGTGGTACATGATATTCTGATCATCTGTAAAGTGGTACATGGTATTCTGATCATCTGTAAAGTGGTACATGATATTCTGATCATCTGTAAATTGTCACATGATATTCTGATCATCTGTAAATTGACACATGATATTCTGATCACCTGTTAGTGGTACATGATATTCTGATCACCTGTTAATTGTCACATGATATTCTGATCATCTGTTAGTGATACATGATATGCTGATCATCTGTTAACTGTCACATGATATTCTGATCATCTGTAAACTGTCACATGATATTCTGATCATCTGTTAGTGGTACATGATATTCTGGTCATCTGTTAACTGTCACATGATATTCTGATCATCTGTAAACTGTCACATGGTATTCTGATCATCTGTTAGTGGTACATGATATGCTGATCACCTGTTAACTGTCACATGATATTCTGATCATCTGTAAACTGTCACATGATATTCTGATCATCTGTTAGTTGTACATGATATTCTGAACATCTGTTAACTGTCACATGATATTCTGATCATCTGTTAACTGGTACATGATATTCTGATCGTCTGTAAAGAGGTCCATGATATTCTGATCACCTGTAAACTGGTACATGATATTCTGATCATCTGTAAATTGTCACATGATATACTGATTATATGTTAACAAGCACATAGTGCTCAGATTTTACACGTTGAAAAACTGTGTTTGTTTGTTTGTTTGTTTGTTGTACCTGTGTAAGCGCATCATGTAACTATGTGTGATGTCTACCTTGAACTTGTGGTATATTTGTGTAGAAAGGTTCCAGCTTTACATGTAGTTTGCCTGACTTCTGTAAGGTGGCCGATGTAAGCTCCCAGAGATGCAGCCAAGGCTTGCTCACTGCGGCTCTTGTTGGTTCATCGTCCGATTTCAGTCTCCATTATGGCTGTTGATGTTTACCACACGCAGTCCCAGACTAAGGCGATTACAGGTTTGAGCAAACATTGACCCCGGGTCAGTCACACTCCTGTTGGCTTCTGTTTCAACATTCAGAGTGGGCAAAAACACATTTGATAGATGAACGTTTCGGGAACTGTGCTATCATCATTGTTGAACTGTTCGGTTCTACATACAATACATTACATTTAGGGACCCGTGAAGATCCGGCTAGAGAATAGGTCTTCAGCAACCCATGCTTGCCGTAAGAGGCGACTATGCTTGTCGTAAGAGGCGACTAACGGGATCGGGTGGTCAGGCTCGCTGACTTGGTTGATGCATGTCATCGTATCCCACTGCGTAAATTGATGAGCATGGTGTCAATCACTGGATTACCTGGTCCCGACTCCATTATTACCGTCATATAACTGAAATATTGCTGAGTGCGGCGTTAAACAACAAACAAACAAACACAACATTACATTTAGCGAATCTCATCCTCTTATTTCCCAATGCTTCAGTAAGATCGTTATAGGAATAGAGAACTGAACGTATACTTAGTATTAACAAGTGTCAGTACAAGCTGCGCCTGCACAGCAGTGTACATTTAGTGTCAAGAAGGTGATGCAAGCATTTAGCTGGCGGCAAAGGTCCACCCTTCCCCACGACATAGCGGTATGCAGACACCTGCTTAGTACTCCGTGCTCACACAATCCTCCAGCGTCGCCGACCCTCTGAGCAACAAGCAAGATTTCCGGTGCCCCAGTTGTATGCACTATGTTGCGCATGCATGCAAATCCCGTGCAAATCTCACCGACTGTGCCGGAATCTCGGGACGGTCCCAACTCTCTTCAAAATCCACAGCATCAAAATGGACTTTGTTTTAAGCTGTGACAGTGTTATGCAAATCATGTAGCCTTCCAAATGATAGGTTATTCGAGAAATGTAATAGTAGATATTTGAAGGAGTTACGGACGCCAGTTTCAACGACTGTAGACAGATGCCTTATAGTTATCTTGACGTTGATCTTTCCAATTATGTGCGGCGGCCGAGAAAGAGCGGAAGCGCACCTTAATCTCGAAAATCACCCGCAAAGAAGCCATTATTGTCAAAAATGTAGGTGAGCAACATCCTCGTCCTATCTTACATCCCGATCCTGGAGAAGCGAACAGCAGGATGTGTCAAATGATCGTCAAGAACAAACTCCCAACCATCTGATGTTGTAATACACTCAATATCGAGATAGCATCTCCTCCTGAACCATAATTTAAGATCCAATCAACTGACGCAGCTCAGCAGCTACATACTGGTACATAGTTTGCTGAACGACACCATGATAGTGACACGGAGAGTTGCTGTGGCTTTGGGTTTGAATTATTTATACATTTTTTATTTGCATGATTTCTTTGCACAAAATTAACATACACCACAGTTGTTAGAAGCAAGATTCTTCCAAGTTAGGAACTGAATACTTTCCGTTTGCAATCAGTGGGTTAATACAAGTTGCATTACATAGGGCTCAGTATTTCAACTGTATATGGTATGGTTGAACTAAATGACTAACACACAGTTCTTCATGAATCCCCGACTGGCACACATGTACTTATTTTGAAAATGATTATGATCGATATTTCTTCATTACATCTTCAAACATTAGATCACGGAGTGCATAAGAATAGATATGAATTTGATATTGCCATGTTGATTACAACCCATTTTATGCCAAAGAAGGCATAACGGTTTTAATGTGCAGCCGCCACTGATGATAACTAAACAGACAATTATGAATATAAAATAATATGTCACTGTAAGTGGTCTCTATGTGTTTGCATTTGTGATCGTTATAACTATGACCATATATCTATGTTAAAATAAGCAGATAGCCCGCTAACCTGATATTATAGTGTACAGTGAGATAACTCTGTTCCTCCCGTGTATTTCAGGGCCGTGCCCAATCAGCCTTCCTCTACAGAAACACGAGTACCCAACCCGCATCCACCAGATCGAGGCTGAAGAAGAGTTGGACATCGACGACATAGACAGGCAAGTGAAGGACATCATTAACACAATCTGTTTTTAACTCGGATGTGAGACATATAATTCCACAAATCCCTATATGTTTGTGTTTTGTTACTTCATTACTCGCAGTGAACATATATTAAGTGTAAACTTTTTTATTTCATGTAGTTTTTAACTTTGTATTTTACAAGAAAGCGTGTATATGTATATGAACATTGAAAATGATGTGTATGAGCACGTGTATGAGAAATTTTGCTAGTGGGTCTTTTACTTCGCTCGTTGAACCGCCATTTTCCTGTGAACAGGTTCAACCACCGGTCACCGCTGGGCCTGATCCAGGAGTACAATGGCTTCCGTCAGGGGAGTCGCGAAACGTCGCTTGATGACATCCAGGAGGAAGAGGAGGAGTCGGACTGTATGTCCATCTACAGTCGCAGGGTCGGAGCCAAGAGTCTGGGCAAGAACAGCATCTATGAGGAGGCCGAGACGGTGTTCTCCTCTCATTCCATGATTGACATTACCAGGGACTGTGGAGGTGGGTCAGGATTGACTCCAATCCATGAGGATAGCAAAAGAAACAGTCCTGTGATACCAGAGGAAGATTATAGCGCTGATGAATCCGGCATTTCCGCTCACTCAGATGCTGAGGACAAGACAGGCTATACACCGTCTAGTTCTGATGAGTCACACAACAAGAAATGCTGGGATGGATCATCTGATTCTGCCATGAGGGACTCTGACGGATCCTCTTCTATGTGTTCTGATGCTGAGGTAACTGCTACTGTGGCCCAACTGCATATACCTAAAAATGGAAACCCTCCAAACGTGGTTTCCAGTGATGACATGAGTGGCGACGATGGTCAGCCATTAGCCAAGAATAGTCTCCCCGACTCTGATGATACCGGCTTGTTTTCGATCAGTGAAAATACAGATGGACATGGTTCTGATGAAGCTAGTCGAGAACGCCTTCCTCGATTTTCACTTCCGACAGCAGAAAGCCGAAGTTTGAAGAGTCTGGACATCCCCCCGGGTCACTCCAGGAAGTGGAGCAGCACCTCCTCAAGTGATGATGAAGCAGGAGTCACTGTCCCCAACGTCCATCGTTACAAGTCTAGAGGAAATCATGCTTATCTTCAGTCATCTCAGAACCAAGGGCCCAAACCTTCCACATCTGAAGACGACCACCTGTACTCTGAAATCACAATTGTCAGTGATGCTGACGAGTCTGATGCCGAGGATACTGACATGGTTCCACAAATGAGTGCCACATCTGCGGACCTACTCAAGAGAAGTCCTGGGCGAGGACAAACAAAGCAGGAGATTACAATCAGCTCGGGATCTCTTGCTGACATCATGCGACAAAGCATCAGCATGGGAACTTTCACCAGGAAAGGAAAGCTTATGACCCAGAAGAAAACGTGCAACCCGGTGTTTGACTCCTCCAGTATCAAAAAGGAAAGACAGGCAGCTGCCGAGAGGAGACTGTCTGTCACAAAACGACTGAGCCAGTCATCTGATGACGATATCCCTAGTCCGTATGACAGTTCAGACGATTCCAGGTCATCAAATGATAGCAGTAAACCCAAATGTGGGCAAAAGATTAAGGCGTTACAAGATATTCTGATCAAACAATCTCTTCCGTTTGCAAACCCTGCCTTCTTCATGGTATCACCAAAGAAAGAGGAGTCAGTATCTCAGCCTAGCAGTCCAATAGAAAAGAAGCCTGTTGACCATATCTATGAACCCAAGCCGAAAGTAGTGAACTCAGTACCAAGAACTGTCCCTCCCGGAACTGTGCCTCCTCCCCCACCCCCACCTCCCCCACCACCAAGTACTCTCCCTAAGGTGCAGAGACCAGTTGCAAAGTCGTCCAACTCGTCAAATATCATGCGTAGGGTGTCAGAAAAAGCTTACTGTAAGGGTAAGGATTCTGATGACTACTGTCTCGATACAGAGACGAAGACAAGGATTAAGTCCATCAAGTCCATGCTGCAGAGAGCCAGTAGCGTGACCGAGAAGGACAGTGCAGCCCGGACCTTACCAAGATGATGTTTTCACAATACTTTCTGAACCCAACGACATTGTGATGAATTCTATGACTGTGATATGTTGATAAGACTTTTCACTCTCTATGCCATAGTAGACGAGGCAGAATAACATGTAGAGCAATCGGTGACACTAGAGAGTAGGATGCCGGATGAGAGAAACAGCATTCTACATGCACAACTCTCCTTTTAGAGGGAAATCGGTGTATAGGAGTGAGTGACAGAGTGATGGGGATACGAGGTAAAAGTTGATGTTGATGACCTGGAGATACACATTGCGGACATCGGCGTCACCCTCAAGCTGAGGAACACGGTACACCGTGTGATGATACACCCAGAGACAGTGTACATAGAGGTTATGCTTGGAATATGTATGACCATTAACCTCCATTTGTAGTATTCAGGAAAGTCAAATCAAACATGCGCTTGTGTGACCATACTGTGATGACGCATCTGGAGAAAGACTGTACTCTGGAATCATGTGTGACCAATTGGAGTCACCTTTGCATCCACACATTGACAGTATATCATGGACCATTCGTACACCGTAGAGACGAAGTGTGTAGAGCCTCGTGTTAGAATTGTGGGGAAGACCACAAGCTAAATCTCTTTAATGTATGATCACGATTTGCTGGTTGCTTCACTGTAGGTGCGGACAGTGTGTAGACCACTGGTGGCTCCACGGAACAGTGATAGAGAGGAGAGATTGTCATGTGCTGCTGGCTCCACGATACAGTGATAGAGACGAGAGACTGACATGTGCTGCTGGCTCCACGATACAGTGATAGAGACGAGAGACTGACATGTGCTGCTGGCTCCACGATACAGTGATAGAGACGAGAGACTGACATGTGCTGCTGGCTCCACGATACAGTGATAGAGACGAGAGACTGACATGTGCTGCTGGCTCCACGATACAGTGATAGAGACGAGAGACTGACATGTGCTGCTGGCTCCACGATACAGTGATAGAGACGAGAGACTAGTATGTACTGCTGGCTCCACGATACAGTGATAGAGACGAGAGACTGACATGTGCTGCTGGCTCCACGATACAGTGATAGAGATGAGAGACTAGTATGTGCTGGCGGCTCCACGGTAAAGAGATAGAAAGAAGAGACTAGTATGTGCTGGTGGCTCCACGGTAAACAGATAGAGAGAAGAGACTAGTATGTGCTGGTGGCTCCATGGTAAAGAGATAGAGAGAAGAGACTAGTATGTGCTGGTGGCTCCATGATAAAGAGATAGAGAGAAGAGACTAGTATGTGCTGGTGGCTCCACGGTAAAGAGATAGAAAGAAGAGACTATTATGTGCTGGTGGCTCCACGGTAAAGAGATAGAGAGAAGAGACTAGTATGTGCTGGTGGCTCCATGGTAAAGAGATAGAGAGAAGAGACTAGTATGTGCTGGTGGCTCCACGGTAAACAGATAGAGAGAAGAGACTAGTATGTGCTGGTGGCTCCACGGTAAAGAGATAGAGAGAAGAGCCTAGTATGTGCTGGTGGCTCCACGGTAAAGAGATAGAGAGAAGAGACTAGTATGTGCTGGTGGCTCCACGGTAAAGAGATAGAAAGAAGAGACTATTATGTGCTGGTGGCTCCACGGTAAAGAGATAGAGAGAAGAGACTAGTATGTGCTGGTGGCTCCATGGTAAAGAGATAGAGAGAAGAGACTAGTATGTGCTGGTGGCTCCACGGTAAACAGATAGAGAGAAGAGACTAGTATGTGCTGGTGGCTCCACGGTAAAGAGATAGAGAGAAGAGCCTAGTATGTGCTGGTGGCTCCACGGTAAAGAGATAGAGAGAAGAGACTAGTATGTGCTGGTGGCTCCACGGTAAAGAGATAGAAAGAAGAGACTATTATGTGCTGGTGGCTCCACGGTAAAGAGATAGAAAGAAGAGACTAGTATGTGCTGGTGGCTCCATGGTAAACAGATAGAGAGAAGAGACTAGTATGTGCTGGTGGCTCCACGGTAAACAGATAGAGAGAAGAGACTAGTATGTGCTGGTGGCTCCACGGTAAAGAGATAGAAAGAAGAGACTAGTATGTGCTGCTGGCTCCACGGTAAAGAGATAGAGAGAAGAGACTAGTATGTGCTGGTGGCTCCACGGTAAAGAGATAGAGAGAAGAGACTAGTATGTGCTGGTGGCTCCACGATACAGTGATAGAGATGAGAGACTAGTATGTGCTGGCGGCTCCACGGTAAAGAGATAGAAAGAAGAGACTAGTATGTGCTGGTGGCTCCACGGTAAAGAGATAGAAAGAAGAGACTAGTATGTGCTGGTGGCTCCACGGTAAAGAGATAGAGAGAAGAGACTTGTGCTTGTGGTACGAGGATGTGTGGACATGTGTGGACACGGTTTGGAAGAGTAATTCTTGGTAAAGTAGCTGAGCAAGGTGACAACTGATTGCGCTATGACTTCTCTGACACTGCTGCAACGGGAAGAAGGTCAAGAGTCATGCCCCAATATTCACCTTCTATGATATGGATATACTTCTTGCACTATACGATATTGGTTGGCAGAGATGTTTATTTGGGGTCAACGTGAATAAAGATGCATGTACATGTCCAGTCATTATGACTTTTTAACTAAGCTGCTGTTTGCAATCCCCAAACCAAATGTTAAAATGATAAATATATACTACAAGTATTTAATGTAAATGCTGTATCGGCAGTTGTATCTGCTGAATGAAGGTTAGCACATGCATATTTTGAACAGTGTAAGGGAATAAGCATTGCCTTGTATATAAGAGATGTATTATTATCTGTTACAGTTGTTATGTACATAATGTTTTTGATTGTTATCTTGTCACACGAAGAGGGTGTTGTTAGCACGAAAAGGGTGTTGTTTGTACGAAGAGGGTGTTGTTTGCACCAAGAAGGTGTTGTTTGCATAGGTCTGTTAATGTATTAGAGATCTTGTTTATTATAACTAAAAGTACAGAAACGAGATATATTTGCATTAATGTGGTTTAAATGTTTTATTAGTTTAATTGTTTATTGATTTCATCCAACGAATCCATAAAAAAAACCCGTCAACCGACACTCCCGACCCTCACTGATTGTCAGACAACACAGCTAATATCTTGTTATGCATATTGTTATATATCACATTGCCATATTATTCATATATATTATCAGCTTTGTAATACAACTTATTTTTAATAAAACCTTGAATAATATTCGAGATGGTTGACTGCCAGTTGTTTGTAACGGACTGAAGTACAAAGAAGTAATGTCTACACAATGAACTGATGTGAGCAGCAACATATAATAGGGCGAGATGGTCACACATGTAAATATATAATGACCATTTCAAGGAAGAAGAATCTAAATGAATCATCAATGGAACAATATGTTTTTGCTGATGGTGGACAGTGATGATTATTAATCATAACCTAACTACCACAACACTAACCTAACGTTATACCGTAACACTTCCATAACACTATATTGTGACACTGAAATATAGTACCGTAACACTACGGTGATACTATACGGTAACACTACCAGAATGTTACACCGTAACTCTATGCCGTAACATTACCTAATATTATACCGTAATACTACCGTAAGATTAAACTGTAACATTTCAGGATAACACCACATAAACACTATTGTACCCCTACCGTATTATTATACCGTAACACTATAGTGATACCATACCGTAACATTACCGTTCATAGTCATTACCTTTAATATATTAGCAGATATAGGATCATTATTCAAGTCTCGCAGTGTATATCTATGCTGCACGCCCAAAAGAAATTGTGTTAATTTTTATCAGGTATTAGACTATGTTGTATTTGTTTGTTTTTTTAATAGTGCCACTGCACTGTAGCTCACATGGATATGAAGTCAACATTTATAATGTCAATAAAGACAGACACTAAAAAGGGGTTGCGGCCAGCATTGATATAATCTGCATAAATACTGAAGACTAAAAGTCAACACTACAATTAAATGATTTAAACAAGACATGATATCATCATACGGAGAAACATACATGCCAAAGTGCAGCTACCTCATTCAAATATGACTCTTTTAATTTAAGAGCATTGTTGGTCAACGCAAGGCCCATATTTGAAATATTGCAAAAAGAAAAACACCGCAAAAATACCCCCCAACATATGTGTTGCAACTAAACAAACATTACACTGCTGACGAGGCGGCCATATTGGAAATCGGATTCTAAACTCTTGAACAAATTCGAATGTCCTGATTGGTGGGAACAAGCATGGGACATTCATTGTCCTGATTGGTGGGAACAAGCATGGGACATTCATTGTCCTGATTGGTGGGAACAAGCATGGGACATTCATTGTCCTGATTGGTGGGAACAAGCATGGGACAAGCATTGGTCTTGTGGGTTTGGAGGAGATGATGTGTACAGTCTGAGGAAACGTATTTGAAGAGAATTAAGAGCCGGGACAAAGTATGAAGGACAAATAAAGGTCAAAATGGAAAATATCGCAAAAATGGAAGATCTGTGCTGAGCACCACTACTAACTACACATATACCGAAATCCATTTTGAAAAAAAAGAGTTAGATGTATATTGGCCATAAGAAAGTTCAGCTTGCAATTTGGTCGAAATGCAAAGGTTACATCGAGATCAAACTTCAAAACATTGGAAAAGCGGAACATATATGTTGAGCCCCGTTACTAACTACACTTGTTCCAAATTTCATTACAATTTCTTTTTCAAAAATGGCTGAGTAATGGGCAAAACTAGTTTTTTCCAATACAGATGAGGCGGACATATTGACAATCTCTTGAACAGTCCATTGAGATGGCATCATTGGTTGGAACAAGCATGTGAAATTAAAGCTACATCGGTCTAGTGCTTCCTGGGGAGATGATGCGACTACGAGGGATGCCTGACGACATACGTTCACTTGACTTTCAGTCAGGTGGGCTAAATATGCGCTTAGTCAACAATCTAGGAAAATCGAACGTCAGTGGAAATCCCAACCCCCCCCCCCCCCCCCCCACACACACACACACACCCCACACACACACACCCCACCCCACCACACCCCACCCCACCCCACCCCACCCCACCCCACCCCAACCCCTACCCATGAATATAAGATATGTCTCCAGTAATGATAACACGTGAAATTACGATTAATGTTTAAGGGGAGGAATTCAGCATATTTTACTCCCGCTTCAATCAATTGTTGAAACAACGAGGTAAAGTAGCCCTGAACCAGTTCTACTAAGCAATCGAAACTTTAAGATACTGTGACTACTGTCGTCGCATTGTTGGAACGGAGTCAAGATTGATAGGTTATCGAAACTATTGAATGTACTTTCAAGAGCCAAGTGTCACTCACAGAGCGATCAAATACAGATAATTCACAAACCACCTACCCCGTAGGGATTCCGGTTTAGAAAAGGTCCCTGCTGACATATGTTAGTCGTAAGGGAAGACTGAATGGATCAGGCTCGAGGACTTGACTGGTGTTTGTCAACGTGCCGTGACGGCATTGGACGTTGCCCAGAACATCAAACACTACATATATTGTCCGGTCCACACTCGATTATTCATAGATGGCCATAGCGTATATATTGCTGACAGCGTCAAGCAACAACACGCACAACAAAGCAACAACACTATATATTCCGTCACGGATATCTATGCCTAGAAACAGTCTGCACGGTGGTCGCGGCGCTAGGATTATGGCAACTTTTATAATTTAACACAGAGGCCTGACAGTTGTAGACTACAAGATCAGTTTGTGGAACGACTCTAGACAACGGGATTAAGACGTGTAGATCCACTGTGCTGCCCACGTGGGTGGAGCCCTTAAACCCACAGTGGGTGGGGCTTATGTCAGCAATGGACACTATCTTCGGCAAAACTAGTTGACATCTAAAGAAAACATCTCTGCGGCTGTCATTGCGTGATAAGATGTACAAAACATCATCTGCAGATGATGTGTAGAACATTTATATGTGGATTAAGAGTGTTTCGGACTGCATTTTCGAGTCTCCTTTTTTTATAAATCGTAATTTACGGAGTACACACGACTCGCTTATACTCACTATCCCTTATCAAGATATTGAAATGCCTTGGCTATATCCTTACGTTTCATAGCAATTTGACACCTTACACAGTAAAACCTCTTGGTACCAAAATCAATACTTATGCAGCGTTGTGTTTCGTGCAACTTCTAATCTGTCTCCGCGTATGGCAAAAGTGGGTCAGCTAATATTGCGTCACGGCGGGCTGTCAGTGTGCACATCATGGGTTCAAGCTGTCCATATGAGTTTCAATCAGCCATATACACCATAGCGGGATAAAACCAAATTCAGCTTCATTTCATCTCTGCCTTTTCTTAAGGACTTAAATACACTTAAGCCAAATAATAGGTTTAAGACCTCCTGTAAGGGACCTTTAACCAACTGAAAAGTCTGAAGCGCACAATGATCGGGTAGTCCCTTCCTGGACCCTCGAGGCTGTCATGAGCTGGTGCAGAGGCCTCTCCTGATCCCCTTCAACATGCATAACCCCATATATACTTATTTACTCTCTCTCTCTCTCTCCCTCCCTCTCTCTCTCTCTCTCTCTCTCTCTCTCTCTCTCTCTCTCTCTCTCTCTCTCTCTCTCTCGTAATGGCGGACAATCAGAGCCCAGTCGAGCTTCACGGCTGGCCAGTATTTTTGAGAACTTGAAAGGTGTGTTAGATACCCCATGTATTGTCAAAGCTGAAACCGTGATTGCTTGTTATAACATTTGCACCACTTTATATGATGCACAGTTACTTTTTCCGCTAGTATGTACATGCTATTTTATCAAAACCGGGAAGTCATGCATAACTGCTGGTGCGGCGAGGTGACCCCAAGTTGCACGTGCCCATCAGTGTGTGTTCCTCCTCCCGTCCTGCAGAGGTGTCTCGGCAACTTTGACACATAGAGGCAACTGTGTAATAATGAAAAATTTGGTGTGGCCATTACATGGTGTCATAGAGGTATATTACAAATGAGCAAATTGTTTCAACTGTGACAAGTCAGTAAAATAAGCATTGGTTTGTGACGTTTGGAGAGTGAACAAACTGGAGGAATGTGCAGTGATCAAGTACTTGCAGGGAAAGGTCCCCCACGAAGATATGAGTACAATACTAGGGAAGTGTGTCCCCTTCCTATGCCACCACAAATTAAAGAGGTGGGCCGGCAGGCAGCAGTGTGGCCTTGAAGACGACCCCCGTCTACACTCTAAATCTATGTGTTCTAATACAGAATACTGGACGCGTCCATGCGTTCTGCCACAGAATACGAATGTTCTAATTCGGGCAGCACGTGTTCTATTGCTGAACGCCTGTGATCTGTTGTAGAACGCGTGTGTTCTCTCCTGGGAGAAGTCCATGCACATTTGCAGAGATTATGTGCTGAATGTTGTTAGACAAATTTAAATTCGACCATATTTGTGTTTTCGGAATATTTATTTTTGAGAAGAAGAGAGGCTTGTAGATTGGTAAATAAAACAGAAAATGTGTATAAGAAGGGTTATATTTTGAGTTTGATGAATAATAAATAGTTTATTAACATGGCATACTTTGTGTTAATAATAACTCATATGTAGCCTGACTAAATACAACAAGAAACATTACTGAAATAAAACTAATTGCTAATACATGGAAATAACTTGCTTGCATTGGGGGCATTTACGTGTATCAGAACACTGGCATTCTGATGGCTAATTTTATGGGTGCTCTGGAACATATACGGTCTATTTGCTGAACACATGCGTTCTCTCCTAGAACGCATGTGTTCTGCTGTGTTCTATAATGATAAGCAGCACACTAATGTTATAGGCAAGAACACGTGTTCCATTAATAGAACATCGGGATTCTGTTTTTCTAACTAGCATTCAAAGCTGCCCATGCCCTGTGTAGTGACACCAGACATGATTCAGAGAATCCACAGTGTGGTGATGACCGACCAAGGAATGACTGAGCGTCATACTGCTAATTCAGCAGGCATTTCTCAGGAGAGAAAACACTCCTTTATTACAGAAACCTTGACAATGAAGACAGAATCACCAACAAACTCAACCTGTCTCGTCATAATCTAGCTGTTTGAAGCTGATCCAGAAAGTTTCTGGCAACGATTTGTGACTATGGATGAAGCCTGTGTTCACCACTTAAAAACCAAACAGTCTGCAGGTACTTGATCACTGCACGTCCCTCCAATGTGTCGTCTTTTCAAACGTCACAAACCTCCGCTTATAGTACTAACTTGATACGGATAAACAATTTGCTCAATTGACTCAATTTATATATACCTCTATGATTTCACATCCACAACAAAATATTTCGCTATTACGCAATTCCTTGTACGCGAGGCTTTGAACTTATCAGTCAACCGTGAAATCGTGGTCAAAATAAATTTCTTGAAATTTTACAGCTCTACACTGCTGATCAATGAACAATCATTTATACATTTTGCGCGAGATTGACAGGACAAAACACGTTTAAAGGTACAATCTAATGCAGCCAATCTGCATAATTCCTATTGACATAGATTTTATAAGTGTTACAAAATAATAAAACATATTATTTATTTATCTCCTAATGAACAGTGAAGATTCGCAATTTGTATGGACCACCTTCCTTGCACATTGCATCGCGTCAACGATCCGTTGTTTCGTCGAGCCGTTAATCTCCATTCGTCGCAGGCAGTCGCATTCCCAGTTTTATACGCAGCTTTTGTTTGGGTGTTGTTGTGAGACGAGAGAAGCCCGCCGGCGTTCAATTTCTTTCAGAGCACTTTTCAATTTGTCATCATGTGATTATACCTGGCAGAGTCCTCGTGAGGCTAGGAGCTTGTTCGGAATGTCAATTCTGAAGGTAATTTTGCATTTCTGTATTTGTTTCGTGAAAACTGTGTTTTGGCAGATCATTAAGACTGGATTGACGTGGTGTCAGGTTCAATGTTGCCAGGACTTGCAAGCTTGGGCCTGTCAACCATATACTAAACAGCGAGGAGAAAGGCCGAGTAAATGGTTCCCTGATAGCCGGCGTGATAAGCTTAATGGCTCAACACATAAAACTACAGTAAATCAATTTACAAGAATGGCTGTATAACAATTTGGAGAAAACGGGATATTGACTTATTTTTTAAATTAGGAAACTGGTCGTTTCGTTTCCTTTGCACGACAAATTTCGAAGTTCGTGTATTCATTTGTATGGAGCACCCACTGCGACTCATCATGTCCGAGAAGGTTTAAGACCATGGCCGTTATCGGGACTTCAAATATAATCTAGCGGAACAAAGATAAAATTAGGTACTCGTTTTATCAGGGAAGCCCAGCTTAACGCAGAATTTAACCCGTAACTAGGGACGCTTACGGCTAGAAACGCGTCTCGCCAAACGTTTGTGGCAGTAATAAGAGAAAGGTGACCTACGCGGTGATTTAATCCCATCATGCTCAGATCGCTCATTCGCCAATAGCTTAATTGGGGAGACGTTGTTGTTGTAGACTAGGTAATTACACGCTTGTTTAGGTTATAACAAAAAGGTTTACAGACATCAAATGCCTTTTTCTGAAAAAGAGTACAGTGCTATTTGGTTGATCAGCTGATTTGACACATGTCTGCTAACAGGTTGGGGAAATGACAAGATGAAATTGACAACTAGCAACGCCCTCTGCTCCATCTATGTTGTAGGAACATGAACACCATCAAGGTATTCCATGTCTGGTGCTTGTATGTTGTCCTTCCCTTTTTGCATTTGTTCCTTCTGGTGATTGTTTTTACTGATCACAGTTTAAATCCCATGATTGTCACCTGCTCATTATAAACACTATCACATCCTTGCTTGTTCTTAACCGTTAATCAGAATTGATTTCACCTGATGCTTCCTAACTTTAAACTATTTAGTGGGCCTGATCATTGTCGAAAATATTTCACAGGTATGTTTATGAAATCTCCCATTTGGTGAATGGTTTGGGTCGTAATAGGGTCCTTTCATTAGTTGATGTTTGCATCTTCATGTATGTATTTTACTGTGCATTTTATCTTACATATGACCTTGCTTAATGGCCTTGTGCAAAGACATTTAAAGTTTTAAAACTGAAGTGATATTGCTGGAATATTGCTAAAAGCGGCGTAGAACAAAACTCACTCCCTCACTCACTTAAACTGAATCTGTTTCTCCTACTTTGTGTGATGTAGGTTTTTGTGTTAGATTATTTCTTCAGGACGTTCCCCTTTGAGTTCATGGATGCATAAATAACCCCCTACATCATGATTGTTTTCAAGGAAGCCAACAAACAATAGGAGCTGATATCACCATCATGACAAAGAAGGAGGTAGAATTTAATATTTTTTTAACTGTTTTTTCTTAGTCTGACACAACAGCTTTTGCCTTGTCACGACCAGATGTCAATTTTACGTCCAACGTCTCACAATGTTTGCATGTCACAGATTAACATTTACACTTGTTGCCCTGGAGGCTGTTTGTATTTGCACACAAGTTTCATGATACTCCACACTTTAGATCTTTGAAGTTCAGTATAAATGTTATGTTTAAACAAATTCAATTGAATGATGATCTCTTTCTCCGATTTAACAGGTGAATAATAGTTTCTACTGCACTGGGCTGTTCAACATTGTTATTCAAGATGCAGATTGTTTATAAAAACCATGTTACAGAATGTTGTGAAAATATGCAACAAGTTAATGTATTCTATTTGAGGATGTAACAATTCCCTAGTATTTACTCTGTGCCACAGTATGAATGTCATGTATCCAGTCCAAACAACAGGGTTAATTGTAAAATACTTTTTCCTGACTTTCTGACTTCTATTTCTCCCTCAGCTTGTAATCAGTTAGCTCCAGTTTACTAAGTATGTTTTGTTTGGTTCTCAAGCAGTGCTCAAGATAGACACTGTATCAATGTATTGTACCGATGAAATCTAGTCAAATATGGACAGATTGCAAACTACAACCATATCAAATGTGCCTGCAAACATTACTTTATGCTCTCATGAATAATTGTTACTGTCTCTTGTCTATTTATCCTCAGAGGCGATCTCCAAAACATTGTTAAACTTCTGTTTTCATATTGGACATTTCCTTCTGCTTAAACTTGAATGTTGTTTTGCGTCAGCATTAAGTGGATTTTCTCCCAATCCTGCATTGCCATTGGCTAAAAATCATCTTGGTTATGTTTACATTAGCTTGGTACCAAACTCTGAATGTGCAGCACAAGGTCTTTGAATGATGGCAGTGCAATATCATACCAGTACTCATCAATTCTACAAAAAATCAGTACAGTTCTTATTAGTTTGACAAACAATGTCAGGTACTCATCAGTTCTGACAGTGATCAGTACTGTACTCTTATGGTTGAAACTTATCTGGAGCACTGTCAAGTATTCCCTTGATCTACTAGACCTGTATCGATGACTGACATCCCTGTCTACACATCTACTAGACCTGTATCAATGACTGACAGCCCTGTCTACACATCCTCTAAACCTGTATCAATGACTGACAGCCCTGTCTACATTTCTATAGACATGTATCAATGACTGACAGCCCTGTCTACACATCTAATAGACCTGTATCAAAGACTGACAGCCTGTCTACATTTCTATAGAACTGTATCAATGACTAACAGCCCTGTCTACTATTCTATAGACATGTATCAATGACTGACAGCCCTGTCTACACATCCTATAGACCTGTATCAATGACTGACAGCCCTGTCTACACATCTACTAGACATGTATCAATGACTGACATCCCTGTCTACACATCTACTAGACCTGTATCAATGACTGACAGCCCTGTCTACACATCTAATAGACCTGTATCAATGACTGACAGCCTGTCTACATTTCTACTAGACCTGTATCAATGACTGACAGCCCTGTCTATACATCCTCTAGACCTGTATCGATGACTGACAGTCCTGTCTACACATCTACTAGACCTGTATCAATGACTGACAGCCCTGTCTACACGTCCTCTAAACCTGTATCAATGACTGACAGCCCTGTCTACATTTCTATAGATATGTATCAATGACTGACAGCCCTGTCTACACATCCTCTAGACCTGTATCAATGACTGACAGCCCTGTCTACACCTCTACTAGACCTGTATCAATGACTGACATCCTGTCTACACATCCTCTAGACCCGTATCAATGACTGACAGCCCTGTCTACACATCCTCTAGACCTGTATCAATGACTGACAGCCCTGTCTACACCTCTACTAGACCTGTATCAATGACTGACATCCTGTCTACACATCCTCTAAACCTGTATCAATGACTGACAGCCCTGTCTACATTTCTATAGATATGTATCAATGACTGACAGCCCTGTCTACACATCCTCTAGACCTGTATCAATGACTGACAGCCCTGTCTACACCTCTACTAGACCTGTATCAATGACTGACATCCTGTCTACACATCCTCTAGACCCGTATCAATGACTGACAGCCCTGTCTACACATCCTCTAGACCTGTATGAATGACTGACAGCCCTGTCTACACCTCTACTAGACCTGTATCAATGACTGACATCCTGTCTACACATCCTCTAAACCTGTATCAATGACTGACAGCCCTGTCTACATTTCTATAGACATGTATCAATGACTGACAGCCCTGTCTACACATCTAATAGACCTGTATCAAAGACTGACAGCCTGTCTACATTTCTATAGAACTGTATCAATGACTGACAGCTCTGTCTACACATCTACTAGACCTGTATCAATGACTGACATCCCTGTCTACACATCTACTAGACCTGTATCAATGACTGACAGCCCTGTCTACACATCCTCTAAACCTGTATCAATGACTGACAGCCCTGTCTACATTTCTATAGACATGTATCAATGACTGACAGCCCTGTCTACACATCTAATAGACCTGTATCAAAGACTGACAGCCTGTCTACATTTCTATAGAACTGTATCAATGACTGACAGCCCTGTCTACTATTCTATAGACATGTATCAATGACTGACAGCCCTGTCTACACATCCTATAGACCTGTATCAATGACTGACAGCCCTGTCTACACATCTACTAGACCTGTATCAATGACTGACATCCCTGTCTACACATCCTCTAAACCTGTATCAATGACTGACAGCCCTGTCTACACATCTAATAGACCTGTATCAATGACTGACAGCCTGTCTACATTTCTACTAGACCTGTATCAATGACTGACAGCCCTGTCTATACATCCTCTAGACCTGTATCGATGACTGACAGTCCTGTCTACACATCTATTAGACCTGTATCAATGACTGACAGCCCTGTCTACACGTCCTCTAAACCTGTATCAATGACTGACAGCCCTGTCTACATTTCTATAGATATGTATCAATGACTGACAGCCCTGTCTACACATCCTCTAGACCTGTATCAATGACTGACAGCCCTGTCTACACCTCTACTAGACCTGTATCAATGACTGACATCCTGTCTACACATCCTCTAGACCCGTATCAATGACTGACAGCCCTGTCTACACATCCTCTAGACCTGTATCAATGACTGACAGCCCTGTCTACACCTCTACTAGACCTGTATCAATGACTGACATCCTGTCTACACATCCTCTAAACCTGTATCAATGACTGACAGCCCTGTCTACATTTCTATAGATATGTATCAATGACTGACAGCCCTGTCTACACATCCTCTAGACCTGTATCAATGACTGACAGCCCTGTCTACACCTCTACTAGACCTGTATCAATGACTGACATCCTGTCTACACATCCTCTAGACCCGTATCAATGACTGACAGCCCTGTCTACACATCCTCTAGACCTGTATGAATGACTGACAGCCCTGTCTACACCTCTACTAGACCTGTATCAATGACTGACATCCTGTCTACACATCCTCTAAACCTGTATCAATGACTGACAGCCCTGTCTACATTTCTATAGACCTGTATCAATGACTGACAGCCCTGTCTACACATCTAATAGACCTGTATCAAAGACTGACAGCCTGTCTACATTTCTATAGAACTGTATCAATGACTGACAGCTCTGTCTACACATCTACTAGACCTGTATCAATGACTGACATCCCTGTCTACACATCTACTAGACCTGTATCAATGACTGACAGCCCTGTCTACAATTCTATAGACATGTATCAATGACTGACAGCCCTGTCTACACATCTACTAGACCTGTATCAATGACTGACATCCCTGTCTACACATCTACTAGACCTGTATCAATGACTGACAGCCCTGTCTACACATCTAATAGACCTGTATCAATGACTGACAGCCTGTCTACATTTCTACTAGACCTGTATCAATGACTGACAGCCCTGTCTATACATCCTCTAGACCTGTATCAATGACTGACAGCCCTGTCTACACCTCTACAGACTTGTATCAAAGTCAAAATTCATTTATTCTCAGAAAAAACACCCACGGTGGTACATGAGATACAATTATATACAATCTTTATTATATACAAAATGACAGCATTTAACAAGAATACAAAAATATAGGATTCGTGGATACCAATACAATTTACCAATTGTATTGTACACATTGTTAAGGAATTTAGATAGGCCTTTTAGACCTGTATCAATAACTGTCGGCCCTGTCTACACATCTACTAGACCTGTATCAATGACTGACATCCCTGTCTACACATCAACTAGACCTGTATCAATGACTGACAGCCCTGTCTACACATCCTCTAGACCTGTATCAATGACTGACAGCCCTGTCTACACCTCTGCTAGACCTGTATCAATGACTGACATCCTGTCTACACATCGTCTAGACCCATATCAATGACTGACAGCCCTGTCTACACATCTACTAGACCTGTATCAATGACTGACATCCCTGTCTACACATCTACTAGACCTGTATCAATGACTGACAGCCCTGTCTACACATCCTCTAAACCTGTATCAATGACTGACAGCCCTGTCTAAATTTCTATAGATATGTATCAATGACTGACAGCCCTGTCTACACATCCTCTAGACCTGTATCAATGACTGACAGCCCTGTCTACACCTCTACTAGACCTGTATCAATGACTGACATCCTGTCTACACATCCTCTAGACCCGTATCAATGACTGACAGCCCTGTCTACACCTCTACTAGACCTGTATGAATGACTGACAGCCCTGTCTACACATCCTCTAGACCCGTATCAATGACTGACATCCCTGTGTACACATCCTCTAGACCTGTATCAATGACTGACAGCCCTGTCTACACATCCTCTAAACCTGTATCAATGACTGACATCCCTGTCTACACCTCTACTAGACCTGTATCAATGACTGACAGCCCTGTCTACACATCTGCTAGACCTGTATCAATGACTGACAGCCCTGTCTAAATTTCTATAGATATGTATCAATGACTGACAGCCCTGTCTACACATCCTCTAGACCTGTATCAATGACTGACATCCTGTCTACACATCCTCTAGACCCGTATCAATGACTGACAGCCCTGTCTACTCATCTACTAGACCTGTATCAATGACTGACATCCCTGTCTACACATCTACTAGACCTGTATCAATGGCTGACATCCCTGTCTACACCTCTACTAAACCTGTATCAATGACTGACAGCCCTGTCTACACATCCTCTAGACCTATATCAATGACTGACATCCCTGTCTACACATCCTCTAGACCTGTATCAATGACTGACAGCCCTGTCTACATTTCTATAGACATGTATCAATGACTGACAGCCCTTTCTACACATCTAATAGACCTGTATCAATGACTGACAGCCTGTCTACATTTCTATAGCACTGTATCAATGACTGACAGCCCTGTCTACATTTCTATAGACACGTATCAATGACTGACAGCCCTGTCTACACATCCTCTAGACCCGTATCAATGACTGACAGCCCTGTCTACACATCTACTAGACCTGTATCAATGACTGACAGCCCTGTCTACACATCTACTAGACCTGTATCAATGACTGACATCCCTGTCTACACATCTACTAGACCTGTATCAATGACTGACATCCCTGTCTACACATCTTATAGACCTGTATCAATGACTGACAGCCTGTCTACATTTCTACTAGACCTGTATCAATGACTGATAGCCCTGTCTACACCTCTACTAGACCTGTATCAATGACTGACATCCTGTCTACACATCCTCTAGACCAGTATCAATGACTGACAGCCCTGTCTACACATCTACTAGACCTGTATCAATGACTGACATCCCTGTCTCTGTCTACACATCTACTAGACCTGTATCAATGACTGACATCCCTGTCTACACATCTAATGGACCTGTATCAATGACTGACAGCCCTGTCTACACATCCTCTAGACCTGTATCAATGACTGACAGCCCTGTCTACACATCCTCTAAACCTGTATCAATGACTGACATCCCTGTCTACACCTCTACTAGACCTGTATCAATGACTGACAGCCCTGTCTACACATCCTCTAGACCTGTATCAATGACTGACATCCCTGTCTACACATCCTCTAGACCTGTATCAATGACTGACAGCCCTGTCTACACATCCTCTAGACCTGTATCAATGACTGACAGCCCTGTCTAAATTTCTATAGATATGTATCAATGACTGACAGCCCTGTCTATACATCCTCTAGACCTGTATCAATGATTGACAGCCCTGTCTACACCTCTACTAGACCTGTATCAATGACTGACATCCTGTCTACACATCCTCTAGACCCGTATCAATGACTGACAGCCCTGTCTACTCATCTACTAGACCTCTATCAATGACTGACATCCCTGTCTACACATCTACTAGACCTGTATCAATGACTGACATCCCTGTCTACACCTCTACTAGACCTGTATCAATGACTGACAGCCCTGTCTACACATCCTCTAGACCCATATCAATGACTGACAGCCCTGTCTACATTTCTATAGACATGTATCAATGACTGACAGCCCTTTCTACACATCTAATAGACCTGTATCAAAGACTGACAGCCTGTCTACATTTCTATAGCACTGTATCAATGACTGACAGCCCTGTCTACATTTCTATAGACACGTATCAATGACTGACAGCCCTGTCTATACATCCTCTAGACCTGTATCAATGACTGACAGCCCTGTCTACACCTCTACAGACTTGTATCAAAGTCAAAATTCATTTATTCTCAGAAAAAACACCCACGGTGGTACATGAGATACAATTATATACAATCTTTATTATATACAAAATGACAGCATTTAACGAGAATACCAAAATATAGGATTTGTGGATACCAATACAATTTACCAATTGTATTGTACACATTGTTAAGGAATTTATAGAGGCCTTTTAGACCTGTATCAATGACTGTCTGCCCTGTCTACACATCTACTAGACCTGTATCAATGACTGACATCCCTGTCTACACATCTACTAGACCTGTATCAATGACTGACATCCCTGTCTACACATCTAATGGACCTGTATCAATGACTGACAGCCCTGTCTACACATCCTCTAGACCTGTATCAATGACTGACAGCCCTGTCTACACATCCTCTAAACCTGTATCAATGACTGACATCCCTGTCTACACCTCTACTAGACCTGTATCAATGACTGACAGCCCTGTCTACACATCCTCTAGACCTGTATCAATGACTGACATCCCTGTCTACACATCCTCTAGACCTGTATCAATGACTGACAGCCCTGTCTACACATCCTCTAGACCTGTATCAATGACTGACAGCCCTGTCTAAATTTCTATAGATATGTATCAATGACTGACAGCCCTGTCTACACATCTACTAGACCTGTATCAATGACTGACATCCCTGTCTACACATCCTCTAGACCTGTATCAATGACTGACAGCCCTGTCTACACGTCCTCTAGACCCGTTTCAATGACTGACAGCCCTGTCTACCCATCTACTAGACTCGTATCAATGACAGACATCCCTGTCTACACATCTGCTAGACCTGTATCAATGACTGACATCCCTGTCTACACATCTGCTAGACCTGTATCAATGACTGACAACCTGTCTACACATCTGCTAGACATGTATCAATGACTGACATCCCTGTCTACACATCTGCTAGACATGTATCAATGACTGACATCCCTGTCTACACATCTACTAGACCTGTATCAATGACTGACAGCCTGTCTACACCTCCACTAGACCTGTATCAATGACTGACAGCCTGTCTACATTTCTACTAGACCTGTATCAATGACTGACAACCTGTCTACACCTCTACAGACTTGTATCAAAGTCAAAACTCATTTATTCTCAGAATAAAACACCCACGGTGGTACATGAGATACAATTATTAACAATTTTTATTATATTCCAAATGACAGCATTTAACAAGAATACAAAAATATAGGATTCGTGGATACCAATACAATTTACAAATTGTATTGTAAACATTGTAAAAGAATTTAGATAGGCCTTTTAGATCTCTTACACTGTTTGTGGTCATAATTTTCTTAAATTGGGACATATTTTGAAACTGAAGATAATGCTTATTTAGGAATTTATATCGCTGATGGTGGAAAGCTTCACATCGGAATAAATAGTGAAATTCATCTCCCACAGCAATAGAATCACTGAGTGGACACTGGCGGTCTTCCCTTGGAATGTTCAACCATCGACCAGTTTCAATGGGTAATCTATGGTTAGAAGTTCTGAATTTTAATATAGGGAGAAATATTGATTTTGAGAGCAATAGATATTTCTCAAATGAAGGTTGATTCTTCAGGTACTTGTAATGCGACCCTTTGGAGCTTCATTCAGCAGTGGATTTCCACTTCTGACGGAATTGAGATTTATATATATATTTTCAACCATTGAGGCAAGCCATGGGGTGGAACATACCGATGGGTTTTGAAATACATATGATAGTCCGCAATTATCTAATACATTCTTAATAAATTCTAACCATGGGACATTTTCGACTTCTATATATGGATAGTATACATGTATTTGTCAAGTATTTGGAACAGTTTATGATACACTTCTGTGAAAGCAAGGTTATGCCAAAAGGAGATAACACGTTTATAAACTTTAATACTTAGTGGTTCCCTACCCAGTTTGCTATACAGCATAAAGTTTGGAGTGTTGTTTTTTTCGGTCCAGTAGCTCATTTAAGAAATTTTAGATGTACCCTTTCTATAATAGTTAGATTCTCATATCCCCAGATCTCGACACCATATTATAGTATAGGGACGATGATTGCATCAAAGATAAGAGGCAATCTAATGGCATAGTAACATTTTGGGACTTTGTGAGTAAGCTGAACATGGCTTTAGTTGCGTTTTCTGACAGCGATTTGACTGCTTATATACATCGTCTATTCCTGTGTAGTTTTAGGCCAAGGTAGTTATATGAATCTAGAGTTTCGATAGGGTCGGAGCCGATAGTGAAATATAATTTCAATTTGTTTGCAGGACCAGCACCAAAGATCATAACTTTTGTTTTTGTTAGATTAACATTTAACTTCCATAGATCACTGTAGTCAGAAAACTGATTTAACGATTTTTGTAGGTCTTTAGGATTATCACTTATTATAACTGTGTCATCAGCATAGAGCAGTATTGGGAGCTGCAAAAATACAGTTAGGTTAGTATCGATCAGATTTCCAAGGTCAACACATTTACACTCATTGTTCAGCAGATATTGTTCGAGAACATTTTGGAATAATGAACACAGGAGAGGGGAAAGGTTTTCACCCTGTCATAAACCATCATGACAAATGAAATCGCCAGAGAACTGGTTATTAATGCTAATTTTAGATTTGATGTTGTGGTACATATTCTTGACCAGGGTGAAAAACTTTCCTTCAATTCCAAAAGTTTTGGAAGTTTATGCCATAGACCAACTCTCCATACTTTATCGAATGCTTTAGTGAAATCTACATCAACATTTGCATTGCAAAGATGTTATCACAAGTAGAAAACCCTTTTCTTAAACCTGCTTGCGTAGGATTTAAAATGTTATTATCATCAACAAATTTAGTTAATCTGTTATTTAATATTTGGGTGAAAAGTTTGCCGAAGCAACTCAATATAGTTATAAGTCTGTATGAATTAGGATCTAGGCGATTGCCCTTTCCTTTATAGATTGGGTTCACAATCCCCGTAAGCCATGTATCTGGCAACAGTCCAGAAGATAATATAACATTAAAGAAATTTGTAAGAAATGGGACTAGGGTGTCAATAGCATTTATAAAATAATCATTCTCTACAAAATTCTGTCCTGTAGCTTTATACCTCTTCAGGCCTTTAATTGCAAATGTAATTTCTTCGGCTGAAATCTCAGTGTTAAGAACTGTAGTATCTAATGTAAGGTTGCCTAGCCAGTTGTCATCAATGGTTGTATCATGTTGAACGTTCATTAATTTCAGTGAAGTAGGCGTAAAAACTATCTATATCTGGTGTAATTTCTGTTATATTACTATCATTTTGGCGAACATTTATTGTTTTTCTGGAAGGTGATATGTATAGTATTTTGTAACTTTTAATCCATTTATCAATACACCTTTTATAATTCTTAGACATTTGGCAGTAATGAGCTCTATTTAAAGGTGAATTTGATTTCCTAATTTTATTTTTAACTTTTTAAAACTTTTAAAAAATTTTTAAGCTGGATTCTACATTCCTTGCCAAACCAAGGCATGTCCTATTTCTTTTTATGGTCAGTATACGTTTTAACATTCTTCCAGATCGTGGGCCATGCCGTTGATCGCTCCCGATAGCTGTATCAATGACTGACAGCCTGTCTACTTTTCTATAGACCTGTATCAATGAGTTACAGCCTGTCTACATTTCTATAGACCTGTATCAATGACTGACATCCCTGTCTACATTTCTATAGACATGTATCAATGACTGACAGCCTGTCTACATTTCTACTAGACCTGTATCAATGAGTTACAGCCTGTCTACATTTCTATAGACCTGTATCAATGACTGACATCCCTGTCTACATTTCTATAGACATGTATCAATGACTGACAGTCTGTCTACATTTCTATAGACATGTATCAATGACTGACAGCCTGTCTACATTTCTATAGACATGTATCAATGACTGACATCCCTGTCTTAAGGGGCATTCACACGATACAACTAGTTGTATACAACTTGTTGTATGCAATAAGTTGCACAAACTGAAGTTGTATACAACTTGGCATTCACACGGCGGCGAGTTGCATACAACTCGGGTCTCGCGAGATCTCTGACAAAAAGCTTGTGATTCACTACATTATTGCTGGAATCCTTGTTGCCGAGTTAATGTTCAGACGCATAGCTTTGAAAAATCAACGCTATGAGAATTGCGGTCGCGCGGTACTGGACCAACCTCTGACTTTGCAATTTAACGGACATGTATATTATTGAATTTTTAACCCCATGATGGAAAATTCGAGACTGGTTTGAAAAGCAAAAAGTGTTAAATTTTGTCCAAGTTTCTGTTTAGCTAACGAAAAAGCTTCTAAAATATGTAGCCACATTTGATCGTACATAGATAAAGTACAGTGGGACGAAATGTTTTATTGGACAGCTTTATGTAAACTGTGAGCGAAACAAAATACTGTCTTATATCCGAACAACATCATGACAGATATATAAGATTTGTACGATTATGTATAACGTGACACATTATATACGAAAACGTACTTGTTTTATGTGGCGAAAACAAATTTTCCGCTTTGACGTCAAAACACGAAGGCGATGTCCACATGTACAAAGACAAAAAGGGACATAACTCCGCAATTCTTAACCTAAGTCATTGCAAAACTCGGTATCCGTCATGTCCGTGGTGAGCATCTGCTTTGGATCAGCACAGAATTTCAGATTTCGTTATAATATAGAAGAATGACCTATAAAAATCCTGAAAATGCCCTTTGGCCAGTTGAAACCAGATACTTTTAGCTTATATCCCACTTTATAGGAAACGTTGAAATCGGTACCACAAAAAAGTAACAACTATATTACCACTAATTTTCGTTCGACTAAAAGAACACAATGTTGGGCTTTATCACTACAACAGCTCCACAACCCCACACTCCACCCCCACCCTACAACGCACACCCCAACCCCAACAGACCATGACCCACCACCACCCTGGAATCTCAAGTGGTCTATTTTGAAATGCGCACATGTGGCACTCTTTAGCTGTCAATGTTCCGCCAATTAAACGATAAAATCCAAATGTAAAACAAATAGTTGTCCACACATGAGTTATACATTAATAAAAATATAACGTGACGAATTTCCTTCAGGTATACATTTACTTTAATTTAAGAAATGAAGGGCATGTTTTATTTAACCTGTCTATATAAATTTGCCACAATGAATATTTCACAATTCCCCAAAGGAAATATGTATATGCTGCAGTGTGGTACATTCACAAAGCATCTTACAGGAAGAATAACACGATGAATATCAATTTTCTTATGAGTTTCATAATTTTCTATGGCATATTAGATTATATTAGAAACTACTACATACATGTACCCATTTTGCAGCAGTGCATTATTTTACTGGGTGAAAAGATACTGAAGAGATATGCAAATTATAATTGAAGATTGACACAGTAAACTACTTCATGAACTGAATGCGTTGTGTACTAGTTCACCCGCACCTCAAAGGAAATAACAAATATGTACAACGATGTTGATGTTGACGTATACTAATATGACATCACTACTGGTAACCTCCCATCAAAACATAGCGAGTTCACTGATAGCAGTACGTGGAATGTTTGGAGTAGATTTTACCGTAATCCTGGGATCACACATACATAAATGAGTTACGTAAGTTAAGTAATCAGAATCAATCTGAAATCAACAAGTTCTGTTTGTTTTTATGTTTCCATTCTCGCCTTGATACTACGTGGAAAGCCAGACCAATACTGTCGTCAGTGTGTGTGATTTTGCGTCAATATCATGGCGTCACGTGGAACGATTTCTGTTGAAATTTTCAAAAAAAGTATCTAGACTCTTATTATTTATTCCTCAATCCTTGCAAGGATTGTATATTCGTAATAATCCGAGCTAATGTAGGCAACAAATTGACGACTAAATCTCTCGGAATAGTAGAAAATGTTAAGTAAAACTAGAAGTTTGCTTTGTTTACATATTTTTTAAATGAGAAGGCCCACTGGTAGGTTTCAGAGCACAGGATTTGGTTTCACACTTGAATATTGCGGTTGATTTCATTTGGACCGTTTGTATTAGTGACTTAGACAAAATGTCAATTGATTCTTAATGGTATGATGAATTCAGGGATGTATGTATCATAGCTGAGTGTGAAATACATGTGATGTGATAGGCACTCGTCAAACGCGAAAAGAACCGTGATTTTCCAACGCTATCAACATGGCGGTTCGGTCCAGAGTTTTTATGTTTCGAAAACGAATATAGGGTTATTGGAGTCTTTTCGGAATGATGATTGGTGTTTTGACAAAGAGCAGACACCAATGGTTTGTAATTGAAATTCTCATGTAGCTATACCTTATTTGAATAAATAATAAATTTAGAACAGTGAATTGGTAAAATGCGAAAATGGCAATATTTTCGCTGTACACTATTTTCAGATGTCGTTAGTGATACATATGCTTTGCCTAAAATAGTTGTTAATGGCATCACATAATAGATACTTTCCCACAGAATCTAAACCTGTGACGTGTATTTGTGTGTATGATGTATTTTAAGTTTTAGAAACATATTATGGACCTAATCTCATCTTGGTCTACACGACAGTGTACAGTCACATAGCCTGTCGTTTCAAATAACACTATGAACAGTTTAACCTGGAGAATTAGACTGATGCAAATGTCAAAATATATAATTTGGTACAGTGGTATTCTACGTACCTACTTTTCATAGGTCCTTAACTGAGTGGTGACACTTAGGATACTGAAAAGCAGAAGTTACCGACGTGAATCGGCGTCGCCATTTTTGTTTACAAATTGACGTGTAAATGTCACGTGATTTTCATACGCGTTTTGCTTGGCTGCGTTCATACAACTTGTCGCATGAAAATAGAGCATGTCCTATTTCGTACAACTCACGTTGAACTCACGTTGGACCGACTTGCCCGTTCACACGATGCGACGAACAAATTGTATACAACTAGTTGTACCGTGTGAATGCCCTTTTTCACATCTACTAGACTTGTATCAATGACTGACAGCCCTGTCTACACATCTACTAGACCTGTATCAATGACTAACAGCCTGTCTACACCTCTATAGACCTGTATCAATGACTGACAGCCCTGTCTACATTTCTATAGACATGTATCAATGACTGACATCCCTGTCTTACACATCTACTAGACCTGTATCAATGACTAACAGCCTGTCTACACCTCTATAGACCTGTATCAATGACTGACAGCCCTTGTCTACACATCTACTAGACCTGTATCAATGACTAACAGCCTGTCTACACCTCTATAGACCTGTATCAATGACTGACAGCCTGTCTACATTTCTATAGACATGTATCAATGACTGACATCCCTGTCTTACACATCTACTAGACCTGTATCAATGACTGACAGCCTGTCTACACCTCTATAGACCTGTATCAATGACTGATAGCCTGTCTACACCTCTATAGACCTGTATCAATGACTGACAGCCTGTCTACACCTCTATAGACCTGTATCAATGACTGACAGCCTGTCTACACCTCTATAGACCTGTATCAATTACTGACAGCCTGTCTACACCTCTATAGACCTGTATCAATGACTGACAGCCTGTCTACACCTCTATAGACCTGTATCAATGACTGACAGCCTGTCTACACCTCTATAGACCTGTATCAATGACTGACAGCCTGTCTACACCTCTATAGACCTGTATCAATGACTGACAGCCTGTCTACACCTCTATAGACCTGTATCAATGACTGACAGCCTGTCTACACCTCTATAGACCTGTATCAATGACTGACAGCCTGTCTAAACCTCTATAGACCTGTATCAATGACTGACAGCCTGTCTACACCTCTATAGACCTGTATCAATGACTGACAGCCTGTCTAAACCTCTATAGACCTGTATCAATGACTGACAGCCTGTCTAAACCTCTATAGACATGTATCAATGACTAACAGCCTGTCTACACCTCTATAGACCTGTATCAATGACTGACAGCCTGTCTACATTTCTATAGACATGTATCAATGACTGACATCCCTGTCTTACACATCTACTAGACCTGTATCAATGACTGACCGCCTGTCTACATTTCTATAGACATGTATCAATGACTGACATCCCTGTCTTACACATCTACTAGACCTGTATCAATGACTGACAGCCTGTCTACACCTCTATAGACCTGTATCAATGACTGACAGCCTGTCTACACCTCTATAGACCTGTATCAATGACTGACAGCCTGTCTACACCTCTATAGACCTGTATCAATGACTGACAGCCTGTCTACACCTCTATAGACCTGTATCAATGACTGACAGCCTGTCTACACCTCTATAGACCTGTATCAATGACTGACAGCCTGTCTAAACCTCTATAGACCTGTATCAATGACTGACAGCCTGTCTACACCTCTATAGACCTGTATCAATGACTGACAGCCTGTCTACACCTCTATAGACCTGTATCAATGACTGACAGCCTGTCTACACCTCTATAGACCTGTATCAATGACTGACAGCGTGTCTACACCTCTATAGACCTGTATCAATGACTGACAGCCTGTCTAAACCTCTATAGACCTGTATCAATGACTGACAGCCTGTCTACACCTCTATAGACCTGTATCAATGACTGACCTGGATAATGTTGGCATCTGTTATCAATACTGTACCTGGACAGTAAGAACAATTGGGAAAATATTGGTTATGTTTTCACTTGAACAGTGCAGCTCAAACTTATACCTGCATCTTTTCAGAATCAATCGAAATGATTTACGTTTGACAAAGAAACATGCTATAAATCCTTGCATTACTCCCACACTGGGTTGTGAACAGCAGGGTATGCAGCCTGGAAACCAGAGACAGGTTTCATCAGGACTCTGTTATGTACTTACATAGGCTAGTGTGGGCTCGGATTGTTAGTTATTGTCCCTGTTCGAAAATCCTACAATGCCAGACTTAATCCCATATCTAATAGTTAAGGAAAAGCCAATATTTCCCAAAGTAGTTTATGAAGTTAAGGTGTTTCACAGGATCGGTTTCATGTTTGCATGCTTCTACTTGTTTGGCATAGAAAGTCACCACAGAGGGATCGTTTCTAAGAATCATCTGGGACTGCATGAGACTAACAGTGTTCACCAGAACTCTCTGAAGTGTCACACTCTAGCTAGTTCGGACAGGATACACCACAGGGGGAGGATTGACTCATCATGCTCATTTAGAGAAATGGGAGATCTTCTAATGTAGATACAATGTAATAACAAATGTAAATTGTAGATACAATGTAATAACAAATGTAAATTGTAGATACAATGTAATAACAAATGTAAATTGGTCACTATCAATGTGAAATTTGATATCAAATATTAGTTTATATGATGATTTACCATTTAAACTGTATTTCCTGTTCTGCTAGGCATTGTTTTATATGCAGAAATTATGATTACCATATGTATTTTCTTGAAAAATGGCAACCATGTTAACACACTCATTTTCTACCATTCTAACTTTGCTTCCGTTAAAAAATACAACTTCAAAGAATATTGATGCAACGATTGGAAGTATTGTATTTGAAACTATTATTTTATCAGAATAATATGTTCTAATATTATGTCATTAGTTGGAGTTTTTACCATATGTATTTAAAATAATAATAACCATAACTGATTGCTATTGCCGGATATTGTTTATGTATGGAACAATTTGACCCGCCACTGTTAAGACTTCCTGCAGACCTGTGAAAATGTAATGTTGACATATAATAGTCAAACTACAACAAATAGGAATTAAATGAGTCTGAGTGTGGCATTTATGATATAGGTATTCATTCTCTGTAAACTAAAGTTCATTTCAAGGCATCAATATTGGTAATCTGGATGTGGTTGCTGTCAATAACAGTGAGTCACTTCACACACAATTTCGCAAAATTAATGTAAGCAATATTGAATGAAATTTAAATATATTTTATAAAATAGGTTACAAACATAAGTGCATATAAAATTAAATTGGTTAATTCAGTATGGATTTGTTGACATGGTATTTCCAGTGTTACGTGCTCATGGTAATGTCTTTAGTTAGCTTTAGGGAAAAAACATCAAAACACAATGTGGTGTGTTTAATGGCAAGAAGTGCACACTACACTCAAGAAAATATGGTATTTGTTTTGAAAGTGATCCTTTATTTTATTTTAATTTATTTTTGCTTACATGGATGTCCAACAGTAACTGTCAAATATGAGGTGGACATGACCAGATACCAGGGCTGGGATGAGTCCAAAATTACTACCTGGATACCCCCCCCCCCCCCCCCCCCCCCCCCTGGGTGCATAGTCAGAAAGAAATGCGAACATTAGTGACTTGTAGTGTAACCATGGAGTTCTAGATAATTTTGTCATTAAACAATATATCACGTGACTAACCATGGGCCCTAGTCAGTACCCACCCGACCTGGGTACCCATGTTACCCTGTCCCAGCACTACCAGATACAAATGTCTGATTGGCCAAAAAGTCTGCAGTCCCTGGCCTCTTTCTACTTCTAGGAGATAACAGAGCACTATTGTCAACTTCAGGTTGGCATTTTTATTGGCAGCCAAAATCTTCCAGAGCACAACCCTAGATCAGACAAAGTCATCATTATCCTAGGTGATATTAGACCACAGTTAGATCATCATACCATCATGCTCTGTTAATGCACTCATGTTTCACTTCTAATTGGACTTGTTGTCTCACAAGACTCGTAATTTACCCAGTTTGGAACATGTTTGTTATCTCTTGCCTTGATGTAAAATTGTCTTGTATCTCACAGATGGCTATAATACAGATTACTGTAGATTTGACAGTGCTAAACTGAAATATGCAAACATAGGGTCATTGATGTTCCTAATGTAAAACATCTTTTGTTTTAAAACAACTGTACACTGGGTAATTGGCTTTGTGTTGAGACACTGAACATGCTGAAATGGCTTCGTAAGCTATGCTATGTACATGATGTAGTGCAGGAGTTAACATGCTGTGACACACAAGACAATATGGCTGCCATGTTGTCAGAGTCATATTATTGTATTTCGAAACTCTTGTTTGCTATATCAGTATTAAGAATTTAGTCAAGGTGTAACTGCCCAGGGTAATTGATAGAGTTTCTCTGTTAGACTGTCCAGGTTTACTGGAACATAAGTGTGCATGACTATTGTGGTTGCTGCATATACCTAGCTTTACATGTCTGCAGCAGTAGCAGCACCCTGTGCAGAGGAGGGACCTCACCACCTTCCACCCCAATCACTAGCAAGCTTCTCTGTGTGTAGTATGTCCTACAATCAATCAATACTTGACAGTCAGTGTGTTGTCTGCTGGCCCTACGTGTGACTCACAGGAATCAGGTGTGTTTGTCTGTCTGTCTGTTTAGTGTCTGTATGCGTCTGCTGTCTGTCTGTGTCACCAGTGTTCAAAATATTAGTTAACTACGATATCTTTGTTAGGACTTTGGTGATGCTGAGTCATCAATTATTGTTTGTTTGTCCGTGTTTACACTATGGCACAGGTATTTTTCCATCTCTTTAAAGTCTGACCACCTGCATACCCCATCATCTCAAAACTGAACATTTATTAGATCGGTAATAACTAAATGTTATCATGACCATGTACTGTTAACATCACTACCAAGTTGGGTATTAATCTTTTGCTATATATTTTTGGGAGGCACTATGAATTGTCCTCAACCTACATGTCAACACTACCTAACAAAACACTTGCCTCATAGGCTTGAAAAGTGTAATAAATGTATTGTGTTATAGATTAAAAAGGCAGAGAACTTTTTAGATAGGTTATTTTCTATGACAAATTCCGCATGTTATTTGTAGGTCCTACAAGAGATTTATGTCATTGTATCATGTTGACTTGTCTGTATGCGCAGCACTGTTTCAGTAAACGTCATATCTAACCCCATTACTCCTAGCATATGTGACCTGGTAAATATCACCAGTGTCAGGATTTACAATCCTACATTTGTGTTCCAACGTAAAGCCCACGTCCACTTGAGAGTGAATTGAGCTGAGGTATTTACGTTCCATTCTCTGTCTACCATCACACTACAGTCTGCAGGCTATTGTTGGTCTCCCTGTCAAGCACCATTGGTATTGCTTGCAAAGTAAGTGTTTACTTAATCATAAGTGTATTGTTGTTTCTGATTGGTTGACAGGTATATTTGAACTGGGCCAATTCTGTCCTGAGTGAGGTGGGCCACTATGTGGAGGGCGTGTCTGCCGTACAGAATGGACGTGTGCTGTGTGAACTCATCGACATCCTCACCAACACAGCTGGACTGGTGGGAAATGTTCAGGTGAGGACTGTCAGCTGCTCACTTCACTAGAACATGCAACGACAACACTATTAATGAAATGTAGTTGCATATATATACACTACCTATAAAATAAAGGCACTTTATGTATACACTACCTGTAAAATACAGGCACTATATACACTACCTATCAAATACAGGCACAATATGCGCTATCTATAAAATACAGGCACTATATACGCTATCTATAAAATACAGGCACTATATACACTACCTATAAAATACAGGCACTATATACACTACCTATCAAATACAGGCACTATATACACTACCTATCAAATACAGGCACTATATACACTACCTATCAAATACAGGGACCTGAAGATCCATGCTTGTCGTTAAAGGAGACTAACGGGATCAGGTGGTCAGATTCGCTGAATTGGTTGATGCATGTCATCTTATCCCAATTGCATTGATCGATGCTCATGATGCCAAACAGGAGTGGTGTAACGATACGGCGAGACAGTATTGTATCCCGATGCACAGCCCACGATACGATGCATCGATTTGGAAAGCATGTATCGCGATACATACGATATTTTCATAACACAGTTTTACTTACCGTATTTTCTTGAGTATAGTGCGCACTTTTTTCTCCAAAAAAAACAACAGCTGTGTAGAAGGGCGTGGGCATTATACACGAATTAATGAGTTTTGATGTTTTTTCCCCCATGGAAAGACATTACCGTGAGCACGTAACACCGGAAATACCATGTCAACAAATCCATACTGAAGTTCGCAAATTATTCATGTAATTACACTGTCTGGCTATAAAAAGTGTTCTTTGTATATCTGGACTTATGTTTGTAACTTATTTCATTAATTTTATTCAAAATTCCTTTTAATATTGTTTTAATTAATTTTGGTGAAATCGTGTGTGAAGCGATCGCACAACTCACCGTTATTAACGGCAACCACAGTCAGATTACCGCTATTGACGCCTTGAAACGAACTTTAGTTGACAGAGAAAGGATACATATATCATAAATACCATACTTTGATTCATTAAAAGTCATATTTGTTTTTGTTGGACGATTCTATATCAACACGTAATTCTCGCAATCATGTGCACGGGAGCCTTGACAGTGACTGGTCAGACTGGTTCCATGTAAAAAATAAAACCGGCAATAGCGATCAGCTGCTTCGCTTAGGGTTATTATTATTTTAAATATGTTTAGTAAAGCTGCATCTAAATTAACAAGATATTGGAATATATTATTCCTGATAAAAATATAGTTTCAGATACAACTTTTGCCGATCCTTGCATTAAAATCCTGTAAAGTTATATCATTGGGTGTGTCTTGACAGAATCACCGGTAGATTCCAAGAAAACGTGTGTACAGCTGATTGCTGTGTCCGGCTTAGTTTACGAGAAAATACACAAGGTAATCTTAATCCCTGGATATAAAACAATGCCTAGCCGAACAAAAAGTACAATTTAAACAGTAAATCAACATGTCTGGTGATTTTTTATCTCAAATTTCGAATCTCTACTGACGAAGTTTCTCATCACCCGTTCGTTTGCCGGACTTCGCTGAAGGGGTACGGTGTAATTTTTTTCTGCGCATAATATTCAAATTTCTTTTTTTTCCAAAATATTGAACCCGCTAGAGGGGGTGCGCATTATACATTGGTGCGCACTATACTCAAGAAAATACATGAAATACGTTTAACAGTTTCAAAGCCAGTTTGTTGTTTCAGTAAAACATACTGTATTGCTGACAATTTGCTACAACAGTAAATAAACACCTTATACCTTCTTCAACTGTACTTGTCACATCTTTAAGAGAGCAGAAAAACATCAACTTGGCTTAGCTTGTACCAGTAAACACTGTATCGTGATATGTATCGTATCACGACCCCTGTATCGTTACACCTCTACCAAACAGTAGATTGTCAGAGCCCACCTCAACAAAGTGATCTTAGCGCTTAGGCGGAAAGTAATGCCCATATTTTATACCTTAACATAGACTTACGGCAATCATAGCAAGGATAACTTTGTGGAACAGGCCCCTGGTCTAGACTCTATTGGTTACAGATCACTGTCATATAGATTGAAGTGTGGAGTGTGAAGTGGGTGACCCTATGGGGAGACTGTGAAGTGGGTGACCCTATGGGGAGAGTGTGAAGTGGGTTACCCTATGGGGAGGGGGTGAAGTGGGTGACCCTATGGGGAGACTGTGAAGTGGGTGACCCTATGGGGAGGGGGTGAAGTGGGTGACCCTATGGGGAGAGTGTGAAGTGGGTGACCCTATGGGGAGAGTGTGAAGTGGGTGACCCTATGGGGAGACTGTGAAGTGGGTGACCCTATGGGGAGACTGTGAAGTGGGTGACCCTATGGGGAGACTGTGAAGTGGGTGACCCTATGGGGAGACTGTGAAGTGGGTGACCCTATGGGGAGACTGTGAAGTGGGTGACCCTATGGGGAGAGTGTGAAGTGGATGACCCTATGGGGAGACTGTGAAGTGGGTGACCCTATGGGGAGGGGGTGAAGTGGGTGACCCTATGTGGAGAGTGTGAAGTGGGTGACCTTATGGGGAGAGTGTGAAGTGGCCGACCCTATGGGGAGGGGGTGAAGTGGGTGACCCTATGGGGAGAGTGTGAAGTGGGTGACCCTATGGGGAGGGGGTGAAGTGGGTGACCCTATGGGGAGACTGTGAAGTGGGTGACCCTATGGGGAGAGTGTGAAGTGGGTGACCCTATGGGGAGGGGGTGAAGTGGGTGACCCTATGTGGAGAGTGTGAAGTGGGTGACCCTATGGGGAGAGTGTGAAGTGGGTGACCCTATGGGGAGACTGTGAAGTGGGTGACCCTATGGGGAGGGGGTGAAGTGGGTGACCCTATGGGGAGAGTGTGAAGTGGGTGACCCTATGGGGAGACTGTGAAGTGGGTGACCCTATGTGGAGAGTGTGAAGTGGGTGACCCTATGGGGAGACTGTGAAGTGGGTGACCCTATGGGGAGGGGGTGAAGTGGGTGACCCTATGGGGAGGGGGTGAAGTGGGTGACCCTATGTGGAGACTGTGAAGTGGGTGACCCTATGGGGAGAGTGTGAAGTGGGTGACCCTATGGGGAGAGTGTGAAGTGGGTGACCCTATGGGGAGACTGTGAAGTGGGTGACCCTATGGGGAGACTGTGAAGTGGATGACCCTATGTGGAGAGTGTGAAGTGGGTGACCCTATGGGGAGACTGTGAAGTGGGTGACCCTATGGGGAGGGGGTGAAGTGGGTGACCCTATGGGGAGACTGTGAAGTGGGTGACCCTATGGGGAGAGTGTGAAGTGGGTGACCCTATGGGGAGAGTGTGAAGTGGGTGACCCTATGGGGAGACTGTGAAGTGGGTGACCCTATGGGGAGGGGGTGAAGTGGGTGACCCTATGGGGAGAGTGTGAAGTGGGTAACCCTATGGGGAGGGGGTGAAGTGGGTGACCCTATGTGGAGAGTGTGAAGTGGGTGACCCTATGGGGAGAGTGTGAAGTGGGTGACCCTATGGGGAGACTGTGAAGTGGGTGACCCTATTGGGAGGGGGTGAAGTGGGTGACCCTATGGGGAGAGTGTGAAGTGGGTGACCCTATGGGGAGACTGTGAAGTGGGTGACCCTATGTGGAGAGTGTGAAGTGGGTGACCCTATGGGGAGAGTGTGAAGTGGGTGACCCTATGGGGAGAGTGTGAAGTGGGTGACCCTATGGGGAGAGTGTGAAGTGGGTGACCCTATGGGGAGACTGTGAAGTGGGTGACCCTATGGGGAGGGGGTGAAGTGGGTGACCCTATGGGGAGACTGTGAAGTGTGTGACCCTATGGGGAGAGTGTGAAGTGGGTGACCCTATGGGGAGAGTGTGAAGTGGGTGACCCTATGGGGAGACTGTGAAGTGGTTGACCCTATGGGGAGACTGTGAAGTGGGTGACCCTATGGGGAGAGTGTGAAGTGGGTGACCCTATGTGGAGACTGTGAAGTGGGTGACCCTATGTGGAGAGTGTGAAGTGGGTGACCCTAGGGGGAGGGGGTGAAGTGGGTGACCCTATGGGGAGACTGTGAAGTGGGTGACCCTATGGGGAGAGTGTGAAGTGGGTGACCCTATGGGGAGAGTGTGAAGTGGGTGACCCTATGGGGAGAGTGTGAAGTGGGTGACCCTATGTGGAGAGTGTGAAGTTGGTGACCCTATGGGGAGGGGGTGAAGTGGGTGACCCTATGTGGAGACTGTGAAGTGGGTGACCCTATGGGGAGAGTGTGAAGTGGGTGACCCTATGGGGAGAGTGTGAAGTGGGTGACCCTATGGGGAGGGGGTGAAGTGGGTGACCCTATGGGGAGACTGTGAAGTGGGTGACCCTATGGGGAGGGGGTGAAGTGGGTGACCCTATGGGGAGACTGTGAAGTGAATGATGTGATGTCCTGGAGGTATGGATTGTTGCTGCTGCTACTGATGTTAGTTAACCTGCCTTAGTCTGTAATTCAACTCACCCCTGCTTCATCATGTGGTCAGTTTGACTGGGATATTGAAGAAGGTTTGACCTGTATGCCATAATTGTTTATGGACTTAAAGCCTTAAACAACACTGAATCTTGTTTTGACCTGTCTTGAGAAATCCCACCACAAACTTATGATAAATCTAAAAGGAAATGTCTCTCTTCAAGTTACCTTATCTCAGGGAACAGTCCAATGATTTATTGATGTGCCCATGTATGTTTATTGGTGTGTGCACAGTCTGACAATGGAACTGGATTCTAGGATTACAACTAATCATTTCTGGACTGGAGTGGACTTCATTTCAGCGATATTGAAGCAATCAAAATGTCCTTGGTTGATCAATGAATGGAGCAATTCTTGAAGTCGAGTGTGAGGCACTGACTGTTGGTATTTCTACCTTGAGTGCAATATGGCTTTATCTACACTGCTATTGTGTGGGTTGTTGAAGTGAGTGTGGATTGGTAGTGGTATGTGAAGCCAGCATTATGCAGAGGCAGTCAGGCAGTCTTACCAGCCTCGACACCAACACAGGCATGGCAGGTGGTTGTAAATGATATACAGCATGTCAACAATGTTCAGTGTGTGTGGGGTTGAATTAACTGAAGACAAGTAGGGTCTGGTTCATAAACCAAGACCTTTATCATGTTTATAGGTACTTGTGATGTTAGTCTGTACACCGATCTGTACACCAGTCTGTACATCAATCTGTACACCTGTCTGTACATCAGTCTTTGCATCAGTCTGTACATCAATGTGTACATCAATCTGTACATCAGTCTATGCATCAGTCTGTACATCAGTCTGTACACCAGTCTGTACATCAGTCTGTACATCAATCTGTACATCAGTCTGTACATCAACCTGTACACCTGTCTGTACATCAGTCTGTACATCAATCTGTACATCAGTCTGTACATCAGTCTGTACATCAGTCTTTGCATCAGTCTGTACATCAATGTGTACATCAATCTGTACATCAGTCTTTGCATCAGTCTGAACATCAATGTGTACGTCAATCTGTACATCAGTCTATGCATCAGTCTGTACATCAATGTGTACATCAATCTGTACATCAGTCTATGCATCAGTCTGTACATCAATGTGTACATCAATCTGTACATCAGTCTTTGCATCAGTCTGTACATCAGTGTGTACATCAATCTGTACATTAGTCTTTGCATCAGTCTGTACATCAATGTGTACATCAATCTGTACATCAGTCTGTACATCAGTCTGGACACCAGTCTGTACATCGATCTGTACACCAGTCTGTACACCAATATGTACACCAGTCTGTACATCAGTCTGTATATCAGTCTGTACATCAGTCTTTGCATCAGTCTGTACATCAATGTGTACATCAATCTGTACATCAGTCTATGCATCAGTCTGTACATCAGTCTGTACATCAGTCTTTGCATCAGTCTGTACATCAGTGTGTACATCAATCTGTACATCAGTCTGTACACCAATCTGTACATCAGTCTGTACATCAGTATGTACACCAATCTGTAGATCAGTCTGTAAATCAGTCTGTACACCAATCCGTACATCAATCTGGACACCAATCTGTACACCTGTCTGTGCATCAATCTGTACACCAGTCTGTCTACCAGTCTGTGCATCAGTCTGTACACCAATCCCTACATCAGTCTGTACACCGATCTGTACATCAATCTGTACACCTGTCTGTACATCAGTCTGTGCACCAATCTGTACACCTGTCTGTACATCAATCTGTGCATCAGTCTGTACACCAATCTGTACACCTGTCTGTACATCAATCTGTACACCTGTCTGTACATCAGTCTGTACACCAATCCGTACATCAGTCTGTATACAATCTCTACACCAGTCTGTACACAAGTCTGTACATCAATCTGTACACCTGTCTGTACATCAATCTGCACATCAGTCTGTACACCTGTCTGTACATCAATCTGTACACCAGTCTGTACATCAATCTGTACATCACTCTGTGCATCAATATGTACATCAGTCTGTACATCAGTCTGTGCATCAATCTGTACAACAGTCTGTACATCAATCTATACACCAGTCTACACAAGTCTGTACATCAGTCTGTACACCAGTCTGTACATCAGTCTGTACATCAATCTGTACACCTCTCTGTACATCAATCTGCACATCAGTCTGTACACCTGTCTGTACATCAATCTGTACACCAGTCTGTACATCAATCTGTACATCACTCTGTGCATCAATATGTACATCAGTCTGTACACCAGTCTGTACATCATTCTGTGCATCAGTCTGTACACCAGTCTGTATATCAGTCTGTGCATTAATATGTACATCAGTCTGTAAATCAGTCTGTTCACCAGTCTATACATCAGTCTGTACACCAATCTCTATATCAGTCTGTACACCAGTCTGTAGATCAGTCTGTACATCAGTCTGTACACCTGTCTGAACATCAATCTGTACATCAATATTTGCATCAGTCTGTACATCAATCTGTACACCAATCTGTAGATCAGTCTGTACATCAGTCTGTACACCAGTCTGTTCACTAGTCTGTACATCAATCTGTTCACCAGTCTGTACATCAGTCTGTACATGAATCTCTACATCAATCTGTACACCAGTCTGTACATCAGTCTGTACATCAATCTGTACACCAATCTGTACATCAGTCTGTACATCAGTCTGTACATCAATCTGTAGATCAGTCTGTACATCAGTCTGTACACCTGTCTGTACACCAATCTCTACATCAATCTGTACACCAGTCTGTACATCAGTCTGTACACCAGTCTGTACATCAATCTGTAGATCAGTCTGTACATCAGTCTGCACACCTGTCTGTACACCAATCTCTACATCACTCTGTACACCAGTCTGTACACCAGTCTGTACATCAATCTGTAGATCAGTCTGTACACCTGTCTGGACACCAATCTGTAGATCAGTCTGTACATCAGTCTGTACACCAATCTGTACACCAATCTGTACATCAGTCTGTACACCTGTCTGTACACAAATCTGTACACCAATCTGTACATCAGTCTGTACACCAATGTGTGCACCAATCTGTACATCAGTCTGTACACCAATCTGTAGATCAGTCTGTGCACCAATCTGTACACCAATCGCATTAATAACATGCGCCTGCAGTTGTGTTTGCAAACAACAGCAACGACGCTAAAAATCCTTTTGGAAGAAATTCTTCAACTTATGGTAATTCAGACACCATGTTGTTAGTACGCAGGACACCTATAAGAAAATTTGAAAAGTCACATTAGCGCCGCGCTTTTAATATCAGACCCACAGTCGGTCACTCGCACTGCCGGTGTCCCGGCTGTGCAATCAAAATGGTATGGTTTCCTTGATTTATCAGCTGAATTAATATCATGTCTGTACAATTTTGGAAGAGGGAAATTAGAGTGTTCGCCATAGACATCCATGTTAACTGTACCACCCTATACTGAAGACATGAAAATCAACAAACTCAAGTCTGCTATATCAGTGACAGCTTCGAATGAAGGGCAAGGTCACCACCGGAATAAGAAAAGACAACCGTGATCTACTCCCAGCGTTTTATGCTAGAGATAGGGAATGTTATTGTTCACATTTGAGCTATTTTGGACCACATAATCAGAAATCAGTCACACTTCTGCCGAGTTTTCAAATGATTTGTATCAGAAATGTTCACTTTGAGTGATCTGGTTGTGCAGTCGTGAACAAACGACTCCAGAAACAGTGCCACAAAATACGCTTCTGGACACTGATGGCACAAGCGGCTCATCCCAAGTAAGTCAAGATATCTGTCCAGATGGTTTAAACTGACTTCATTTCACCACGCTTATCCATTTATGTTAAATCAAATTGAAAGTTAAGAAAGTGGTCAGGTGCGTCACGCTCATGGGGACTCTTGATCTATTGATTGGTAGTCGTACATTGTATATGGATATAGCTCGATTATATTATGTCTGTATAAGCTCTATGCATATAGAGTGCAAACCAAATGTGATGCGTGTGACTATCTGGTTTAGTTTAATAAAGTGTTTGTAAATATCTCTCGCTCTCATGAGATTGCTTCAGTTCTGCCTTGTAGTTGCAAAATGAATGACGTCTTGCGATTTTTTATGAATGAAAAAAGTAGTCCCGATGTGACAGAGGTCACGGTTATCCAATCAAAACGAATAAAATTAGGTCAACCTTGTATGACACACGTGTGACATACGGATTTAGTATCTTACCACCTGTAATATTGCTGAGTGCGGCATTAAACAACAAACAAATCATATTTCACTAATGTTAAAGTGCATGTGAAATTCATACTTAAAGAATGGTGACAATTGTGATTGTTATCAGAACGAACAAACTGCAGCAACAACAGCACAAATCAAAATTAGCAGCTCATGCAGTTGCTATTGAAGTGCTACATTTCAAGGGGAAATACGAGCAGGCTATTTGCTACAGGTTGTTTTGAAATTAGTTCCGCATAATTAAACTTGTCTTATGTTCCTAAACCCCATGAATTGCTCCTGCCTGTATTTGGGAAGTTCATGGAGTTCCTGTACTGAGTGGTGGTCTTGTTGTAGTTGCAGGAGGTGGATGTGTTTGACACTGACTAACAGTGTAGTGTTTCTTGTACTTGCTGACCGTCTCCTTGGTTTAGTGGTAGAGCATCTGCCCGGAGAGCAGAAGGTCTGGGGTTAGATGCCCACCTGCGTCATACCAAAAGACGTTAAAAGATGGTACTTGTTGTCTGGCGCTCGGCATTAAGGGGCTAAAACAAGGACTGGTTGGCTCGGACTCAGTATACTGTGTCTGAGTGGGGTATTCATGTTAAACTGCGGCATGGTATCTCAGTGTGCTAGCACTATAAATCGGCATCAGTCCGGTGTAGTACAAGCAGCCACACACACACATGTGCATGCACGTCGCTATATAAGTGCAATAATCTTGGATGCGACATTAAACCCAATTTCACCTGACCTTTTGTACTTGCTTACATACAAACATATTAAGGTTTTAATTGTTTGTGGGGATGTTATTTTGGTATGTTTTATCAAGTACTCCAACAGGTTTATTGTCTCGGTTCGGCTTGAATTGTGCATGAGGAAACATTAACAGCAATTGCATCCTGTAGTGGAGACTTAAGTGTGAAAGAAACCTGCTGTCCTCTGACCAAAAGTGACAGCCACATAAAACATGTTCCCACAATCCACTATTTAAACAGGGAAAATATATTACCACTTTCAGAACTCGTCAGGGGAATCAACTCAACAGCAATGGATACAAGCAGCTCTGGATCACATGCGAAGCCATGGAATCAAATATACATTCACTGTGCAGGGTGAGTACGTTCATGAAGGTGCCAGATACCCTGAGTGTTGTAGGAAGCCACCATTGCCTCATTGTGATATCTATATGTTGATGATGTGTCATCACACGTTTGTGTTACAGACATCCTAGATGGCGACATCAAGTCTCTCCTGGACGTGCTGTGGCTCATCATCCTAAATTACAGCCTGCACAACATAGGTAGGGGTTCATAGGACACACTGTCATACCACTCCCCACACAGTCATACCATCCCCCACACTGTCATACCAACCCCCTCACGCTATCATACCACTCCCCCCACACTGTCATACCATCACACACACAGTCATACCAACCCCCTCACGCTATCATACCACTCCCCCCACACTGTCATACCATCACACACACACTGTCATACCAACCCCCTCACGCTATCATACCACTCCCCCCACAGTCATACCTTACCACACACACTGTCATACCAACCCCCTCACGCTATCATACCACTCCCCACAGTCATACCATACCACACACACTGTCATACCACTCCCCCCACACTGTCATACCATCACACACACACACTGTCATACCAACCCCCTCACGCTATCATACCACTCCCCCCACACTGTCATACCATCACACACACACTGTCATACCAACCCCCTCACGCTATCATACCACTACCCCCACAGTCATACCTTACCACACACACTGTCATACCAACCCCCTCACGCTATCATACCACTCCCCACAGTCATACCATACCACACACACTGTCATACCACTCCCCACACAGTCATACCACCACACACACACTCTCATACCAACCCCCTCACGCTATCATACCACTCCCCACACAGTCATACCACCACACACACTGTCATACCAACCCCCTCACACTATCTTACCACTCCCATACACAGTCATACCACCACACACACTGTCATACCAACCCCCTCACGCTATCATACCACTCCTCACACAGTCATACCACCACACACACTGTCATACCAACCCCCTCACGCTATCATACCACTCCCCCTACACAGTCATACCACTCCCCCCACAGTCACACCATCCCACACACAGTCATACCACTCCCCCAACACTGTCATACCACCCCCTACAGAGTCATACCACCACACACAGTCATACCACCACACACAGTCATACCACCACACACAGTCATACCACCAAACACACACTGTCATACCAACCCCCTCACGCTATCATACCACTCCCCACACAGTCATACCACCACACACACACTGTCATACCACTCCCCACACAGTCATACCACCACACACACACTCTCATACCAACCCCCTCACGCTATCATACCACTCCCCACACAGTCATACCACCACACACACTGTCATACCAACCCCCTCACACTATCTTACCACTCCCATACACAGTCATACCACCATACACACTGTCATACCAACCCTCTCACGCTATCATACCACTCCCCACACAGTCATACCACCACACACACACTGTCAAACCAACCCCCTCACACAATCATACCACTCCCATACACAGTCATACCACCACACACACTGTCATACCAACCCCCTCACGCTATCATACCACTCCCCTACAGTCATACCACCACACACACTGTCATACCAACCCTCTCACGCTATCATACCACTCCCATACACAGTCATACCACCACACACACTGTCATACCAACCCCCTCATGCTATCATACCACTCCCATACACAGTCATACCACCACACACACAATGTCATACCAACCCCCTCACGCTATCATACCACTCCCCACAGTTATACCACCACACACACACTGTCATACCAACCCCCTCATGCTATCATACCACCCCCCCACACTGTCATACCACCCCTCCACACTGCCGTACCACCCCCTACACAGTCATACCACCACACACACACTGTCATACCAACCCCCTCACGCTATCATACCGCTCCCCCCACACTGTCATACCACCCCCTACACATTCATACCACCACACACAGTCATACCACCACACACACACTGTCATACCAACCCCCTCACGCTATCATACCACTCCCCCTACAGTCATACCACCCCCTACACAGTCATACCACCCTTACACAGTCATACCACCACACACACACTTTCATACCAACCCCCTCACGCTATCATACCACTCCCCCTACACAGTCATACCACTCCCCCCACAGTCACACCATCCCACACACAGTCATACCAACCCCCACACACAGTCATACCACTCCCCTAACACTGTCATACCACCCCCTACAGAGTCATACCACCACACACAGTCATACCACCACACACAGTCATACCACCACACACAGTCATACCACCAAACACACAGTCATACCAACCCCCTCACGCTATCATACCACTCCCCCCACACTGTCATACCACCCCCTACACAGTCATACCACCACACACTGTCATACCACCACACAGTCATACCACCACACACACACTGTCATACCAACCCCCTCACGCTATCATACCACTCCCCCTACACAGTCATACCACTCCCTACACAGACATACCACCACACACACACTGTCATACCAACCCCCTCACGCTATCATACTACTCCCCCTACACAGTCATACCACTCCCCCCACAGTCACACCATCCCACACACAGTCATACCAAGCCCCACACACTCATACCACCACACACTGTCATACCACCACACACAGTCATACCAACCCCCTCACGCTATCATACCACTCCCCCAACACTGTCAAACCACTCCCCACACAGTCATACCACCACACACACACTGTCATACCAACCCCCTGACGCTATCATACCACTCCCCCTACACAGTCATACCACTCCCCCCACAGTCACACCATCCCACACACAGTCATACCAACCCCCACACACTCATACCACCACACACTGTCATACCACCACACACAGTCATACCAACCCCCTCACGCTATCATACCACTCCAAACAGTCATACCACCACACACACACTTTCATACCAACCCCCTCATGCTATCATACCACCCCCTACACAGTCATACCACCCCTCCACACTGCCGTACCACCCCCTACACAGTCATACCACCACACACACACTGTCATACCAACCCCCTCACGCTATCATACCACTCCCCCTACACTGTCATACCACTCCCCCCACAGTCAAACCATCCCACACACAGTCATACCAACCCCCACACACTCATACCACCACATACAGTCATACCACCACACACAGTCATACCAACCCCCTCACACTATCATACCACTCCCCCAACACTGTCAAACCACGCCCCACACAGTCTTACCATCCAACACACTGTCATACCACTCCCCACACAGTCATACCACCACACACACTGTCAAACCAACCCCCTCACGCTATCATACCACTCCCCAGTCATACCATACCACACACACTGTCATACCACTCCCTCACACTATCTTACCACTCCCCACAGTCATACCACCACACACACACTTTCATACCAACCCCCTCGTGCTATCATACCACCCCCTACACAGTCATACCACCCCTCCACACTGCCGTACCACCCCCTACACTGTCATACCACCACACACACACTGTCATACCAACCCCCTCACGCTATCATACCACTCCCCCCACACTGTCATACCACCCCCTACACAGTCATACCACCACACACAGTCATACCACCACACACACACTGTCATTCCAACCCCCTCACGCTATCATACCACTCCCCCACACTGTCATACCATCCGCTACACAGTCATACCACTCCCCCCACAGTCACACCATCACACACACAGTCATACCAACCCCCACACACTCATAGCACCACACACAGTCATACCACCCCCTACACAGTCATACCACCACACACAGTCATACCAACCCCCTCAGGCTACCATACCACTCCCCACACAGTCATACCACCACACACACTGTCATACCAACCCCCTCAGGCTATCATACCACTCCCCCCACACTGTCATACCACCCCATACACAGTCATACCAGTCCCCCACACTGTCACACCATCACACACACAGTCATACCAACCCCCACACACTGTCATACCACCACACACACTGTCATACCAACCCCCTCACGCTATCATACCACTCCCCACACAGTCATACCACCACACAAACTGTCATACCAACCCCCTCACGCTACCATACCACTCCCCACAGTCATACCATACCACACACACTCTCATACCAACCCCCTCACGCTATCATACCACTCCCCACAGTCATACCACCACACAGACTGTCATACCACCCCCCTCACGCTATCATACCACTCCCCACAGTCATACCACCATGCACACTGCCATACCAACCCCCTCACGCTATCATACCACTCCCTACAGTCATACCACCCCCCACACTCCCATACCATCCCCTACAGTCATACCACCCCATACACTGCCATACCACCCCCTACAGTCATACCACCCCCACACACTGCCATACCACCCTCTACACAGTCATACCAACCCCTACACAGTCATACGACCACCTACAGTCATACCACCCCCACACACTGCCATACCTCTCTCTACACAGTCATACCACCCCCCACAGAGTCATACCACCCCGCACACTGCCATACCACTCCCTACAGTCATACCATCCCCCACACTGCCATACCACCCCCTACAGTCATACCACCCCCATACACTGCCGTCCCACTCCCTACAGTCATACCACCCCTACACACTGCCATACCACCCCCTACAGTCACACCTCATACTGTTATACTACCTGTTATACCCCCCGCCCCCCTCACAATGTCATACAGTAGGGCCATCATGCCATACAGTAGGGGCCACCATGTCATACAGTAGGGGCCACCATGTCATACAGTAGGGGCCACCCTGTCATCCAGTAGGGCTATCATGTCAAACAGTTGGGGCCACAATGTCATACAGTAGGGCAACAATGTCATGCAGTAGGGGCCACCATGTCATACAGTAGGGGCCACCATGTCATACAGTAGGGACCACCATGTCATACAGTAGGGGCCACCCTGTCATACAGTAGGGGCCACCCTGTCATCCAGTAGGGCTATCATGTCAAACAGTTGGGGCCATCATGTCAAACAGTTGGGGCCACAATGTCATACAGTAGGGGCCACCATATACAGTGGAGGCCACCATGTACAGTAGGGGCCACCATATACAGTGGGGGCCACCATGTACAGTAGGCACCAACATGTACAGTAGGGGCCACCATATACAGTGGAGGCCACCATGTACAGTGGGGGCCACCATGTCATACAGTAGGGGCCACCCTGTCATACAGTAGGGGCCACCCTGTCATCCAGTAGGGCTATCATGTCAAACAGTTGGGGCCATCATGTCAAACAGTTGGGGCCACAATGTCATACAGTAGGGGCCACCATATACAGTGGAGGCCACCATGTACAGTAGGGGCCACCATGTACAGTGGGGGCCACCATGTACAGTAGGCACCAACATGTACAGTAGGGGCCACCATATACAGTGGAGGCCACCATGTACAGTGGGGGCCACCATGTCATACAGTAGGGGCCACCATATACAGAGGAGGCCACCATGTACAGTAGCGGCCACCATGTACAGTAGGGGCCACCATATAAAGTGGAGGCCACCATGTACAGTGGGGGCCACCATATACAGTGGGGGCCACCATGCAACACAGTAGGGGCCATCATATACAGTGAAGGCCACCATGTACAGTAGGCGCCAACATGTACAGTAGGGGCCACCATATAAAGTGGAGGCCACCATGTACAGTAGGGGCCACCATGCCATACAGTAGGGGCCACCATATACAGTGGGGGCCACCATGCCACACAGTAGGGGCCACCATATACAGTGGAGGCCACCATGTACAGTAGGGGCCACCATGCCATACAGTAGGGGCCACCATATAAAGTGGAGGCCACCATGTACAGTAGGGGCCACCATGTCATACAGTAGGGGCCACCATATACAGTGGGGGCCACCATGCCACACAGTAGGGGCCACCATATACAGTGAAGGCCACCATGTACAGTAGGCGCCAACATGTACAGTAGGGGCCAACATATAAAGTGGAGGCCACCATGTACAGTAGGGGCCACCATGCCATACAGTAGGGGCCACCATATACAGTGGGGGCCACCATGCCATACAGTGGGGGCCACCATGCCATACAGTAGGGGCCACCATATACAGTGGGGGCCACCATATACAGTAGGGGCCATCATGTACAGTAGGGGCCACCATGTACAGTAGGGGCCACCATGTCATACAGTAGGGGCCACCATGTACAGTAGGGGCCACCATGTACAGTAGGGGCCACCATGTACAGTGGAGGCCACCATGTACAGTAGGGGCCACCATGTCATACAGCAGGGGCCACCATATACAGTGGGGGCCACCATGTACAGTAGGCGCCACCATGTACAGTAGGGGCCACCATATACAGTGGGGGCCACCATGTACAGTAGGCGCCACCATGTACAGTAGGGGCCACCATATACAGTGGAGGCCACCATGTACAGTAGGGGCCACCATGTCATACAGTAGGGGCCACCATGTACAGTAGGGGCCACCATGTACAGTAGGGGCCACCGTGTACAGTAGGGGCCACCGTGTACAGTAGGGGCCACCGTATACAGTGGTGGCCACCATGTACAGTAGGGGCCACCGTGTACAGTAGGGGCCACCATATACAGTGGGGGCCACCATGTACAGTAGGGGCCACCATATACAGTAGGGGCCACCATATACAGTAGGGGCCACCGTGTACAGTAGGGGCCACCGTGTACAGTAGGGGCCACCGTGTACAGTAGGGGCCACCATATACAGTGGTGGCCACCATGTACAGTAGGGGCCACCGTGTACAGTAGGGGCCACCATATACAGTGGTGGCCACCATGTACAGTGGGGGCCACCATATACAGTGGGGGCCACCATGTACAGTAGGCGCCACCATGTACAGTAGGGGCCACCATATACAGTGGAGGCCACCATGTACAGTAGGGGCCACCATGTCATACAGTAGGGGCCACCATGTACAGTAGGGGCCACCATGTACAGTAGGGGCCACCGTGTACAGTAGGGGCCACCGTATACAGTAGGGGCAACCATATACAGTGGTGGCCACCATGTACAGTAGGGGCCACCATATACAGTGGGGGCCGCCATGTACAGTAGGGGCCACCATGTACAGTAGGGGCCACCGTGTACAGTAGGGGCCACCGTGTACAGTAGGGGCCACCATATACAGTAGGGCAACCATATACAGTGGTGGCCACCATGTACAGTAGGGGCCACCATGTACAGTAGGGGCCACCATGTACAGTAGGGGCCACCATATACAGTGGGGGCCGCCATGTACAGTAGGGGCCACCATGTACAGTAGGGGCCACTGTGTACAGTAGGGGCCACCGTGTACAGTAGGGGCCACCGTATACAGTAGGGGCCACCATATACAGTAGGGCAACCATATACAGTGGTGGCCACCATGTACAGTAGGGGCCACCGTGTACAGTAGGGGCCACCATATACAGTGGGGGCCGCCATGTACAGTAGGGACAACTGTATACAGTAGGGGCGACCATGTACAGTAGAGATAACTGTATACAGTAGTGGCGACCATGTACAGTAGGGGCCACCGTATACAGTAGGGGCCACCGTGTACAGTAGGGACAGCCGTATACAGTAGGGGCCACCATGTACAGTAGGGGCCACCATGTACAGTAGGGGCCACTGTATACAGTAGGGGCCACTGTATACAGTAGGGACAGCCGTATACAGTAGGGGCCACCGTATACAGTAGGGGCCACCATATACAGTGGGGGCCACTGTATACAGTAGGGGCCACCGTGTACGGTAGGGGCAACCGTGTACAGTAGGGGCCACCGTGTACAGTAGGGGCCACCATGTACAGTAGGGGCCACTGTATACAGTAGGGGCCACCGTGTACAGTAGGGGCCACCATGTACAGTAGGGGCCACCGTGTACAGTAGGGGCCACCGTGTACAGTAGGGGCCACCATGTACAGTAGGGGCCACCGTGTACAGTAGGGGCCACCGTGTACAGTAGGGGCCACCGTGTACAGTAGGGGCCACCGTGTACAGTAGGGGCCACCATGTACAGTAGGGGCCACCGTGTACATTAGGGGCCACCGTATACAGTAGGGCAACCATATACAGTGGGGGCCACTGTATACAGTAGGGGCCACCGTGTACAGTAGGGGCCACCGTGTACAGTAGGGGCCACCATGTACAGTAGGGGCCACCGTGTACAGTAGGGGCCACCGTGTACAGTAGGGGCCACCATGTACAGTAGGGGCCACCGTGTACAGTAGGGGCCACCGTGTACAGTAGGGGCCACCATGTACAGTAGGGGCCACCGTGTACATTAGGGGCCACCGTATACAGTAGGGCAACCATATACAGTGGTGGCCACCATGTACAGTAGGGGCCACCGTGTACAGTAGGGGCCACCATATACAGTGGGGGCCGCCATGTACAGTAGGGACAACTGTATACAGTAGGGGCGACCATGTACAGTAGGGACAACTGTATACAGTAGTGGCGACCATGTACAGTAGGGGCCACCGTGTACAGTAGGGACAGCCGTATACAGTAGGGGCCACCATGTACAGTAGGGACACCGTATACAGTAGGGGCCACTGTATACAGTAGGGGACACCGTATACAGTAGGGGCCACTGTATACAGTAGGGACAGCCGTATACAGTAGGGGCCACCGTATACAGTAGGGGCCACCATGTACAGTAGGGGCCACCGTATACAGTGGAGGCCACCATGTAGCGTAGTATAGCGTTGTTGTGTGTGTGATGTTTCTACTCTATCCCTTGTGTCACAGATCAGAATGCTTACCAGCGCAGTGTGGGTATCGGCAAGAAGCACCTGATGGAATGGTGCGAGCTGGAGCTGGCAACACAGTTTGACTCAAGGAACACATTTGCCTTCAAGTAGGATTCATTTAGGATTCACTCTAACTCCTGCAAATACAAACCTCTATTACATCATTGCCATAAATCCTGTATTTTCACTGTCATCACACTATAAAAAATCCTCTTTACTGTCAACTATCCATAATCAGTTGTACAAGTATTAGTTTCTTGCCGCCAACGCCTCTTGCATATACATAAGGTGAGAGACCTCGCTTCTTTCCAACATCAGGCAATCTACTGTTTCAGTTTGTGTCAAGGCAACTGGTTCTCCAAACTGTTGCAGAAGTTCAGTGGAGATGGCGTAGTGGATGACGAGGTAGGCATGCCAAGATATAGGGAAACTGTTCAGTGGAGATGGCGTAGTGGATGACGAGGTAGGCATGCCAAGATATAGGGAAACTGTTCAGTGGAGATGGCGTAGTGGATGACGAGGTAGGCATGCCAAGATATAGGGAAACTGTTCAGTGGAGATGGCGTAGTGGATGACGAGGTAGGCATGCCAAGATATAGGGAAACTGTTCAGTGGAGATGGCGTAGTGAATGACGAGGTAGGCATGCCAAGATATAGGGAAACTGCAGGGCAGAATAGGCCACAAGCATATGGCACGCATGCATGTGGTGCGGGCTGACTCAAGGAGCATTGGGTGGCGACATCATACTATCAAACACTGACCAGCATTGACTGTTTGCAGGCCACTGTCATCTCGCAGCTAAATGTGTTTCTAGAGCCTGTAGCACATTCACATCGCATGTTGTTGGGTCTATTATGAACAGCCCTGATCTATCTATTCATTTCTTTTAACAAAAAAGTACCAAATCATGCATCATAATAACATAGCTGCAAGGTGTTTTTCTTTAAAAAAATTCAAGCTCATAGCTTTCTGTAAAATAATATCTTGTTTTGCAGCTGAAGCTGAAAAAATATCTAATCTTGATACAAAATATAGGAATGGGTTTTGTCCGTCAGTCCTTCAGTCTTTCCGTCTGTCCGTCATGTTTCGTGTCCGGAGCAGGACTCAAAAACCATGAGCGATATCTTAACCAAACTTGGCCGTGTCCAGCTATGTGATGTAATGTCATCTTGCAGTATTGAATACATTTCCTTTCTTGTTTGCAAGTTCTGCATTGCTTGTGTATATGTTCCACATGGAACACACAAACCAATGTGTGTTAGTATGGAGCAGGTCACTGGCCACAGCTGGCCTCTCAGGGAACACATGAGCTATGGTGTGTTAGTAGTGAGCAGGTCACTGGCCACAGCTTGCCTCTCAGGGAACACACGAACCATGGTGTGTTAGTAGTGAGCAGGTCACTGGCCACAGCTCGCCTCTCAGGGAACACACAAACCATTGTGTGTTAGTATGGAGCAGTTCACTGGCCACAGCTCGCCTCTCAGGGAACACACGAGCTATGGTGTGTTAGTAGTGAGCAGGTCACTGGCCACAGCTCGCCTCTCAGGGAACACACGAACCATGGTATGTTAGTATGGAGCAGGTCACTGGCCACAGCTCGCCTCTCAGGGAACACACGAACCATTGTGTGTAAGTATGGAGCAGGTCGCTGGCCACAGCTCCCCTCTCAGGGAACACACGTACCATGGTGTGTTAGTATGGAGCAGGTCACTGGCCACAGCTCGCCTCTCAGGGAACACACGTACCATGGTGTGTTAGTATGGAGCAGGTCACTGGCCACAGCTCGCCTCTCAGGGAACACACGAACCACGGTGTGTTAGTATGGAGCAGATCACTGGCCACAGCTCGCCTCTCAGGGAACACACGTACCATCGTGTGTTAGTATGGAGCAGGTCACTGGCCACAGCTCGCCTCTCAGGGAACACACGAACCACGGTGTGTTAGTATGGAGCAGGTCACTGGCCACAGCTGGCCTCTCAGGGAACGCACGAACCATGGTTTGTTAGTAGTGAGCAGGTCACTGGCCACAGCTGGCCTCTCAGGGAACACACGAGCTATGGTGTGCTAGTAGTGAGCAGGTCACTGGCCACAGCTCCCCTCTCAGGGAACACACGAAGCACGGTGTGTAAGTATGGAGCAGGTCACTGGCCACAGCTCCCCTCTCAGGGAACACACGTACCATGGTGTGTTAGTATTGAGCAGGTCATTGGCCACAGGGAATACATGAACCATGGTGTGTTAGTATGGAGGATGCTGAAATGGATGTACAAATTTGATGTCTCCCACAGTGTCATTCATTCACACTATCAATAGTACATTTGGCTCTCAAACACATCAAAATCAGGTAAAATACCCTGCACAATGAATTTTATATGTCTACTTTATTAAAGAAAACTTATGCTTGTGTCCCAAATAAGTCGTTTTTGACGACACATGATCAGTGACTCTAGATCAGTTACTGAATGCATTATTATATGCATCATGTCACACTCTCAGAAGTATTGAACATCTTCTCAGAAAATACATTTATTTCTTCATTGAGATCGACTTTATACATTTCAGGACCGAGTGACTGCCTTGACGAACCTCCTTGACTCTGTGGAATACAAGTATTTTATCAGTAGAGATATCATCAGGTAGAGTTATTCACCTCCAGCCTAATATTAACAACATTCTCACTAATGAGCTGGAATTGAATACTCCAAATATGGAAAAAAGAGAACAGGCAATTCCTCAGGATATGTGTTGGTCAATTCGAAAATTTCAGCAGCACCATTTGTGTTTTAGATATACAGCAGTGTTTAGACGATGAAGCCATCAACAAGCCTTTTGTCTTGGGAAATACCAATTATTGTTACCATACAAGTGAAGGATGCCGGCACTAATTTTCCCACACTATAAGACATTGTAGACTGAAGTCATTTGTCTGTTAACATTGTAGATGTTTGTCATTTGTTAACATTGTGCCCCATTTGCTTTTCAGTTATTTTCATTTCATTAAAACTTGGATTATCTGAATCATATATCCATATTTTTAAAAGTCATAATTCATTTATTGATTACTTTGACAACTAAATAGTCCAAGACTATTTGGTGACATGAAAACAAAATATAACAGCAAGACATTGGGAGAGACACAGTAACGATGATCTATTACATCTAGGAACATTTAAAGATGACCTTGTGTTGCTGGTTATGTAGTGTGAAACTATGTTTTACTGTGTTGCTGGTTATGTAGTGTGAAACTATGTTTTACTGTGTTGCTGGTTATGTAGTGTGAAACTATGTTTTACTGTGTTGCTGGTTATGTAGTGTGAAACTATGTTTTACTGTGTTGCTGGTTATGTAGTGTGAAACTATGTTTTACGTTGTTGCTGGTTATGTAGTGTGAAACTATGTTTTACTGTGTTGCTGGTTATGTAGTGTGAAACTATGTTTTACTGTGTTGCTGGTTATGTAGTGTGAAACTATGTTTTACGTTGTTGCTGGTTATGTAGTGTGAAACTATGTTTTACTGTGTTGCTGGTTATGTAGTGTGAAACTATGTTTTACTGTGTTGCTGGTTATGTAGTGTGAAACTATGTTTTACTGTGTTGCTGGTTATGTAGTGTGAGATTATGTTTTACTGTGTTGCTGGTTATGTAGTGTGAAACTATGTTTTACTGTGTTGCTGGTTATGTAGTGTGAAACTATGTTTTACTGTGTTGCTGGTTATGTAGTGTGAAACTATGTTTTACTGTGTTGCTGATTATGTAGTGTGAAACTATGTTTTACTGTGTGTTGCTGGTTATGTAGTGTGAAACTATGTTTTACTGTGTTGCTGGTTATGTAGTGTGAGATTATGTTTTACTGTGTTGCTGGTTATGTAGTGTGAAACTATGTTTTACTGTGTGTTGCTGGTTATGTAGTGTGAAACTATGTTTTACTGTGTTGCTGGTTATGTAGTGTGAGATTATGTTTTACTGTGTTGCTGGTTATGTAGTGTGAGAGCATGTTTTACTGTGTATTGCTGGTTATGTAGTGTGAGACTATGTTTTACGTTGTTGCTGGTTATGCAGTGTGAGATTGTTTTACTGTGTGTTGCTGGTTATGCAGTGTGAGGCTGTGTTTTACTGTGTGTTGCTGGTTATGTCGTGTGAGACTATGTTTTACTGTGTTGCTGGTTATGTAGTGTGAGACTATGTTTTACTGTGTTGCTGGTTATGTAGTGTGAGACTATGTTTTACGTTGTTGCTGGTTATGCAGTGTGAGACTATGTTTTACTGTGTTGCTGGTTATGTAGTGTGAGACTGTTTTACTGTGTGTTGCTGGTTATGTCGTGTGAGACTATGTTTTACTGTGTTGCTGGTTGTGTACTGTTGAGACTGCGTTTTACTGTATGTTGCTGGTTATGCAGTGTGAGACTATGTTTTACTGTGTTGCTGGTTATGTAGTGTGAGACTGTTTTACTGTGTGTTGCTGGTTATGTCGTGTGAGACTATGTTTTACTGTGTTGCTGGTTATGCAGTGTGAGACTATGTTTTACTGTGTTGTTGGTTATGTTGTGTGAGACTATGTTTTACTTTGTTTTGCTGGTTATGTTGTGTAGCACTGTGTTTTACTGTGTGTTGCTTGTTATGTAGTGTGACACTGTGTTTTATTGTGTGTTGCTGGTTATGTAGTGTGACACTATGTTTTACTGTGTATTGCTGGTTATTTAGTGTGAGACTGTTTTACTGTGTGTTGCTGGTTATGTTGTGTGACACTGTGTTTTACTGTGTGTTGCTGGTTATGTTGTGTGAGACTGTGTTTTACTGTGTGTTGCTGGTTATACAGTGTGAGACTATGTTCTCCTGTGTGTTGCTGGTTATGTTGTGTGACACTGTTTTACTGTGTGTTGCTGGTTATGTTGTGTGAGACTATGTTCTCCTGTGTATTGCTGGTTATTTAGTGTGAGACTATGTTCTCCTGTGTATTGCTGGTTATTTAGTGTGAGACTGTTTTACTGTGTGTTGCTGGTTATGTTGTGTAGCACTGTGTTTTACTGTGTGTTGCTTGTTATGCAGTGTGACACTGTGTTTTACTGTGTGTTGCTTGTTATGTAGTGTGACACTATGTTTTACTGTGTTGCTGGTTATGTACTGTGAGACTGTTTTACTGTGTGTTGCTGGTTATGTTGTGTGACACTGTGTTTTACTGTTTGTTGCTGGTTATGTTGTGTGAGACTGTGTTTTACTGTGTGTTGCTGGTTATACAGTGTGAGACTATGTTCTCCTGTGTGTTGCTGGTTATGTTGTGTGACACTGTGTGTTGCTGATGTTGTAGTGCTGCAGACATCATAGATGGCACAGTGGATGAGCACACGTTGATGATCTATGTTGCCCTGCTCAGGAGGAGGGTGAGTACTCATGCAGTGCCTGAAATAAATTAATGTCTCTCAGACAGCGAACATTAATTCAGGGACAATGTCACAAACTACATGTTTTCTCAAGGAGCACTGACATAAATGTTATAAACTTACTACATAGCAAGTAAATGTGCATTCACAAATATTTAAAGTATCACATAAAGCACAGCCTAATGTAAAACAATGTTTTAGTCTGTTTTCAGTCGTACAAATGGGTATCTCATACCTCTAGTCGCACGTTAAAAGGAAGCCAGAAGCTGGAATGTAAACAATAAACTTGTTTCCGTCCGGTTGCGCACGCACCTCCCTATGACATGTCACAAATCTCTCAGCGCGCCTCTGAGCTGGTCGCTCGAGATGGACTTTCGCGATAGACTGCTAGTTTGTATTCTACTAGTACTTATCGTGTGTCTACAGTTGTTGTTCTAATACAGTAATAATAATATGTCTTACCTGTAGATCCTTGGTAATCCATTGTTTGTGTTCAACACGTGTTTCACTGTTTGACTTAATTATACACGTGGCAACATGTCGGGCTTTTCTGCCTCGTGTCAAAGTATACTGTCTAAAGTAGATCCTCACTATTGTCCTTCCTGCATAATTAAGGACGGATTTTTCAACGTGTTCGTGGGATAAACGTTGTAAAGAATGTGATCACTTTAATAAACTTTAATTGGTATCTTCATGCGTTGGCGAAGTGGGCAACTGACCAGCGCTACAAGCAGAGTAGGTCATCGGGTGGATCCCTGGACTCTGCAGCCTCTACATCTGGCCCTGGGGGTGGCGTGTCGGCCACACCCAAGAAATCAGTTGATAACGACCCGCCCCAGCCAACTTCTGTTTTTGACAAGACACGTGACCGTTCGCCTGCTGATTATACTACCCGCATGACTGATCTTCGTCAATCGGTTGATCGAGAGCGTCACTCAGCCACCCCCGTTACGACGGGACCGGCTCGTGACAAGGACCATGAGGGGACTACGGTCACCAGTCGGTCCGTCTCTCGTCCTACAAACGACGATAGGTCGACAGTGAACATGGATCCCACTCTACAAGTTGTTCCTGCCCCGGGACGACAGGTCGAGTGCCTCGTCGAGAGACAGTAAACGACACGAGGACGTTCGTAGCCTTCGAGGTCGTCGGGAGTTCGATTTGGACGATAACTACGATGGGGATCGTAGTCCTTCTACAGTTAGAGATCGTAGCCCTTGTCCCCAAGGGGAAGTGCGACGCTCTTGAAGGGAGTTTTTGGGAGATCAGCGTCGTAGATATAATGATCGATCGTCACCCTCGTCTCACTTTCATATCGACCTGGCTTTGATAGGCGAGATCACAGCGGCGGTACTCGCCTTGACGGGGTCGACCGAGAAGGGTTCGACTCCGTCGACCAAGTCGGAGGTCCATGGACCATCGTCCTGTACACCTTCATCTACGCCTACACAATCGACATCGACGATGGATTGTGAAGACAGCATCGTAGAGATAATGACCGATCGTCACCCTCGTCTCACTTTCATATCGACCCGGCTTTGATAGGCCAGATCACGGCGGCGGTACTCGCCTTGACGGCGTCGACCAAGAAGGATTCGACTACGTGGGAGGTCCATGGACCATCGACCAGTACACCAGTACCTTCATCTAGGTCTACACTATCGACGTCGAATCATGGATTGTGACGACAGCCTGGCTATGGCTTGGCTATCTCACTTTTTTGCCTGAGTTATCAAAAGATGATATCAAACTGACGTGTGCTGGCTTTAAGGTCGGAGAAACGCCGCAGTCTCTTCAGTATTCTCCTCCCGATGTCTTCAGAGCCTTGGCTCACGATATGGACCAGAACTTGCCTCTGCTCTGCCGGGGCAGAGTTTCAGCAAACCACCTGTTCCATCGCGTTACCCGATCTATGGCATGCCGTTTTCGTCACCCATGAGTAGGGACTTGGATTGGGGGCTACTCTTCAAGAAACCAGCGCCCTCCAAGATTCTTGTAGTAGACAGGCATTGGGGATCCATGGACACTGCTGTTCGTCACCAGCTACAACGGCTTGCTATGCTGTCGACAGCGAGCCAGCGGGGGAGGTAGTGAGGTCCCTTCCCCCGCCGTCACCGTCGTCGGAGTCTTCTACCTTTAGACGAGCTACCGGTAGGGGGAAGACTTCATCACACTGATCATGAAGACGGTCGTAGAATGGCTCCATCAGCAGGCGATCAGGGTCGCCTTCTACCTAGACGAGCCGTCTCCTACGGGCGACAGGCTCACTAAAATACCGGAATTGCAGAAAATTCTACGTGCCTTCATGGTTGAAGATGAGTCACATTAATTCCGACTGCCGGCCTGGGACCTCGATGTCGTTCTGCGCTACCTGTCTAGTTAGACTTACAAGCCTTTCAGAAAAGCCCAGTTCGTGCGCTTCGTATTTCCCTGCAGCGATCTGAACAGCGACGACAACATTTTCGACAGCTGTTCATACCGCTCTCAACCAATGCAAAGAAAGAGATTACACGTAATACTCTCTCCTTTTGGTTGAGAGCGGTCATTCTCAGAGCTTACGAGGCGCAAGGACTCGCACCTCCCACCTCCTCTCATCTGCACGAAGTTCGAGCCATAGCTTCAACATGAGCACACAGTTTGGTCCACTCGTAGTGGCACAACCGATCTCCTAGAAAAGACAGTGAATTTGTGCTTTATTCACTTTGGACTTTTTGCTCGACACTTCGTGCCAGATAACAGGTTACAATAAAAACTGTTGGTGAATGTACGCATTCTTATGGTTTTTGTTGCATGCAGTACTTCGGCTGTTTTATTATGGTTATTCGGTGTATGCATCGTCTTCCCATACTTGATAGTACTGATCGTATTTTTTAGTTACCTTGTATGCTGCGAGTTGCTCTGTAACTAGATTATGCGCCGACCACTCTTCGATCACAATTCAACTGACGTGTGCAGTTGTCTTGTCGCATCGATAATTAGTTGTGTGTCGAAGAGTATTAACCATGCTATTTTTAGTTACCTTGGATACGACAAGTCGTTCTGAAACTAAATTATATGCCGACCACTTCGATCGCAATTCAACAGTCGTGTGCAGTTGTCCTGTCTCATTGATAGTTACTTGTGGATCGAAGAGCATTAAACATGCTGTTTTAGTTACCTTGTATACTGCGAGTTGCTCTGTAACTAAACTATACGTCGACCACACTTCGATCGCAGTTCAACTGACGCGTGCAGTTGTCCTGTCACATCGATAATTAGTTGTGTGTCAAAGAGCATTAACCATGCTGTGCGTTCGTGATAAACAGTTTGTCTCGTCCGTGCATCTGGTTGAATGTTCTATTGTCACTACAGGGGTGAGGAACTCGGTACATTCGACATGAACGAGGTCACTTCCTGATTACTTTCCCTACCCTCCTTCCAGTGTTCCGTCGAATTCTACCCATTTGTACGACTGAAAACAGACTAAAACATGGGTTTTTCAGATTTTATTTACGATTTTTTATTGGTCTGTTTTCAGTCGTACGTTCCCACCCAGCCATCCCCACTGGGAAGTAATCCAGTCCAGTCCTGCTTGATGGCTTATTCTTCGAGATTTGTGACATGTCATAGGAAGGTGTGTGCGCAACCGGACGGAAACAAGTTTATTGTTTACATTCCAGCTTCTGGCTTCCTTTTAACGTGCGACTAGAGATACCCATTTGTACGACTGAAAACAGACCAATAAAACATCATTTTTAATCTGAAAAACCAATATTTCTTCTTCAGACCACACCATTTTGATGACTTGATTTACTCTCATTAATTTTTAACATTGCCCCCCAAATGATAAGTCTCTCAGGACCAATCGCCTATACATGTATTTCCAACTTATTAGGTCCAAGGGAGGCAACTCTGATCATGTAACATGGAGCACAAATAGGCCCAGGTCACGGTTGTGTGTTAAATAGTGATGTCAGCATCCAATGGTATGATTTATTATGCCTGATGTGCTTGATATTCTACTTGGTGAGGAATTTGCTAACATATCTTTTAGTCAGAAAAGTATGTCTTGAAATGAGTGAAACTATTGTCACTTATAAAAGTGTTAGAGATATTGTGAAGCCATGGTGATTTATCAACATTTATATTACTGACAAGATGCATTTTCCCTCACTATTTCCCTACTCTGGCTCAAGAAAAGTACGGGCCATTAAACAGATGAAATGTATGCTTGCATAAGTATGTTATGTGTATCTATTTTGTTTTCAGGTTGGGGGAGACAACAGAACATTAAATGCTTTTTCAAGATTTACAAAGGTAAAATATTAAATATCAGATACAGCCTCAGCGATCATACACATAGTAAATTCTTTGTAATTTCTTTCCAAAAGAATTTTACTGCACTTGCTCAATAATGCCAGATCGATTATGTCAACCAACTTAAGTACATGGCGCACTTTCATGACTTCAGTCAACTAATTGTCACAATCACATTTGTATGGATGTATAAATGAATATCTATACATGCTGATGATATATCCATGTAGAAGATTACTAGTTTGCTTGTCTTCTCTTTCCTTTGTGTATATTGATGGTATTGTGGGTTGTTACAGCCTCCGGGGGGCATGAACCTGGAGGTGGCCGATGCCATGAGGAGCCCACCCACACGATACAAGGCCAACCAGGACGAGGACAGATATATGTCGGACAGTGAACTCTGCACGGCAGACCACATGAAGAAGAAGCAGTCAAGTGGCATCTTTAAACCTATGTCAGTTTCCCCATATAAGTCTAACAGTATTGGAAAAGGACCATCTGCTTTCACTTCCAGGAAACATGGATCTGCAGAAGAACTGTCTAACTGGATGTCAGCGTCGTCCCTAGTGTCAGTCCATAGTGAGAGAAATGGGCTGAATCAGTCTCCCAATGATGATGCCCCGATTTCCTTGAACTCGGATGGTGAGAGTATGTTGAAGGAGACAATCAGTCAGCGGGTGTATGAACACATGCCCCAGTCAGAGAATGAAGAGGACAGGGACACAGGTTCAATGACACACAGATTAGATGACTTGCAGCCAGAGGCTTCCAGATTTTCCTCAGGTGGAAGCTCAGATAGAAATGCTAAAACATCTCAAGCAGCTCTGGGATCTTCCTCACATACAAACAATGGGATGTTGACTGATGGTAGTAGAACTGAGAAAATATCTGGAGATGTTAAAATCAAAAGACCCAGAGATTATTTCCTGCAGTGGGAGGAGACACTTGATAGGCTGTCCCAGGGACCATCAAGCTCATCAGATCTCATTCAGTCTTCCAGATCCCAAAGTGACCTTGACCTAGAGAGTCTTAGTGGAAGGTCAAGATCAAGTTCCAGATCAAGATCAAGGTCACACGAATCAAGACAAATTTTACATGATAGTATTGTATACAAGTCTTCTTTGGATCGAGAAAGGGGGAGAAGGTCTGAGAATATGTTTCGAGGCAAATCTCACAGTCAGCCAGATTCAATGACAAAATACAAGGAGAGCAGGCAGGGTAGGGTGATACCAGATAGTGAGATGCCTGATGATCAATCGAAACTTACTGCCAGTACTGAGAAAAGTGCATCTACCTCTGATGTCAACTTGGCAAGCATGAGTGGAACTAAAATTAGTGATCTTCAGTCTCACCCCATGTTTCCCAATCTGAAATCATTGCTGTGCAGTATAGACCCTCAGAGGTTGGATATATTAAATAAATCAGGTGACCCACCTGATGTTCTTTCACTACTTGATAACATAAAGAAAGCACGTCTGGCAGTTGACAACACTATGCCAAAAGAAGACTTCCGAAGTAAAAGGGTCCAAGACAAGAAGGACCAGACCAAGGTGAAGAATGTCAATGACCCCAACAGAGAAGGGAGACCTGAATCTGCCATTTCTCAAAGACTTACTGATAAAGCAAAACATGCTGACACTTCTTCATCTGGCAGACATTTACAGGAACTGTCTGTTTCTGCTTCCATTAGGAGAAACCCAGACTTACATAGGACAGAAACCAACAGAAAGAGGTCTCCATTACAGAGGTCACCAGAGAAACCTGCTGCTTCCAGCCCCCGACTAGGCTCACCAAACATTGCCTCGCCACACACTCTCCTGCAACACGAGCCAGGTCTGCACGATGAAGAACATTTGTATGACTCTGATGGCAGCTATGGTCACCTGCCTCGAAGGGAAGCTTGGGAGAGATCCAGGGGACGCAGTGAGCTGCCTGATGATGGAAGCAGGATAGATTCCTTAGCTCAAGCCAAATTTATTGAGGTGCTGTGTAAGGAGATAGAGGAATTGAAATACAAGATTGAAACAATCGAGGGCTCTGGAGAGGCAGGACGAGCTAGTCCAGTTGCCAGATCACCTTGTGGTGAGAGGAGGACGCCGACTTTCCAGATAACGGGGACAAAGATTGAACCTCTGAGTCAGTTCAGTGATATACATGAACAGAATGGTCATATGGTTTTTGAGTCATCTAGAAGTAGATCATTGAGTCCAATCTATACAAGACAAAGAAAGTCACCAGATTTACCCAGGAGGATTCCTCCAGCAGGTAGCAGGTATGAGAGAGAAGCAAGAAAGAACAGTCCTGACTACAGTAGAAGCAGATCATTAAGTCCTACACTAGAAAGACAGAGAGATATCGAAAATATGCTTAGAAATGAAATATCACCTGACAGATTCAATGGATCAAGTGACAGATACATGGAGAGGTCAAGTGCAGTTCCAGACAGTTCATACAGAGTGAGTCCTCTACCCAGTAGATACACTAGCACTCTCGACTCCATGTACATGGATGATAGCTACCAAACTAGATATAGTGCGAGACCTTCTTCACCACCTCGAGGACCTTCAAGAACAGGTAGCTTGTCTCCGATACGAGGTTTACAGAGAGGAAGCTTTGCCCTTCATGATCCAGGAGATAGTCATCTACCTGGAAACCATCTCAATGTTGACACTGAGCATGATGATCAGACCAGGTCCATCAGTCTGGGTTACAGCAGTCCTGTGAGGAGTGTCACTCAGGAGATCTGGGGGAACAAGTTGAGCATTGTGAAGGGCTTGGAACCTGAGAGACAAGACAGATGGAAGAATCTCATTGCCATGAGGGAGCTGTCAGATGAAGACGTCATTGAGTTGAAACAGGCACTTGCAAGTTGTATTGTGGAAAACGACATCCTGCAGGCCAAGTTAAGGAATGCCAAAGCTGATGTGTCAGAAAAGCTTTTTAAGACAAATGATGTCCTTGATGATTGTCGTAGACATCTGGCAAAGTCACAAGCCGAGAATATGGAACTTCGTAGCAACCATGAGCATGAGCGTCACAAGAATGAGGGGCTTGAGGCCAGAGTGAAAAGCATGGAAGAGAATGTGTTAAAGGCTCATGCTGAGTCTGATCAAATGAGGATAGAACTACAAGAGACAACTGCAGCACTCAACAATGCCCTCAGTGAACTAAGACCTCTAGAGGACCTGAAACAGGTCAACCAAAGTCTCAGGATGAATTTGTCTCAAGTAGAGAGCCAAAATGATTCTTTTAGACAGGTGAATACAAATGATTTCCCATTTGGCAAAGTCAGATCTTAATTATATGCAGATTACATAGATTACAGAATATTTTATGTATTTTTTAATTCCTAAATGCAAAGAATGAGGCAGTGACTAAAACACTAATACTATAGCCCACATCAAGATATCATGTTCAGAAACACTGACACAGATGTTTAGACGTTTGAAATGAAAAGGACTATAATGTCCTGGTTTTAAAGAGACACACCCACTGCTGCACAAGAAACATTTTTCTTTTGAAACCGTAATCAACATATGTTGTCATAGAAATTTGAATACAAACTTGTTTGTTTATTATTAATTCAGCTTATTCAATATTCAAACCATTTTGAATATATGTATTATATATGTTTTTAGGACTTTGAGGAGATACAGTTCAACCAGGAAAAGGCTCAGAGCACAATCAAGGAGCTGCGAACATGCCTTGAGGAAGTGAGACAAGAAAGGTCAAAGTTGTTTGAAGAGATCAATGCTCTCCATGCCAGCAATCAGAAGTCCAAGGTAGCTGACATCATGAGTCACTACACAGAGAAGGGAGCCTGTGATGAGGTGGAGAGGGAAATAAGAAGAGTGACAAGCAGTCAACCTTCATCCAGACCTTCAAGTGCAGGCCGCTCCCGGACTTCAAGTATGGGTCATTCATCAAGGCCCAACATGAGTAATACTCACTCTAGAAGGTCCAGAATTGATGACTACATTTCCCCAAGTCGTGAAACCATGGACTCTTCATCTCGAGCCCATCGACGAACAAGTACATGGAATAATGAACTGGAATCCACTCCTGTGAAGCTCAACTCTTCCCTGAACATGTCAAGCACCCTTGATAGTAAAGACACAGGCTACAGCACAGAGGATATGATGAAGTCACCAGGTGTGCCATCATCATTCCGGGAGATCTACCCACACCGGAAAGTCCAGTATTACCGAGACAAGCAGAGAGAGTCCTTGGTGTCCCCAATTCCCTTTGTGGACTACTCAGATCTGCAACAGTATCCAACCAAACTCAATTATTCTGATTATGATGCAGAGGACACATACAGGATTTCAAGGAATGGCTCTGGTGATAATGGAAGTTTTAGAGAAAGTTTACTTCAAAGGCAGCATCAAGATAATCTTCACGGAGACAACTACACTGACGACTTGAATCGATATGAATCTAGTCAGAATTATAACACAGGGAGAGACATGATAGAGACAGTTGTTGAGTCATCATCCACCAGGTACCAGCGGCCAGGGACAGAAGTCTCAGACAGGCTCTCTCGGAGCATGCAGGAGACCTCTCGACGACCTCACCATGATCGGAAGGAGCCGTCAGACAGACTCAATGTGTCACTTAATTCAGTTTATGACATGCGTCAAAGGAATAGTGTGAGCCCAAATTCTAAGAAAGGGATCCTAAAAAATGTGAAGATAGAACATTTAAACCATTTACGAGAGAGAAGCTGTAGCCCTGTCCTCCAGAGATGTGGCCGGTCTCATTCACCACCAACTAAATTGTCACCTAGCAAGAATGCTGCCATAGAAACAAAGTCGGGTCATGGCAAACCAGTGTATGGAAGGTCATCCAGTGCTCGGCGCTTCACAGGGAAACTGACAGAGGAGCTTGATGGAGGAAGAGAGTCCAACCTGAAAGCAGGCTACACTCGAGCACAGTCCTGGTACCAACTACAGCTGTAAGTATTATACTGTCTGTTAGCTGTCATACATCTGATCTGGACATTAATAGTTGGATGTGTTTCTAGCTTAATAGGCAGATTTCAGATGATTTGCAGTCATTATTACTACAGTTAGTAATGTCTTGTTAGATACCGTGGGTCATGCCTCAGGTATTTGGGGTAATTCTTGTCTGCATGTTAACATCCACTAAACTGATCAAGTGGTAAATGTAAAGGAATCTGTAGACTGCTCAAGGCTTGAACGTGTTATTGCGCTTGTAAATAAGATCTAATACCTTGGTGTGGGTAATGAAAAACTAATAGGTTTGGAATGAGTATTAACCAGCTGATAGGAAGTATGGCTCCATCAAATTAATCTGAAGTTGACAAGTTTGGGCTGGCTACACTCACTGTTCTCTCAAGCTGGAACACCACTGTCATGTATTACTTGAGGAAACAAATCCAGGTTGTCTGCATGGTTCACATTTTACACACACATCCTGCTGGTGTTACAAGACACTGCTGGTTGTACAAGACATTGCTGGTGGTTCAAGACACTGCTGGTGGTACAAGACACTGCTGGTGGTATAAGGGACCGACTGGTACAAGACACTGCTGGTGGTACAAGACACTGCTGGTGGTTCAAGACACTGCTGGTGGTACAAGACACTGCTGGTGGTACAAGACACTGCTGGTGGTATAAGGGATGGACTGGTACAAGACATTGCTGGTGGTATAAGGGACGGACTGGTACAAGACACTGCTGGTGGTATAAGGGATGGACTGGTACAAGACACTGCTGGTGGTATAAGGGATGGACTGGTACAAGACACTGCTGGTGGTATAATTGACGGACTGGTACAAAACATTGCTGGTTGTACAAGAAATTGCTTGTGGTATAAGGGACCGACTGGTACAAGACACTGCTGGTGGTACAAGACATTGCTGGTGGTACAAGACACTGCTGGTGGTACAAGACATTGCTGGTGGTACAAGACACTGCTGGTGGTACAAGACATTGCTGGTGGTATAAGACATTGCTGGTGTTACAAGACACTGCTGGTGGTACAAGACATTGCTGGTGGTATAAGGGACCGACTGGTACAAGACACTGCTGGTGGTATAAGGGATGGACTGGTACAAGACACTGCTGGTGGTACAAGACATTGCTGGTGGTACAAGACACTGCTGGTGGTACAAGACATTGCTGGTGGTACAAGACACTGCTGGTGTTACAAGACACTGCTGGTGGTATAAGGGATGGACTGGTACAAGACACTGCTGGTGGTATAATTGACGGACTGGTACAAAACATTGCTGGTTGTACAAGAAATTGCTTGTGGTATAAGGGACCGACTGGTACAAGACACTGCTGGTGGTACAAGACATTGCTGGTGGTACAAGACACTGCTGGTGGTACAAGACATTGCTGGTGGTACAAGACACTGCTGGTGGTACAAGACATTGCTGGTGGTATAAGACATTGCTGGTGTTACAAGACACTGCTGGTGGTACAAGACATTGCTGGTGGTATAAGGGACCGACTGGTACAAGACACTGCTGGTGGTACAAGACATTGCTGGTGGTACAAGACACTGCTGGTGTTACAAGACACTGCTGGTGGTACAAGACATTGCTGGTGGTATAAGGGACCGACTGGTACAAGACACTGCTGGTGGTACAAGACATTGCTGGTGGTACAAGACACTGCTGGTGGTACAAGACACTGCTGGTGGTATAAGGAACCGACTGGTACAAGACATTGCTGGTGGTACAAGACACTGCTGGTGTTACAAGACACTGCTGGTGGTACAAGACACTGCTGGTGGTATAAGGGACCGACTGGTACAAGACACTGCTGGTGGTACAAGACACTGCTGGTGGTGTAAGGGACCGACAGGTAGAAGACACTGCTGGTGGTACAAAACACTGCTGGTGGTATAAGGGAGGGATTGGTACAAGACACTGCTGGTGGTACAAGACACTGCTGGTGGTACGAGACACTGCTGGTGGTACAAGACATTGATGGTGGTACAAGACACTGCTGGTGGTATAAGGGACCGACTGGTACAAGACACTGCTGGTGGTACAAGACACTGCTGGTGGTATAAGGGGGGATTGGTACAGGACACTGCTGGTGGTACAAGACACTGCTGGTGGTACAAGACACTGCTGGTGGTATAAGGGGGGATTGGTACAGGACACTGCTGGTGGTATAAGGGGGGATTGGTACAGGACACTGCTGGGGGTGTAAGGGAGGGATTGGTACAGGACACTGCTGGTGGTACAAGACACTGCTGGTGGTGTAAGGGAGGGATTGGTACAGGACACTGCTGGTGGTGTAAGGGAGGGATTGGTACAGGACACTGATGGTAGTACAAGACACTGCTGGTGGTGTAAGGGAGGGATTGGTACAGGACACTGCTGGTGGTAGGAGGGTGGGGGGGGGGGGGGGGGGGGGGGGGGTCCCCAACTAGCTATGTGTTGGCTTTGTTTGCTTGTATAGTGCAGCCCAATGCAGTAGTGTATACTGGAAAGGTTATTGACTAATGTATAATTGAAAACAGAAAAGCAAAAGAATCTGGCAATGATGACAAAAACAACCGAATAGCTGAAATTACTGACAAATTGGGGTGAGTATTGTGTACTGGTGGTATGAGTATATGTGATCTGTTTGACCTGCTGGCTTCCTTCTTTCCTTATTTGCATAGATTAGCTAGTATTGCCTCTGTCCCTTCACTAGTTCCAGGAGCCTCCAGGCCTCCTGCAACCTATGCTTGTCGTAAGAGGTGACAATAATGGATTGGGTGGTCAGGCTTTGTGACTTGGCTCATTGCATGTCAATTTGCTCATAATACCAATCATTGATTTGTCTGGTCCAAACCCTATGACTTACAGCTCTTGATGATATAGCTGCCATACTGCATTAATCAACATTCACTGACTTGCTCTGTTATTGATAACATTTCAGGTAATCAACATTCACTGACTCGCTCTGTTATTGATAACACTTCAGGAAATTTGAATATCATTTTTTTGTTAAACAATAGGAGTGTGAAGAGGCATATAAGACCTGTGTATGTCACTGTCCAAGGTCAGGGTGGTGGGGTAGCCTAGTGGCTCATTGTCCAAGTTCAATTTTGGATGCTTGTTCATCTGTATTTCCTCCTGTTCTGCCTGGAGTGTGATGATCTGGGACCATGACACTGTGTGTTCTCTCCTCTTACAGACAAGTCACCACTGTTTTCAAAATCTGTATTCATGTCTTTTTCATATTTTTTAGATGTGACTTTCTGGTTTCCCTTTATTATATATTTGCTATCTACTAATTATAATATTTTTTACTAAACAAGACCTAACTTGACTTTCAAAAGCCATCTCCTTTGATATGCTTGTATGTTTTACATTATCTGTGAGTTAGGGAATATAATATGTCCACACCAGTCCTTAATTGTGAGAATGTTTGAAGAATAGAAATTTGTTTATATTTTTCTTTTTGTCATTTGGGACTTTCATTTTGAGAGGTTTATTTGGAAATAAACACCAAAGCAACAACATTTTATATATTTTATTTGTCAACTTGTCATATTGTTCAAGATATGTCACATGAGACTTCAGTTTGAAAGTTATATTTTCTATTCTGCATAATGAAATGTTGGGACTCATATTAAGTAGTATTACCTTTTGTTTTGACTGCATCCGAGGTATGGTATATTGTGTGGCTGTGTCACTTCTCCCCCTGTCTGCACTGTCTGGCAACACCTGAACACAACAAACAGCCTAAGGGAAGCCACTTTATTTCATGAAATGCAGTCATTTTCATCGCACAAAACCCAATGTATATATACAGCATCCTAGAAGTACATTGATGAGTGTCTGATACTGGTAGTGTTGGAGGTGTGATGCAGTCTGTGTGCTGACCGTGGTGACAAGCATGTACTCATGTTGATGTTGGCAGTAAATACAGTAATTTACAACACACTGTTTACATTAACATTCCATATTGATGACATAATAGTTGGTCTCTTACCCATACTACCCATATCTCTATCTGAAGTTGGGATTATTGAATGAAGAAGTACCATTTGAACAGTACAAATATGTATGTAATTTGGACCCTAATATATATTGCAATATATATGACAATACAGCTCTTCATATGGAGATATATTGCTATAAGATTTATGTGCCAATACCTGTGACTACCTGGCTATGTCTGTGACACTGTGATCCGTGAACGTCATGCTTGCCTCTGTTGCAGCCTGGAGCCCACAGTGTTGAGTGATGCCCAGAGGCGCTATGCTGACCATCTCATCGAGAAGTATACAGGGCAGAGGGCGGACCTGATGGACACGTAAGCAGTGTGGTACTCAACAGGGGAACATATCATGTTATACCTAGAAGGTCAACAGGGAGACATATCCTGTTATACCTAGGAGGTCAACAGGGGGGCATGTCATGTTATACCTAGGAGGTCAACAGGTGACATATCCTGTTATACCTAGGAGGTCAACAGGGGGGCATGTCATGTTATAACAAGGTCAACAGGGAGACATATCATGTTATACCTAGAAGGTCAACAGGGGGACATATCATGTTATACCTAGGCGGTCAACAGGAGATATATCCTGTTATACCTAGGAGGTCAACAGGGGGGCATGTCAAGTTATACCTAGGAGGTTAACAGGATACATATCCTGTTATACCTAGGAGGTCAACAGGGGGGCAGGTCATGTTATACCTAGGAGGTCAACAGGAGATATATCATGTTATACCTAGAAGGTCAACAGGGGGACATATCATGTTATACCTAGGAGGTCAACAGGAGACATATCCTGTTATACCTAGGAGGTCAACAGGTGACATATCCTGTAATACCTAGGAGGTCAACAGCATGTCATGTTAAAACAAGGTCAACAGGGAGACATATCATGTTATGCCTAGAAGGTCAACAGGACAGCCACCATGGTCTAGTGGTAGAGTGTCCGCCCAGAGAGTGGAAGGTCCGGGGTTAGATCCCCGACCGCGTCATACCAAAAGATGTTTAAAAATGGTACTTGTTGTTACCCTGTCTGGCGCTCGGCACCAAGGGGCTCAAACAAGAACTGGTCGGCTCGGAGTCAGTATACTGTGTCTGAGTGGGGTATTCATGTTAAACTGCGGCATGGTATCTCAGTGGGCTAGCACTATAAATCGGCATCAGTCCGGACTAGAACAAGCAGCCACACAAACACACACACGTACATGCACGTCGCTATATAAGTGCAATAATCTTGGACGCGACGTTAAACCCAATTTCAACTCACCTAGAAGGTCAACAGGGAGACATGTCATGTTATACCTAGAAGGTCAACAGGAGACATGTCATGATATACCTAGAAGGTCAACAGGAGACATGTCATGGTATACCTAGAAGGTCAACAGGAGACATGTCATGATATACCTAGAAGGTCAACAGGAGACATGTCATGGTATACCTAGAAGGTCAACAGGAGACATGTCATGATATACCTAGAAGGTCAACAGGGGACATGTCATTTTATACCTAGAAGGTCAACAGGAGACATGTCATGATATACCTAGAAGGTCAACAGGAGACATATCATGTTATACCTAGAAGGTCAACAGGGGGACATATCATGTTATACCTAGAAGGTCAACAGGGGGGCATATCATGTTATACCTAGAAGGTCAAAGGGGACATATCATGTTATACCTAGAAGGTCAACAGGAGACATATCATGTTATACCTAGGAGGTTAGCAGGGAGACATATCATGTCATACCAAGGTCAACAGGAGACATGTCATGTTATACCTAGAAGGTCAACAGGTGACATGTCATCTTATACCTAGGTGGTCAACGGGGGGACATGTCATGTTATACCTAGGGGGTCAACAGGTGACATATCATATTATACCTAGGTGTTCAACAGGGGGACATGTCATGTTATACCTAGAAGGTCAACAGGGTACATGTCATGTTATACCTAGAAGGTCAACAGGGGGACATGTCATGTTATACCCAGGAGGTCAACAGGGAGACCTATCATGTTATACCTAGGAGGTCAACAGGGGATATGTCATGTTATACCTAGAAGGTCAACAGGGGGACATGTCATGTTATGACTAGGAAGTCAACAGGGAGGCATTTCATGTTATACGCATGTCATGTTATACCTAGTTCAACATTAGACATGTCATGTTATACCTAGAAGGTCAACAGGGGGGCATGTCATGTTATACCAAGGTCAACATTATACATGTCATGTTATACCTAGAAGGTCAACAGGGAGACATATCACATTATACCAAGGTCAACAGGGAGATATATCACATTATACCAAGGTCAACAGGGGACATGTCATGTTATACCTAGAAGGTCAACAGGGAGACATATGTTATACCTAGAAGGTCAACAGGGAGACATCACATTATACCAAGGTCAACAGGGAGACATATCACATTATACCAAGGTCAACAGGGGGACATGTTATGTTATACCTAGAAGGTCAACAGGGAGACATATGTTATACCTAGAAGGTCAACATGAGACATGTCATGTTATACCTAGAAAGTCAACAGGGAGACATATTATGTTATACAAAGGTCAACAGGGGGACATGTCATGTTATACCTAGGATGTCAACAGGAGACATGTCATGTTATACCTAGGATGTCAACAGGAGTCATGTCATGTTATACCTAGGATGTCAACAGGAGACATATCATGTTATACCTAGGATGTCAACAGGAGACATGTCATGTTATACCTAGCATGGCAACAGGAGACATGTCATGTTATACCTAGGATGTCAACAGGAGACATGTCATGTTATACCTAGGATGTCAACAGGAGACATGTTATATTATACCAAGGTCAACAGGGAGACATATCACATTATACCAAGGTCAACAGGGGGACATGTCATGTTATACCTAGAAGGTCAACAGGGAGACATCACATTATACCAAGGTCAACAGGGAGACATATCACATTATACCAAGGTCAACAGGGGGACATGTTATGTTATACCTAGAAGGTCAACAGGGAGACATATGTTATACCTAGAAGGTCAACATGAGACATGTCATGTTATACCTAGAAGGTCAACAGGGAGACATATTATGTTATACAAAGGTCAACAGGGGGACATGTCATGTTATACCTAGGATGTCAACAGGAGACATGTCATGTTATACCTAGGATGTCAACAGGAGACATATCATGTTATACCTAGGATGTCAACAGGGGGACATATCATGTTATACCTAGGAGGTCAGCAGGGAGACATATCATGTCAAACCAAGGTCAACAGGAGACAGGTCATGTTATACCTAGAAGGTTAACAGGGGGACATGTCATGTTATACCAAGGTCAACAGGGTGCAATATCATGTTATACCTAGGAGGTCAGCGGGGAGACATATCATGTTATAGCAAGGTCAACAGGGGGACATATCATTTTATACTTGGAAGGTCAACAGGGGAACATATCATGTTATACCTAGGAGGTCAACAGGGGACATGTCATGTTATACCTAGGAGGTCAACAGGGGACATATCATGTTATGCCTAGGAAGTCAACAGGGAGGCATGTCATGTTATACACATGTCATGTTATACCTAGTTCAACATTAGACAGGTCATGTTATACCTAGGTCAACAGGGAGACATATGTTATACCTAGAAGGTCAACAGGAGACATGTCATGTTATACCTAGAAGGTCAACAGGGAGACATATTATGTTATACCAAGGTCAACAGGGGGACATGTCATGTTATACCTAGGATGTCAACAGGAGACATATCATGTTATACCTAGGATGTCAACAGGAGACATGTCATGTTATACCTAGGATGTCAACAGGAGACATGTCATGTTATACCTAGGATGTCAACAGGAGACATGTCATGTTATACCTAGGATGTCAACAGGAGACATATCATGTTATACCTAGGATGTCAACAGGGGGACATATCATGTTATACCTAGGAGGTCAGCAGGGAGACATGTCATGTTATACCTAGGATGTCAACAGGAGACATGTCATGTTATACCTAGGATGTCAACAGGAGATATGTTATATTATACCAAGGTCAACAGGGAGACATATCATGTTATACCAAGGTCAACAGGGGGACATATCATGTTATACCTAGGAGGTCAGCAGGGAGACATATCATGTCAAACCAAGGTCAACAGGAGACAGGTCATGTTATACCTAGAAGGTCAACAGGTGACAAGTCATCTTATACCTAGGTGGTCAACGGGGGGACATGTCATGTAATACCTAGAAGGTCAACAGGGGGACATGTCATGTTATACCAAGGAGGTCAACAGGGAGACATGTCATGTTATACCTAGGAGGTCAACAGGGGATATGTCATGTTATGCCTAGAAGGTCAGCAGGGAGACATATCATGTTATACTTGGAAGGTCAACGGGAACATATCATGTTATACCTAGGAGGTCAACAGGGGACATAACATGTTATGCCTAGGAGGTCAATAGGGGGACATGTCATGTTATACTTGGAAGGTCAACAGGGAGACATATCATGTTATACTTATTTGGTCAACAGGGGACATGTCATGTTATACCTAGAAGGTTAACAGGGGGACATGTCATGTTATACCAAGGTCAACAGGGTGCAATATCATGTTATACCTAGGAGGTCAGCGGGGAGACATATCATGTTATAGCAAGGTCAACAGGGGGACATATCATTTTATACTTGGAAGGTCAACAGGGGAACATATCATGTTATACCTAGGAGGTCAACAGGGGACATGTCATGTTATACCTAGGAGGTCAACAGGGGACATATCATGTTATGCCTAGGAAGTCAACAGGGAGGCATGTCATGTTATACACATGTCATGTTATACCTAGTTCAACATTAGACAGGTCATGTTATACCTAGAAGGTCAACAGGGAGACATATGTTATACCTAGAAGGTCAACAGGAGACATGTCATGTTATACCTAGAAGGTCAACAGGGAGACATATTATGTTATACCAAGGTCAACAGGGGGACATGTCATGTTATACCTAGGATGTCAACAGGAGACATATCATGTTATACCTAGGATGTCAACAGGAGACATGTCATGTTATACCTAGGATGTCAACAGGAGACATGTCATGTTATACCTAGGATGTCAACAGGAGACATGTCATGTTATACCTAGGATGTCAACAGGAGACATGTCATGTTATACCAAGGATGTCAACAGGAGACATGTCATGTTATACCAAGGATGTCAACAGGAGACATGTTATATTATACCAAGGTCAACAGGGAGACATATCATGTTATACCAAGGTCAACAGGGGGACATATCATGTTATACCTAGGAGGTCAACAGGGGACATGCCATGTTATACCTAGGAGGTCAACAGGGGGACATATCATGTTATACCTAGAAGGTCAACAGGGGGACACATCATGTTATACCTAGGAGGTCAACATCTGGCAGTGCACCTCTACACAGATGAATAGAGGCTCTTTTTTAATTGAATAGTAATCACTCCATAAGACATTTTCATCAACTGTTTTCATGAATCTTTGAATTTATGTAACATTAATATAGCTCTGTTTGAATACACTTGTTGAGTTTCGGCAATATGTATGAAAATTCAGATATGATATCTTTGCATGAGTTAGCTATATTGTTTCTGTTTGTTTTAGGTTTTGATACTTGGATATTGACTCCCTGGAGCTGGTGTAATGCGACTGTGGCTCTCCACATGACTGCAGAGAGAGACAAGAGATTTAGTAATGAAGCATCGATTAAAACATGTATTTTTGAGAGATATGTCCAATCACTGAAACTTCTTTGTAATTTAGACGAGAAATAATTCCACCAATGAAGTAACAGAGAGTCTACTGTATGGGAACAATATGTACTGTAGCACTATCAGGGAAGGACAGATTGTGATGTCTGCTTCCTATGTACTTATAGTCAATTATTTCTCTTGGTTTTCGTTCTTAAAGGAGTGACTTGACGTGATAATGTGACATACAACATAGGTGCATTTAGAAATTAATAGATTAGTTTAAAAATTCTTCATCAAACATTGGGGGATTCAAACTCTCCTGGTGGCTCTTGCTAATTATGAAAATAGTTACAAACACTTTCTCTCCCAGGAAATGTTATTCTACAATTGTCTTTTTGTCCTCCAAAAGGTGAGAGAAGTCTGAAGAGACAATAGGTTTTGCATAATTTCTACAACAGACTTTCAATCAATAATTTGTGATAATTGGTTAATAGATAAAAGGTGCCTTTAGGAAATATTGTTGAAATACAGTACTTGAGTCTGTGTTACAACTGTAGCAGTATCAAAGTATTATATACCTAGTGTGATACAGTATTAAGAATACTTGACTACAGTCCTGTAGGATTATTATTGTTGTAAATCTGGTTGTGTTATTTTATTTCATTATTTTCTCTGTGATATTCAAGGAAGTGATTCCGTCCAATGATGATGCAGGTGTAAAGTTGTTGTGTTTGCTTTCTCAAAAAACTTTGTCAGGATACAGCTGTGATGGATTTCTTTGTATTTTGTTTTTTTCAAAAACTGTGTTTTCCATATTTGGTTATGAGCCAACTCCATCAGAACAACAGGCAGTTGTGGCCTTTCTTCACCTTCCCCACTCGGAATATGACAGATGTTAAGGCCATGAATTCTTGAAGCACCCTGAAATTCCTACAACATTTCTGCCTCTGATCAGGTAGTGGTGGAGAATATTACTATATACTGATCCTTTTAATTGCCATCCATTCCATGCATAAACAATAGTAAGATATTTTTGTTACTTCTGATATCATATGCTTTGGGTAGTTTTTTGCCATGTACACCTGTTTTACTGTGCCAGAAATGTTATTATGATGGAGATAATATGCTGAATTTATGATAACTTGATTTTAGAAAAGGTTTATTAATTGTTATGTGGTTGTACTGTATAATACCATCTATTTATTTGTATATTAGCATTGTGTGTTGACCTCCTATTATCTGTGATAATTGCTTAACAATGTACACAGATTTGGCATGGATTTAGCAATTGAAGTTTGGCAGCTACATGGTTAGTTGTAAAGAAGAAACTTTAGCTACTTTAAATGAATGTCAACTAAGTTTATACAGTTCCTTGTGATAGGACTTGTGTGTATGTGAGAGGGTTAGGAAGGGGTGTGTCCTGGGGACAGTGTGACCAGTTTCATCCTAAAGGTTACACAGAGCTCTGCAAGTGTGGGTTTGTCAAGTGCTGATTAATAATTTGGATCTAAACTGCCTCGGGAGCAGTATATATGTACGATAACTAGTCTTAACAACAGTTCAGGGACTGGATGTTACAATGTGACCACTGGTGTTTAGTCCATACTTGATTATTTACCCTCAAAGATTATATAGCTGTAATATTGTCTACTTTTGTGTAAAACTAGTGTACCTCTGACATCTGATATCAGTAGCTCTCCAATGGAAAACTTTGGTCTTAGGTGACACTTCTAGCTTTCAGCTACATAACATGTGACAGGTGTCACCTGAAGCTCTCACCTGTATAATGTGACCGGCAACACCTGTAGCTCTCAACTGTATAACATGTGACAGGCAACACCTGTATCTCTAAGCTACATAACATGTGTCACCTGTAGCAGTCACTTGTGTAATGTGACAGGTGACACCTGAAGCTCTCACTTGTGTAATGTGACAAGTGTCATCTGTAGCTGTCAGCTAGATAACATGTGACAGGTGACAACTGTAGCTCTCACCTGTGTAATGTGACAGGTGACACCTGTAGCTGTCACATGTGTAATATGACAAGTGTCATCTGTAGCTGTCAGCTACATAACATGTGACAGGTGACACCTGTATACATACACACCTCTGTATATCCAACAGTAGCAGTATGCTGTTTATCTTATTGACTGGTGCTGTGGGGTGTTTAGCCACTAGAGTTATTAGATAGGAATGTTTTGATCTTTCACATACAGTATTTAAAGGCACTGTTACTCTTAGAAATTCACAATTAAATGTGCCTAAAAGGTAAGGTTGTATATTCCCCTGATGTGTTGTTCTTAATAATTAAAATTATTTCCCTTTCATTAACTTCATTAATTCAGAAGTTGGGTTTAAGTTTGGTCTACAGCATCTTATACTAGTGTGATGCCTACCTTGTCTATTCATGATAAGTGTGCACATATTATCACAACTTAACTCAAAGAAAGAATAATCCACATCTGCATCATGCCAAAAGACATTAAAAGGTGGTACTTGTTGTTTCCTAATATAAGTGGATACAAGGACTTGTGGGTGTAAAGTAGTCGGTGTCAGAGTGGGGTAACCATGTTAAACCGTGGCCCATTAGTACCACTACAAGTAGCCACATGCATGCACGTTGCTATATAAGAGATATTTTATTGAATACAACCTTAAACACAAGTTTACCTGTTTCTGTTGACTGAGGTTTGTCAGAAAAGAACCTCATACAAATTACCCTGTGTTGGTACAGTCTTACATATAAGAGCTCTCATGGGAATGCAGTCTTTATTGATTAATAATTTCCAAATATAGGTTTGGTCATGAAGTATGTAGTTTTACACTTAGAACAGATAGCTGTTCGAAAGAATGTTTGTGTGGCCAGGTCACAGCTGAATGCCCTGATCTACCTGTCTGATGAACAAGTCACCAGTCTTCATTCTGAAAGTTTGTGATAAAACAACCTTGTCAGCTGAAGTTTCTTCACTGGTCTTTATGCTAACTGAAAAAAAAAAATATAGAGTTTACTTGTACAATAACAATTGAAGAAATAGAATTGGACAAACATTACATAGCATATTTTGTAACAAGGTAGTGTTTTGTAGCAGACTTGCCTTATAATGTGTTGTTGTAGCAGACATGTTGTATAATGTGTTGTTGTAGCAGACATGTTGTACAACGTGTTGTTGGAGCAGACATGTTGTACAATGTGTTGTTGGAGCAGACATGTTGTACAATGTGTTGTAGCAGACATGTTGTACAATGTGTTGTTGTAGCAGACATGTTGTACAATGTGTTGTTGTAGCAGACATGTTGTACAATGTGTTGTAGCAGACATGTTGTACAATGTGTTGTTGGAGCAGACATGTTGTACAATGTGTTGTTGGAGCAGACATGTTGTACAATGTGTTGTTGTAGCAGACATGTTGTACAATGTGTTGTTGGAGCAGACATGTTGTACAATGTGTTGTTGTAGCAGACATGTTGTACAATGTGTTGTTGGAGCAGACATGTTGTACAATGTGTTGTAGCAGACATGTTGTACAATGTGTTGTTGTAGCAGACATGTTGTACAATGTGTTGTTGTAGCAGACATGTTGTACAATGTGTTGTTGCAGCTAACCTGCTGCACAATGTGTTTTGGCAGAAATGTCAATGAAATATTATGGAAAGATTCTTTGATTGTACTTTATATTTTATGTAATTTGATAGATAAACTTCTGTGATATTGTATCAATGCATTGGATGAATAAAATGTACTTGATTATAAGTGTTTTGATGTATGTTTTCCTCCCACATGAATGTGTTTGGCTCTTTCAATATCATCTGTCCATACCATACATCAGGTGAAGCAAATCTATGTCTTGTCTAACTAAGCAGAGTGAAAGATGGGATATGTTTTGTACGAATGAAACGAACTAAACTGCATACTTAAGGGTATTCCGACCTGTGCCTCCGTCACATGCCAACAAAGTGAATCCTTACAACATGGAAGCCATAAACAGAACAAACACACAGAAGGCATTGTAAAGAAACATTGTGTTTCATGGTCAAGGTCACTGTTGAAGTGGCCTCGTAACCCTTGAGGGATATCGGAATGTTTTGATCCTGACTTATCTGGGTTTTTATGCTTATGTGTGACACATATTAATATTGTTGAATCACCTTTCCCAATTTGTCGTGCTTCTGTCCAGTAATT